>NC_067289.1:13962213-14265243 GCF_020740795.1 Apus apus
GCAAGCATGGCTGGGGATGGCACTGCCCAGGCCCTGGAAGATGCTCACCAGGGCCTCCTGGGAACCTGCAAATCTTTCCATGGGCTTAGGAGACTGTGGCCCCAAAGCTTCCCCCATGCTGACACAATCCCCCTAATTCAAACACATTCCCATGGGCAAGAAAAGAATCCTCCGTGGCTATGTGCAACAGCTCATGTGGGGCCAAACCTTGCATGTAAAGAAGACCCTGAACCTGGGCAGCTTCTGCTGCCACACTGTTGCCCCATGGAAGATGTGGGGTCACCCTTTTCTTCCTGCATGAGTAGCTCATATGATACATGTCCTGGTCCTCTATCTGGCTGCTCCAGAACTCACGGGGATGCTGCCAGCCCTGCTCCCCTGCCCTGGCCAGGCTAAGCATGGCAGGGGGTGAGGCTGGTGTCTGGCAGGATCAGCTCACTGCTCTCTGAGCTCTGATGCCTCCTCTGGCCACCCAGCTCGCCCTGCTTGTCCATCCCACACACGCTCATGGGACATGGAGAGGGATACAAGGGGTGATGGGGTGGCAGGGGAGACGCAGGCACTGCAGGCAGGGAGCACAGGCAGCTGGGCCCAGCACTGCAGGCTCCCTGAAGGCAGGGCAGATGAAAAATCCTTGGGGAAAATCGTTGCTCCAGCACCTGCCTCCAAAGGGTTAAGCATCTTGCACAAACCACCCCGGAGCCCGGCTCTGCTTTGCCCCCTCCGTCTCCTTCGCCCTCCGAGGGCCGGGCTGGTGCCAAAGTCGGAACCTGCTAATCAGCAGCTCCCAGCAGCGGCAGCCCTCCGTCTGCCTTGACTCCTGGCCAAGCGCGGCCGAGCCTGCCGGCGCAGGAATGTGTGAGAGCCATGTGTCACTTCTCCAGACTGTGGGAAAGTGCTGCTCCAGTGAACTCACAGCAGCTGCCCTGCCCCAGCCCGGCCGCGCCGCGGGAGAAACAGGAGCCGAGGCTCGCAGCCCTTGGAACGACGTTCTCTCCCGCTCGTTTCCGTGCGGATCCGCTGCCAACCCCCAGCCCCGCGGGTGACAAAAAACATCTGAGCCCCCCAGACGCCTGCTGCGGCCACCGCGGACGGGGAAGGAAAGGAAGGGCTGCTGCCCTTTTTTTTTTTTTTTTTTTTCCCTATTTAGAAAACAGTTGTGTGGAGGTTTTTACCCCCATACTTTTTTTTTTTTTTTTTTTTTTCCTTTTTGTTTCCAGGCGAAGGGTGTGGGGGGTGTTGACAGCAGAGGCAGCGGCCCGGGGAGCCGGGTGCTGCCCCCGCGCCGCTGCTCGCACCACCTGGCACTTGTACAAGGCTATTCGTCTTCAAAGCCCTGGGCAGACAATGGCCCCTTTCAGGCCCCGCGGTGCCTGGAGCCGACCAGGGCCCTGCCGTGGTCAGCCCGCCCGGCCGGGGCTGAGCACGGGGCTCCGGCAGGGAGACATGCGGGAGGAGAAGGCAGGAGATGCTGGATGCTTTGGTGGGATGCTCCTGCAGCCCACGCCCCAGCTCCTGGGGGGTCAGCCAGCCCCTTCCTCCACTCCAGCATCCTCCTTGCTCACCACGGCCCTTTTGGGCATCACCCTCGGCACGGAGGGGCTCGGCATTGGGGCCCCAGCTCGGCCCCCCCCGCCGTGTGGAAGGGTTGGCTGCCTCGCTGCGGGAGCCCCCACACCAGCAGCTCTAAAGTCAGACAAAAGCGAGACCAAGAGGAACAGAGGATGGGGAACAGCCTTTCCCTTTTTTTTTGCCCCAGCCCCCTGCCACGGTATTAATCGCCGGCCCCGGGAGCGGGAGAAGCGGGCTGGGGCTTGGCAGGAGGGCAAAGCGCTGAAGCAGCACATTCGGTGTCAGGCTGGTGCCCCCGCGCCAGCCCTCCCCGGCGCCTCCTCTCCTCGCTGGCCCCGGCTGAGCAGGCTCTGCAGACAAGCATCTATTTCTGCCCTCATTTTCATCTCCTTCTCCTAAGCCTGCCACGGGCTCTCGTTAAAGCTGCTTGCTGGGGACTCATTAACTTGGCAGGCTCAGTGAACTCGGATCAATTAAAATAAAGCTTCTTAGCTTCTCTGCCCTCTGCTTTGCTGCAATGTTGCCCTGCTCTCCTACTCCTGTCCACCACCCAGACCAGGCAGAACAAGTCTTCAACCCACAGCACATCTTGAAGGTGTGCTGACAGCCCCAGGTCCATCTCTGCCATAGATCCTGGCCCACCAGTGACTGGGTGTCCTCCCTGCAGGGTGACTGATATATTTATGACTGCATGAGCAGGATAGGATGGCTGTAGTCTGAAATTTTGCTTTGATTTTTTGGCACTTTGTCCAAGAGGTGCCATTGTGCCCTCAGCCCTGTGGAGCTATTTTGGAAACCTTTGGAGAGTGATGCTGACTACCCACTCAGAGCTACACAATTTCAGAAGGTCACGATTTCAGCTCCCTTTAAACCTGTTGACCAAATCCAAAAAACCCAGACCTCTAATGAAATTCATTTGGAGTCCTTCTAGGATTGCATCTGTGCAAATGGGGAGCCTGCTGCAGACAGACAGACAGTGATATAGTGGGTACAAAATGAGGCCACAGGGTCTTAGAGACTGTGGGCCAAGCCAAATGTTGGATGCAAACTCTCCCAGGCTCTGGGAAAACTCTGACCCAGGACTGAACAGGATGCCTTGGGTTTATCTCTGCAAACCAAAGACAGCAGTGCAGCCTCTCCACTGTGGATGAGCTCCAGCATAGTGAGAAAATCTGGGGCTCCAGCAACCCAGCAGCACCTTTTCCACCACTGACTACAAGGACATTGGACGTGTCACCTGCTGCAGAGCCCGGCCGTGTCCCCTCTTGAAGTGGGGGCAAACCCTGCTTGCAACCCATGCCTGCCACTCTGCTGCTTGCCTGCGAGTATCCTCACATAGCCTCTCAAGTAGAGAAAATGTTTGCTGTTGGTGCTAGGCGTAGACCTACACTCCTTGCCTGAAAGCTCTTGAAGTGGGGCAGCTCTCATGAAGAAGAATTGAACTTGGAAGCTTGGGGTCAGCAGTTTCTCCTTGCCAGAACTGAGCAAGAAAAGCAAACAGCTCCTGAAGCCCCTCTCTGATGCAGGTTTTGTTATACTTTCCAAACATGTCAGTCAAATATTCACGAAAGAGCAGCCAAATCTTTCCAAGGCTTGCAGGCTCAGTTTCAAATGAACATTGGCCTTACTGACACTTAACAGAAGTTTAATTGCACTGGAAGGAGGAAGAAACATGAAGTGTGCAGTTTCACCAGCCCTCTGCTGTGGCAGCACATCATCTCCTTAGTGCTGGACCAGCTCCTTTGAAGGCAGCGAGGTCTCCCCTTCTCTGTCTGCTCTGCCCCTCCTCAGTGATTCACTAGAGCATGTATGCATAAATCTATTTCAGTGCTAATGATCGTGTTTACATGCAGGGTGTATTGCTGGGGAACGTTTGACTCTCATGGATGTGAATATGGGAGGAGTGAATTACCTCTCTTAAACCTCCCCTGTGTTCGCGGAGGAGCCCGGCAGCACCCGGAGTTGCCACTGACCATCAGTGACTGACTCTGCCCGACCAAACCTTGCACAAGGGCTGCTGTCCTGGGAGAGTTGATGGCCGTGGCCTTGTGCCTGCAGGGAGCAGCCTCCAATGTCAGCTGGAGGCTCAGAAATTGGGGGCAAGTAGAAGACAACTGATGGATAATTTGTAATTTTCTAACTCAGGAGTTTGGGGGTGCTATGGGTTATTAGGAACTCTAAGATGAATTAATCACTTTTCAAAATTCCTTTTCCAGGGAAGTCTAAGTGGTTTCTAAGCAGGGGTGCTCCTGGCCACCTGCTCCATGTGTGGGGCTGGGGCTCCTTCCCTGCTGCTGGTGGTGCCATGCACATCCCCACAGCTCCCTCCCTTCCAGCCAGCTGGGAGGCAGCAGTCTTGGCAGGCAGGGCAACAAAAATGCCGACAGGGAATCACTGGAGGGCAGAGGGGTCCAGCAGGTTCCCCTCCACTCTGACCTCAGCTGCTGAGCGCTTGTGGGGCCCATTGGGATAATGTTTCTCCTTGCTGCTGATCCCTGCTTAGTGGGCACATTGCTGGGATGGCAGAGCCACCCTGAGTTCTCGACACCCAGCTCAGCCCACAGCTCAAATTCAAGACACCTGCTGCCATAAGGCAGCTCAGGAAACTTGGCCAAGGGGCTGGTGTGGTTCAGACCCCTGGCAGTGGGCTCAACCCCCCTGCACAGCATGAGGAGTGCAAGGGGTGGCAAGCAGGACAGCAGGTCCCACAGCCCTTTGGCTAGCCCTACAGCTTTCCCTGGTGTCAGCGCTGTGTCATCATGAGCCGCCTGTCACCACTGGCCCTGGGAGAGGTCTGGGGGTCACCACCACTCTCCCACCATGAGAAGGGAGGAGCAGGATGCTGGGACAAGGGCCCAACCCTGCCAAGTCCTGGGAGATCTCTCCTCTGGAAATGAAGGGACTTCGGCAGAACTGGTCAAAAATATCTGGTTTAGCCTGAAGTTTTGATTTTAAAAAATATTTTCTATGCTAACTTCTAGTTTATTTTCAAAAGGAAAAAACCCCCACAAAATGTTATCTTTAAAAAAAATATCTAGTTTTACTCAAATACTAATGTGATAAAAAACAAAAGCTGTTTTGTACTTGAAAGCTTTATCCTAAACCCAAATGCCTTCTGTAACAACTACTTTTTCAATACAAAAAAATTTTCAACTAAAAATTGTTCTTTGATACCACATTTTTTATTTTGGTCTATCTTTTGTCCTCCCTTCTCCCTTAGAAAACTGAAAATGTGAGAGCTACAGCCAGCACAGGAGCTGGGGTGCAGAAGGAAAGCAGGAGAGCAGGGTTAAAGCTTGGCTACCTTCACCCAGATACCTCCAGGGGAAGGGAGGGGAGGAGGAAGACTTTAATGAATTAGTCCTGGGCACTCTGGAGCATTTCCAGTTTGCAAATTACCACTGCTTTATTAGGCTTTAATTCAATCTGCTCCGGGGTATTGCTTGGAAAAGCCTTTTTGAAGAAGAGCTGTGGGAAGTGTCCTGGCATGGGGCTGGTGCATGGTCTGTGGAGGCGCATCCCAGACGGTGCCTGCCCTGGCTGGTGTCCGTTCCCCATTCCTCCAGGGAAGGAAAATGTGACCCCAGAGTTGCTGGAGATCCTGGATTTCATTAAGTGCCCTCATTGCATGGTATATCCCACCAGAGAAGCCTGAGAGATCCAGTCACATGGGGATTAACTCTTTATGGACAGGAGTGTGTGAGTGTGCAAATATGCTTGCACCTCTGCCAGTCTCCTGGCTCAGTTGAACCCCCCCTCTTCCCTGGGACATGCAGGGCTGTCCATGAGAGCTCAGTGTTACACACAGGGGCTCAGTGTGTCCCCACTGCTGGGGACATTGTGGGTATTGCTGGCCATGCGCAAATTCATGCAGTGCTGCATGGAGAGGGCAGGGGATGCAGTCCCTGCCATCCTCCGTGTCCCAGCTGGATGGGCATTTGTGTCTATATGTGTATGTAGATGTGTGTCTCTAGAACTAGGTTTGCTGAAAATCTGGCAGCCTGGGCAGTACCTGCTGGGTGTGGGGCTGGAGAGCCTGCCCTCCACCAGCACAGACAGGACAGGGTGCCCGAACCTGCTCTGTGCTGGAGGAGAGAAGAGGCTGAAAGGACCATGAAGGCCACAGGGTTACCAGGTCTGCCTGTGTTCATAGCAGAGCCTGCCTGGCTGACCCCCTCTCTGCTACCTGCAGGGTCCCCATGGAGCCTCCTGGGGACTAGCACAGGGCCTTTTGTGGGTGACACTCTCCCAGAAGCTGCTGGGTGGAAGGGGCTTTTTTCCAAGGCTGTTGGTCTGGGATGGCATCTATCCCTGCGCAGAGGTCTGGCTGGCACTGATGCAGAGCCTGCAGCCCCACAGCACAGACCTTGTGGCAGGGGTCTACAATACCCCAGCCTCCCAAAAGCTTCCTCCTCCATGTAGGAGCTCAAAAACTAAAGGAGCTCAAAACTGTCAGCTAAAGTATGACAAGTTTGTTTTTGGCTGGGAGCCACAGGATGGGCAGTTTGACACACAACCAGTTCCCTCTGTCACACAGCAGCATTTCACCCTTGAAAGGCACATTATTCATGATCAATCATTGCCACCCAGAGGTGCCCTCTCCCTAAAAGTGTGACTCCTTGACTTAAAACTTGATGCTTGTCATTGAAGGAGAGAAAAAAGGGGGTGAGATCCTACAAGTGGACTAATAAAAAGCACAAAACTGGAAATCCTTGCCCCTAAACCCTAAAAAGTGTCAGCTTTGGCTCTTTCCCCCCTCAGTCACAGCACAGTGTCCCTGCCCCTCCAGAGTTCACTTCTGAGAATGAAATGCTCTGGCAAACAGGGTGAAAGGAGAGGGTGGAGAAGCAGGAATGAAGAGGATGAATGGGACATATCCAGCCCTGCTCTTATCTGATGGCTGTTGAGTGAGGCATGATGAATTCCCCAGCAACAGGTCTGTTTTATCAGGAGGCCTCTTATCAGATGGCACAAGCACAGTGGTCTGGCCACAGCCATTAATCACCCATCAGCAGCCTCTCCTCCAAAGAGAAAAGATTTTCCCCCTTCCTTTTCCCTGCTGGCCCCAGGCCCTGCTCCTGAAAGCTGCAGGGGAAAACCTCCACCCAGCCAAAGACCCCTGTTCCCAGAAGAGACCTTTTGGATGAAGGAACAGGAATGGGTGGGAGGTGTGGGAGAGCAAAGCATCCTAGCCACACCAGCTGTCTCACCCTGCTTGTGTTCAGTGGCTGGGGACAGATCCCCAGGGACACGCTGGTCCCCATCCCTGAGCTGGAAGGAACAGTAAGGGCCCCAGGGTGATGGGACACCCCAGACTGGCTGAAGTTCCCCTCACCTCACCTCTGTTTGGTGGTGGGTTTGGCTCTCCCACCACACCATGGCTCCTGGCATCCCCTCGCCTGTGCTCCCTGATCCCCAGTCCTTTGCTCTGTGAGGTGAGGTCTCAGAAGCCCCTTTTATTTTATAAGCTGTCTGTGGTGGGTTAGCTGGGACTCAGGTGTGCATCTCCCCAGGGGTAATGTGAGACAGGAGCAGCAGAAGCTCTGGAGCCATGGAAAGTGACTTTAATGCAAAGCAACTTCTGAGAGGAAAGGGAAAAGACACATATGTGCACACGTTATCCGGAATACACATGGGCATAGCAGAGCTCCAAAAGGTGTGAGGATGACTGTGGTCAAGGATGCACCTCTGCGTGTGTCACAACCTGCCCTGTGGGCAACCCCAGACCCCCTGGAGACACCAGTGGGCTGTAACCCTTCAGGGCTGCACACTGCTCTGGCAGCAAGACAGTTTCCATGTCTCACCGTGATGACAGACTGGAGGGAAATGCTGGATATCAAACATGGGCACAGACTAAATCCAGGTGGAAGGAAACTCTGAGGAATCCAGGAGTGAGGGTGGTGGTTGAGAGGCAGCAGAGACCAGGGACGCCAAAGGACAGGGAGGAGGGGGTTGCTTGGGCAGGAGGTAAAGGAGAGACTGTACCAACTGGCCGCAAGCACTTCAGCAGGACCAAGAGTGGCTGGAGCCCAGCTGCCTTAAGCCCAAAGGGTCTCTGATCCCAGGAACACCTTCACACAGCATGCAACTGCCCCAGCAAAACCTTCTGTGGACTTGGAGTGCGCAGGGATGAGGTTGCACATGGGAAGCAGACAGGTCTGGCTTTGGGGTCATGCTGCCTGGAAGCAAAGGAGGAACATCCTTCTCCAGTGCTCTGCAGAGTACAATTGGAATGAGATGTCTGCCCCTGGCCCTGGCCACAAGAGGACCCATAGGCAGGAAAATTTCAGTCAGGAGGAGAAAGGAGGAAAGGTTGATGTCGACGGTGGGTCAGTGTCCTCTTACCTCCTTCTGCAGCCATGTCAGGGCTGCTGGAGGAGCCGTCTGCGTGCTCTGGGCCTGGTGCCATCAGCAAACGGGTGACATTTGTTCCTCGGTCACGCTTTCCCCATGCCCAGATGGTGCAAAGTCCTCACTGTCCTCATGTCAGCTGAGGCATGGGACAGGGATGCCAACCCAGTGGCTGACACCAAAGCAGGGTGGCTGGGGGGCCAAATGAGAGGGGCTGGACAGGCAGGGGGTGCAGGCAGGGGGGCTGCTACTGTGCACATTCCCCCTCCCTGGGAAATTTTAAACCTTGTTGTCTCTTTTTGCAAGCAATCCAAGGAAGGTGCTTTTTCCCCCCTGCAGTTACTTTTCCATGCAACCGCACACGGGACTGCTCCAGCAGTGGGCCAGTGGGATGAGATTTATTGTCACCTCTAAGAGGGGGTTACTACCAAAAAATCCATCCTGGGAAAGCAACTGACCTTCACCCAGGGGCTGGCTGGAGATGAGGTCTGTTTCTGCCGCTCAGCTCCAGGGGCATCCTGGGTTATGCTGGTGGGGGCCAGCACTGCCCCCCTGCCCTCACCCGTGCCGTGCAAACATGATGTCACAGGGAGGCAAAAAAGCCGTGAATGAGAGTTCATGGCAGTGAGTAATGGAAAGCAGTTGTCCCTTGTAATGTTGCCGGGCCATAAAATGTCAGATAGATGTAAAAGTTATAAATACATCAGAGAGCAAATATTTACAGCACAGCACTAACTCCTTGCTTTGGGAGTGCTGCTTACCTCCCCAGGCAGCTCCCAGCAGCAGGGAGATGAGCCAAAAGCAGCCTGGGGACAGGACACAAATGTGTGCAGACTCCCTTTGCTGGCCACTGCTGACCTGCTGCTGATGGCGGTTTGGTTGGGTGCTGGTGCTCGTGGTGGGTTTCACACCTGCCCAATGCACTGCTGAATATCCTGGGTTGGATATCTGAGTGTTGAAGGACAGTCTGTGCCCCGCTGTGTGATGAGGTAGGTGAAAGCCAAGGGCAGACCTGTGCCCAGCTGCCCTGGCTGTGGGAGGCAGCAGCTGAGGACACAGCTGGTATGGTTTTTGGGCAAGTATGTTCTCATGTCAGGGATTTTCTCACCATATGGGAGGAACAGCCTCCTCAGCTGTGCAAGGGAGCACCATGGATGGGTACATTCAAGCACCTTCCAGAGCACACATACATAAGCAGGGACAGGAAAAGTCCTGAAGATCCCATCTCAACCACCACTCTGCAAACAGCACCGGCACAACCATCTGGATAAGGACTTAGGAGGTGCAGCATCCCCGTCCATAAAAATAAAAATGTGGTGTTCCCAAAGCAAGGGGCCGTGTGGGTGCTGAGGAGCAGCAGCTGGAGCAGGTTTCCTGCAGGGGACCAGAAGGGCTGGGGACACCACCCTCAGTGCCAAGAAGTTACCCTTCAATTGCTTGTCATTGTGGTGGGATGTCAGAAAATCATAGAATCATAGAATGCCAGGTTGGAAGGGACCTCAAAGATCATCTGGTCCCCAGTACATATAGATATACATATACATATACATACACCTATACATTTATACGTGGCTGTAGCAGTTGAAGCAGACCCCAAATCCTCAGAGAACATTCCTGAGAAACCTCTTGCTTCTGCAGCACCAAGAATTCCGAGCATGGTCTCAGAGCTCCAAAGGTACAGCTCAAGGGTGAAACACAAGCCTGGGTGAGGAATTCCTGCAGGAGGGTTTCACAGAAGGGCAAGATGCAGAGGAGAAGGAGGACTTGGAGGAACAGGTGCAGGCGGTCTTGCAGTGCTTACCCATGTCTACAAATATACTAGTGGAAATAGTGAGGGGAGCAGGAGCAATGATGCAATAAATCTTTTAAAAGAAACAATAAGACCAGGACAGCTGCATAAAAAGGAGCATGTTCCCTTGGCTACCAGTGACTTTAGGAATGAAAAAAGTAGAGAGGGTAAGGGATAACATAGTGGCAGGGGAAAAACAGTGGTCGCAGAGCAATTTAAATCCGGGGATCCTGGGAAAGATTCCTGAACAAGCTGAGTGCTTTTCAAAAGATTTGCAGGAGTGGTAATCTCTGTCTTACACAGCATATGTGAAGAAAAGAAATGTCAGGCTGCACTTCAGCAAAGCATTGAAGAAAGAACAGCAAAGAAGGTATGAAATTCTGGGTCTTCTGAGGAGAGCCAGGACGAGAGGGCACTGAGTGTGCAAGCATGGAGGAAAAACACCCATCTGAGATCCTCTGGGTGCCTCACACATGGGTGTTTCTTCCCAAAACTCATAGGCTTGGCACCTAACCTTCAGTCCCCAGCTCCTTAGCCAGAGAAGTGTCCCACCACTCTGATACCCAGCTCCATTTTTGGCCCACCGGGTGCCTTGAGCTGAGTGTTGACTCCATTAAAATCAATTAACTTCTCTATCCAGCTGTGAATTTGCTACTTTTTCACTTCTTTACATTGCCCTCTTCGCCTGATGCCACAGCAGACTCTAGCAGAGGATCCTGCAGTCCCCTGAGTTTCCCTTTCTACCACCCTTTCCAACATGAAATGAGAAGCAGCTTCCCTCCAGGCTGCCCTTGTGTATGCCCCCAGCTTGTTCTCTTGGCTGCCTTTCAGTTGAGGAACATGCTGGAACACTAAAGCCGTGGTAATGAGTAACACACTTCTTCAGTGGGACGATGCTTTCCGAATGCACCGTGCTCTACAGCTACCATAAATAATGAAATCAGTATTTGTAAACTATACTTTAAGGAATCCATTCTTTTCCAGAGATTTCAAAAGCATGTCATTTTCCAGATTGTGAAGTTTGCCAGTTCATCTATTTTTAGATATTCTCACTCTACTGATGTGGTCAAGACAGTCCTTAAACAGAACAGGGTGGCTGCGTGCCTTGAAGGTATAAACAACCAGACATGTGATGGGAAATGCTTCAGAGGTGAGCATGTCAGACTCCTAAACATCAAAGTTGTTGGCTGGTGAAACTGCAAGGACAAATCAGTGTGCAGGCTGGAGAAACAGGCATGGGAAAACATCTTAAAAGTTACTCTTCTTGGAGATCTGGAGAGTACTTAAAATAGTCTCATGGCCCAGGAGATGAGACGGATCCTGCAGAAAACTGGCAGCACGGCCTCAGCCAGTACCGGCACTTCCTTGGAAACCTTCATTTGCATAAACATAAAAGTGATAGAAAAAAAGCCAAGGAAGTGAGTCTGTCTGTGAGGCTCCTCTGGGCCACCCATCTCTGCCAGACCCACCAGTCCCCTTGATAGCTTCTCTAGCATCCCCTCATCCTCATCCCTCACCCACAGCAGAGTCCTGGGGGCTGCACAGGGAGCAGGGACAATCCTGCTCTGTGCAGGAGTGAGCCCCATGGTTCTGGCAAGGGAAAGCAAACCCACACCTGAAGACATCCCAATATTTGTTGTCTCCCAAATTTCATAAGGTCGTGGATGGAGGTGACTGTGATCCTGTCCTTTTTCCCTGCTGGCTGGTTGCCTCCTTGCCTCATGAGCCTGCAGAAGTTGCTGGGATTACTCTCTCTTTGAGGCCTCTATTCCTATCTTGTGTAGTTTAAAACAATTTTTACTGCATTTAACATTTCAAATACCCTGTTCTGTCCTAAGTGATAAATTTCCTTCCTGTGTGCATGTTTTCTTCCTATTTAAAGGCTGTTGACTCTTTTGCTTAAAATACATGTATGTATTTATTTGCTTAATAGATTAAACAACTTTTTTGTTTGCTTTGCTGCAGCTGACTTCTCGTTTTGATGAAGATAATGGATTTCAAGCATTTGTCTATGTATTTAATTGAAAAGTTTGCACCTTTACCTTTCACTTTTTGAGGCCCAGACTGTGACTTTCTGCTCCCTCTATAAAATGCCCAATGCACAGAAAGGGGATTCCTCCTGCTCCATCCTGAGACCTTGTCCTAGTACAAGATGCATCAGCAAAGCTCCATGGGAAGGAGACTTTCTGTGCAATTCCAGGTCCCCTTCAGATCACAGGTAAGTGACCTCCCCCTGGCTGCAACTCTTCTTGGATCCTCCCAAGAAATATGATAAATCCACCAGTCTACACAGGACCAGTTCCACCTCGGAAGGAAGGTCCCTTGATTTTGCAGATGCCTAAATTGCCTTTTGACCTTCTCTGTGCTGAGTCCATTTTGCCTTGCATTGCAATGCTTGCCTGGCCAGGCCCTTCCTTTGGCCTCTTGCCGTGTCCCCACATCCTTCTCCAGGTGCTACTCCAGCACCAGTCACCATGTTCTTGCAGCTCTCCCAGCTTGCTTGCTCCTTCCCCAGGCTGCACTCCTAATGCCTGACCTGGGACTTTGACCCAAGATGACTCCCAAGTCTTTCTTTGAGTCATGACTTCCCCAGGCACCGCTGGCCTCCTGGGCTGACTGTGAAATTGTTGGGGACCCTTTAGGTCTGGCTGTAACCCTGCAGCCTGGTGTGAGGTGCACACCACAGGACAGCCCCTCTGCCTGTGTTTTCAGACACCTGGAAGACCAAGCAAAGATTCCCAATGACTTGCAGGTGGGGACTGTCCTGCCCCATGGCCACCAGGCTTCTGCAGCAGCATCCTGCTAGTTCCAGGCATGGGCAGAGCTGATGCTTTGCAGCTGCCCTCACAGAGGTCACCCCAGGAGGGGAGGCAGAAACCCACCATCACCTCCCTGCATCCCAGCTCCCTCTCAAATCTGGCTTTTCCAAACGAAGAGACTGCCATGAAACCTGGCCCTGCTCCAAGGTTCACACGGGCGGTGGTGGGGCGGGAGGAGGAGGGAAGCAGAGACCAATCCATAACCTTTGTAGCCCTCTCGAGAGCAGCTGTCTGGCAAACGTCAAGCACTGTCTAGGGCTATTTTGGGCACTTTATTTTTATAAAGGATGCTTTGAGGTGGGGGAAGGGCACAGAGAGGGTTTTCTCACTGCCAGCACCTTAAAGAATAAAACTCCAGAGAGGAAAGTTCAAGGATGCTCTTTGGTCATGCAGCCAATGCCAGGTCCTGTTGGAAAGTCCCAGGAGGCTCTTGGACAGGCAGAACACTGGAGATGGGCCTTGGCTTGTCTTGTGACTGGAGATCTCCAAGAGGAGCCCGTGTCCCTCAGGAGCTCATGCTGTGGACATGACCTCAGCATGCACCATCACTGTAAGGGGGACTGGCACCCTGTGCTGCCCAGCATCCCAGGAGGACTTCTAGGTGAGAAACCAGAGACCTATGAGTGCCCCTCTTAGGGAGTCTCATACATATAGCCTTAATTCTGGAGGTTTTCCAATCCTGTTCCATGAGCCAAATCCTTGAAGCCCTAAAGGGCCCTCAGACTCCTTCACTTTCAACAGAGCCAGGAACTGAAGACAAAATATTACACAAGGAGGAGCACAGCATTTAGAGATCCTGGTTTGAAAGATTATATGGAGCATAACTGGAACATCCAACAGGAAAGTGTTCCTGTTGACAGGAGAGGATGTTCTTCCAAGAGTGGAAACAGTTGCAGAAAGTGTGTCTGTCTTTGCAAACTTCTGGTGAGCCTGGAAAATCAAGTAGTTCTCATCTGTAATAGTGAAGGGTTCAGGCCCTCCACAACATGCCTCTTTATCAGAGGCAAAAGTAGTCTGGAAGTAGGAGAAACAGCCCCTCAATATTTTTTAATGCAAAATGGTACAGGGTGTATTTAGTGTTTTCAGACTGGCTGGGCCTGATCCATTCTAAGGTGAAACGAGGATCTGCTGGGATCGCGGAGCCACTGGTGGTTACTTGTCAGAGTTTGGTGCCCCGAAGTAGCAACCACAGTACCCGCCTTACCGAGAGACAAGGGAGGAGTGGAGGGCTGCAGCCCAGCAAAACACTGGTGTGCATAATCCCAGATAGTTTTCTGAGCATCTGGAAGTTAGCACAGAGAAGAGTAATTAATATCTGACATGACTTTGTCAAGGATGAGACATGTCAGGCCAAGTTAATTTCCTTCAGTGGCAGAGTGTAACAAGCCCAGGAGGGAGCAGTGGTGGGATAGGAGCTGCAGGCAGGCATGGGGTGCCCTGCCTGCACTGCCTGCCCTGCCTGTTGGGTGGTGAGGAGCAGGGCAGGGTGCCACTGGATGGATGCAGAGGAGCAGAGGGACAGCATTACCAGGGCAGCACTCAAAGGCTCTCTGTGGGGCTGGAAAGTGGCTATTGAGCGCTGCCAATAATGACCAGCGTGGAGAAAGAGAGTGTGTTTGTTAGAGCAGCATGCCAGGCAAGGCCAGGGCTGCGGGCAGAAAAAGGATTGTGGCTGAAGGAGGGGGGCAGAGCATGCTGTGGCATGCCCCTGTGAGAAGGGACATGGGCACGGGATGTCCCCTGGTTGCTGCCTCCTGCCACCTCTGCTGCAGTCCTGGAGCTACAGAGGGAGCCCCAAGAGATGCCACTGGCCATGCAAATACAGATGAGAGAGGTTCCTTTGCAGCCCTATGGAGCCCCATGGTGCCTGGCAAAAAGCAAGTGAAAGTCACCCATAGGCACCCACTGCATCTTCTCTGCAGTCAGCTGGATTAGCTGCTCTTGGCCAAAGCTCTGGCGCATGTGACGTGGCACGCAATTTATATACCTTTAATTCACAGCACTGTGGTTTGAGCCATTTCTGTATTAAATCACCTCAGTTTAACAGCAGAAGCTGTCAGCACCAGCTGGGCGGCCTCCCTGACACACGGCTGCGGAGGCAGAGTATAAACCAGCAGGAACCAAACTCCTCCTGCACTGGACCCCGGCAGCTCGTCCTGTGGCCACAAGCGAAGGCACGTTTGGAAGCAAAGCCCTGGTACCCAACTGCAGAAAGCTGCCTTCTGCAAATGCTGGGGTAAACTACAGCTTAAAACTGGCTCCTGTAAATCACAGTGGAAATGAAACACAAGCAAATACATTTCCCCATTTCCCTCAGCCCTTGACTGCAATGAGAAGGTGATGCTGAAGGGGAGATGAGGCTGCAGGAAAGCTGGGCCTCCTGGGGGTGGGAGATGGCAAGAGCTGCTAGCCCTGGGCAGGGATGCCTTCAGCCAGCAGCTCCAAACAGAAATGGAAAAGGGTTAACTTTCATCTTTGTCAGTCTGTGGAGCCAGCGTGGAAAAAACCCCCCAGGTCCTGTTTTTCCATGCTCCAGAAGAATGTAAACCTTTTTAAACAAAACCCAAACTTTTGAGCAAAGGAAAAAAGAAAAAAAAAAGAGAAAAAGCAGCCCAAACTGTTATTGTGTGGCAAACCTCAGCAACCCTCCAACTCAACAAGAGAGGAGCCCCAGGGGAGGCACTGAGACCTGCTGCCGGTTCAGCTTTCTGGTGGGATGTGACCCCCTTCTCACGGCCCAGAGAGGATGCCAGGTCCCGGGGTGGTGTCTGGCCACATCCTGACCCCCGTGGCTCTGCCAGGGCCCGTGCCAAGTGCCGGGAGCAGGACCCGGGTCTGGCTGCAGGGCCCCGGCCTGGCAAGGGGCTGGGGTCACCGGGGAGGCTGGGGCAGGGCAGGAACTTGCCAGCAGGCGCTGGTTGCCTGGCTGGTGCCCCAGTGGCAGGGCCGTGTGGCTTCCCCGTGCCGAGCAGCAGCGGGGGGGGGGCAAAGGAGGGCTCCAAAAGTTGGCGTGTGACGGGGCATCCCCTCGGGAGCGGGGCGGCAGCGGGAGCGTGCGTCTGCGAGCGGCTCTGGCTGGCTGCCACGCTCCCCTCCGTTTATTTACGGTGGTTTATCAGGGGCTGTGGGCTGCGATAAAGTTTATGAAAATAAAAGGCGTCTCCAGCAGGCCAGGGCGAGAGCAGGGCCTGCAGTTGCTTTCCCACACTGATTAGGATCTGGGCAGGCTTCGGCGCTCCAGATCTCTGATGAAAGCAGCCGGACCGGCAGCACTTCCCTTCCTGGCCCCTGCTCAGGGCCAGAGGCAGCGAGAGGTCAGTGCTGCACTCACACACACACACACGCAGCCTGCACCGTGCCTCGCATGCTGCGCACCAGGCGGTGGGCACCGCGCCAGGCACCGTGCTGGGCACACCCTGCGCTGCACGGGATGTGCTGGGCACCACACTGGGTGCCATGCTGTGCACCATGCTGTGCACACCCTGCGCTGCACAGGGTGCACTGGGCACCACACTGGGTGCCATGCTGTGCACCATGCTGGGCACACCCTGCGCTGCACAGGGTGCACTGGGCACCACGCTGGGTGCCATGCTGTGCACCATGCTGTGCACACCCTGCGCTGCACAGGGTGCACTGGGCACCACGCTGCACACCATGCACTGCACGTTCTGCATCCCACACCAAACGCCACCCCAATAAACTGTGCTCCTGCACTCCTAGGACCTGGGGAAGGAGCTCCAGCCTTTCCCTTTGAAGGAGCTCCTGCTTGTGGGGCAGCACCAGGATAAGGCATCTGGCTGGGATGCAGCCGGGGCAGGATGGGGTCTGTCCCCTGCGGAGGCGGCACGGTCCCTGCCCTTGCTGGCACGCAGCCATCCCCATCCCTGGGATGCCGGCCGAGGCCATGGCCCCTTTCCGCTGATTGTTCAGCAGCGACAAGGCCACGGCTTCCTCCTGGTCACGAGTCCAACCCTCGCTCTCCCTGGCATGAGCACCGAGGCCGACGCCTCAGTTCCAGCTGGGCATGGGCCTGGTCTCACACTGCCAGGGGAGGGAGGCTCTGGGGAGCAGAGTCTCTTCTAAGTAAAATCTCTGAAATTCACCAGGCTGCATTAACAGGAGGCCTGGGCAGAAACACTCAAGCAACTGAACAAAACCCAGGCAGCATTACTGGTTGGAAAACTGGAGTCTGATCTGACTGCTGCTGGAGTTGGGAGGAATTTGGGTGATGGCAGTAACAGAAGGATCCATCCTCCAAATGCTGCCGGGCTTGGAAATGTTCAGTTAAGTGTGGGTTTTGTGTGGGGTGGTTTTATTGCCCCTTTTCACCTCCAGCACACTCTGGAAGAGGTGCTGGGAACCGAAACACTTAAAAGCAGCTCAGGATAAAACCTCAAACCACACAAATTGTGCTTGGTCTGGGGTTTTCTTGCAAGCTCGGCGCACCGGCTGGGCCCTCAAAGGAGCCGTGAATCTCTGAATGATGCTGGCTGTGGTTTGCAAGAGAAACCCAACTCCTCCTCCTTGCCTGTTTCTCCCATCTTACAGACTGTTTCCCTGCCTGGAAAAATCAGGTGGAGGCTCAGAGCCAAAGCTGATCCTTGCTTTGGATGGTGCAGGATCCCTGCACAGACTCCTGGCAGTCCTCCCCTCACTGCCACCCTCTGCAAACCAAGCAGTGAGGAGGGCCCTCTCCTTTCCTACAGTGAGTGTCAAGATTTATGGGGCACTGGCATCACATCAAAAACAAATCCAGTCATTTACAGTAAAATCAAAGTGGGCAGAACAATGAATGTGAAGCAAGGTTAAAACACCTTGTTACAGGAATAAATTGTGCAGCTGACATAAAAATAATGGAATTTATGTCCCCACAGGTTGGAGCCAAATCATTTGCAGTGACATTTGTCTGAGCACGAGCTCTAGGAGAGGTGCTCGATGCTGCTGCTGAGATATTTTGGGGTCAGGCACCAGTTACCTTCACACGGCAGAGCAGGGAGGGCTGCCCAGGGCTCAGGATCAGGCCCCGTCTCCTGTCCTCTGGGGAGAGATGGGGGGGAAACCCCTTTGCCCGCCTGGGCAGGCGATACACTGCCTGTGTGGTCCCTGCAGGACTCGCCCCAGCTGTGCAGCACAGATGTGCTGCTGTTGCTGGCACCCGCCCAGGAGATGCTGCCTGCTCAGTAATTAATTCAAGGTGCCCTGTAACCCCAGAGCCACAAACCCGGCGGGCTGGGGTCCATCCCCTGCATGCTGTGTGCTCGAAGCAGCTGCCAGATCCTTAGGCAGCAGCCTGCATTTTAATTCCACCCCCTGGCCAGTTCCCCATCCCAGTATTTTGAAGGAGAACATCTTTTTTCCTTCCCTGCCTAACACCAGGCATGCTTGTGCATCTCACACCTGCAAGACCCTGGGATATCCTGACACAAGACACAGCTGTAAAAAACCCACCTACTCGCTCAACCTCCCCACCCTGGCACAAGGCAACCCCAAGGCAGGGGCTGGGGCTGCCCAGTGTCCCTAGGGAGCATCTGTTCCCTGTCCCCTTCCAGTGTCCCTCTACAGGGTTGGCAGTCCCTGGTGTGAGACCACACATCTGCAAGAACATGGTGCCTGGGCAGCCATCACCTCTCCCTCTGGCAGCTTGGCCTGCACGCCCTGTGGCTGGGCTTGTTTTGAAAACATATTGTGAAGCACTTCATTGCTATGGAGACCTATTTTATGGACAAATAAATATGTGGCCCTTTTTCCTCTTTCCTTGTAAGTCTGTCCCTTCTCCCCCTCTCTGTGCCCTTTTGGCCATGTTTATACTGCAGGGTCTCTCTGCTTCTTTGGCCATGCTAAACCTCCTCTCCTCCACATCCAGCACATCTCTGCATGTCCTTCACCACCCTTCAGCCCTCTGCTCACCAGCCTGCAGCTCTGTCTCCCAGGGCCCCTCCAGCATGGGAAACATGGAGGCTCCCTGCCATTTTGGGGGAACCAAAATGATTTTATCCTCTTAATTCTTGGGGTTCTCATCCTAGTGGCAATGACATGGCTGTTTTGGATTTTCCCAGTCCCAGTGCTGGCTCCACAGTCAGGCTCCACTTGCCACGTACTGTGTTTCTATCAGGATGGTCCCATCATGGCTGCTCCCATCTGTGTGCCTCACATTTCTTTAGAGCTTGCTTGCACAAGTGAAATCTTCCACCAGATCTCCTGAAACCCCCCGGAGTGCCATTAAACAAAAACAACTAGCAAAGCAACACCACCAATTCACTGGGCAGGGGAAGGGGAGGCAGGACACAAATGAACCTCCTTCATTAATAAGTCCTAGCAGCTGTGGAAAGTTTGAGGCAAGTGAGAGCACCCAGACAGAAAATTAAAAAACTAATAAAGTCCTCAGTGTGGGGGCACTGGCATCAGGTCAGCTTTACTTCTCTAGGCACCTCGTAAAGAGACATTCCAGGACACTAACTCATAAGGGAAAGCTGCAGGGGTCAAGGAGAACAGTGGAAAACTAACCATGGTAACTCAAGTATACTGGAAAGGCAGCAGCAAAACAGCAAGCAGTTGTGGTTTATTTCCCCCTTTTTTCTCTCTCTCTCTTGGTTGTTGGATGAGCAGAGCCTGTGGTTCACCTCTGTGTGGCACCACCAGTGCCAGCACTGATGGCTGCCCTCTGCCAGGCTAGTATGGCCATGGCCAGCCTTGTCCCCTTGGCTGTGGGTCACCCCATGGCTTCAGGCACCTTCCCCTGGACGGAGGGCAGTGGGTGCATGGAGCCAGGGTGGCCAAGGACCTGGTGACTGCTGCTGTGCCACTAAGGAAAGGGTCTGTGGGGCTCTGCTGGGTTTCAGTTGGGTTCCTGGCTCAGGGGGAGAAGTGAATTGGTTGATGGAGTTTGTCTAGTTGAGCTTTTTGCAGGAGCCGCCTTCTTAATGGGGTGATGGCACCAATTACACTCATTACATGAGGTGGGTTTTATGGCAGATTTTGGCAATGGCTGAGTGCTGTCCCTCTGGATCATTAGCTGAGCTGGGGTGCTGGGGACTTGCAGCCCAGGATGAGGGAAGCTGCCCACCTGCAGCACCTCTACCTGGGGCAGGCATGCTGGCAGGCAGGCAGGCCGGCAGTGTGTGCCCTCCTGCAAGGGATGCTGGGTGCCATGCCCTTGGGGGGCACCACTTTCAGCCACAGGGACATCCTCCCTTTGCTGGCCTCAGGGAACAGACTGCACAGGACAGAGCTGGGGGCATATGCTGGAGAGCTGGGTTTGTTTCTTGATACGGGAGGGGGGTCATGAAGGTGCCCAGGCATGCCACCAGCCCTGCACACCCCAGGGGCTTGTGGGCATCTCTTGCTCTCCTCTTTTATAGCCTTGTAGGTGGAGGGAGCAAGGGAAGAAAGCAGTCTTGCCTGCCCCAGGAGGTCCTGCTCACAGTGAAATCCTAGCCTGCAAGTTCTCTTGGTGAGTCTTTAAAATAGGCAAATGCGTATGTGTCAAGAGGAACTTCCCAGGAGTGGGAAGGGGTGGGATGAAGGGAGGAGGGCTGGATGCATGTTTGTCCCATGGCCAGGCAGCCCCTCCCACGAGTGAGCAGCCAAGGTAGAGTCAGACCACAGCTCTCCAGGCTGCAGGCCAGGGGAGCCTCTTACAGGGCTCTGGCCACTGCATAAAGCCTTCTGCCCAGTGCTGGGCTCGTGTTGTCGTCAGGCCACAGCTGCATCTCAGGCACTGGACTAGGATGCTCAGTTCTTGGCCAGGCTCCTGGGAGGGCTGCCACGGGAGATGGGGATGGTTATTGTGGAGGAGCATGAGGTAGCTTCCTGGTCCTGGTCTGGTGGCCAGAAGCAACAGAGTCCCAGTCCCACCCCCTCACCCTGCCACAGCTCATCAGCAGCTTTGGCCCCTGGCTTTGGTGCTGTGCCTCTGATTTGTCCCTGGGTAAATTCACCTCGTTGTTTGCATTGCAGCATCATCTCCCGGGAGCCCGAGGTCCCACAGTGCTAGTGCTGGCCAGGCAGCCCTGCCCTGCCCTGGGGCTGCTGCAGGCAGGGGCCGTTCACACGGGGCTCCCAGCACAGTGAGTTCTGCTGCCTGCACCGGTTACCGACTAAGCCCTCCCCGACTGGCATGTGGGTGAAAAGCAACATGCAAGCACCAAGCAGCTGCACTGAACATTTCAGCAGCAAACCGTGGGTTTCCCAGGCTTGCCAGGGCCCAGCCTGGAGGGCACTTCCACAGCTGAGTTATAAACCTTGCAAACCAGGGTTTCTAATGAAAGATTGACATAACCTGTAGCTGACAGAGCAACCGCCCTGCTCACGTGAAGCCTGTGTTTTAATCCCTAATTCCTCCAGCTCCTGGCCTGTCTCAGAAACACCCGTGCAGCTGGTTGAGCATCCCTGGGGACATGGCGGGTGGCTGAACTTTGGGGGTGACATAGGTCTGGGTGCCTCTCACTGTGCCAGCCACGGCTGCTGCACTGCAGGTGAGGGGCTGGGGACAGAGCCCCTCTGCTGCAGCACCACAGTCCTCTGCCACCAAACGGGCAAAAGAAAAAGGCAGAGTGGTGCAGTTGGTTGTAAAAATTAATGAGTTCAGATACAGACTTGCTTTATTCCGGTCCAGCTGCGTAACCACGGCAATTGTGTCCGGCACACTAGACAGTTACATCAGCTCCACACCCCTGTACAATAAGACTCTGTTTGATCTCAGAAACAAGATCAGACTCCTGGGCTTTGCACATCCTGCTTCCTACATATGTAAAATCATTTTATTACCAGCTAGGAGAGTTCATCTAAGCCTCTCTCGCTGTGCAGCTGATGTGGAGAGAACATGCCCCTGTCTGCACTTTTACCAGATGGAGATCTGCAGAGAGATTTCAGAGCTGCTACTCCTCTGAGGTGTTTTTTTGGTTTTTGTTGTTTGTTTTTTTTTTTTTTTATAATTCCTCATCTTAGACTGGAAACTCTGGGGCAAGACCTGAGTCTCCTTGTGCGTTTGTGCAGCTCCTGCACAGTGGGAGGTGTGTATGGCTCAACTCTCCTGAATGTAAGTGGTAAATAAGCAGCTGAGTGTTTTTGCTTGGCTTTATCCCCTTTTGTCTCATCTGCCCAGGAGAGGAAGTTCCTTATAAAAATCTGCTTTGCTCTTCAAATGTCTCCTCAAACCCCCCCTCTGTTAGGTCTGTGAGACACTGCAGAACTGTCCCTGTATTTACCCTGCCTCAGGTGAGTAAACCCATTGTCACCAAGGCAGTTATGAACATGCCCAAGCTGCCACAGGCTCAGCCTGACCCAGCAGCAGCACCACCTCTTTTGCTGATTATAGATTGCTCAGCAGCCTTACAAGGCACTGGGTTCCCTTTCATCACAGCTATTCCAGTTACACAGTCCCACTGATGCTGCTCTGCCCCCAGCCCCACACACCTTGACTGCTGAGCTGCAACACAGAGACATTTGCTGTTCTGCTGTGTGGCAGAGCTGCATCCCAGGGTGCATCAGCAGCTCGGGTGTGCAAGCAGCGCTGCAGGGCTCACTCAAATGAGAGCACATTCCCACAGAAAATACGCTTTTCAGCCCAGGCTTCCTCTGCTGCAATGTCTGGAAGGCTGTGTGGCCAGAGCTCGCTGACTCACTGCACACAGGTCACCCGGCAGCTGCCGGGTGGTAACTCTTATTTACTGCTCAGTTGTGGTTGGATTTAAACCAGCAACACAGGCAGAGGGAGGGGAAATCCCCTCCTTCCCATCCCAGCCCCACAGTCATCCAGTCTAACTGGACCAGCTACTCTAAATGCATCTAGTGTCGGGCCTTGCTTCACCCCTGGCTGCTTTCTTCTAGCTCAGTGCTCCTGGTTTTGCTAAATTCCCAGTCTAGAGGCTTCAGGATGCTTACAGCTTTGAAAAGAGCTCTTGGAGACCCAACCCAGGTCACACACCCTATAGGAGCACACTAGGACAGGTCTATTTGCAGCAGCAATGAAAAGCAGTGCCAGTCCATTCCAGTTTGGAAAGGAGAAACTGGTGACCCAGTACCCGAAGTAGCAGCTGCCAGCATGGGCACAGACATCCCTGTCTTTCACAGCCCTGTTCAGTCTCACAGCCCCCGGGAAAAGTATGGCTTTTCCTGTCCTCAGTTTGCAATTACCCCGGGGATGCCATTCCCTGCACTGCTCCAGCAACTGGGATTTAAGGCCTCGAAAAGAGCAGAGCTGCCCCATCTCCAAACCCTCCCAAATTTACAGCTTGCATTGTTCTCATCAATCATCTTCTGTCAGATGGGGAACTTAAGCAACCCCAATCCAAACCAGAACATGGAAGGGAGGCCTTCCCGTCCCACCCTCCCCTATTTGAGAGCCCAGCTCGAATAAACAAAACCTGAAAGGGCCAAGGCAGCTCAAAAGGAAACTGTAAACGATCCCATCTGTGAGTCTTGGCGAATCCTCTCCTACAGCAGAGGGGTGTGGGGGAGAGAAAACAAGTTGAAGGGTCTTTTTTTTTTGCTCAGAAGGAAATACCATCGCATTCAAATGTTGCTACTGCTCCAAACATCACCCATGAGCCCAGACCCAGCTCCCCCTCAGATGGGTTTCTTACCAGAAATGGTGACAGGAGACTTCAGGAGAGGTTGCCATTTGCAGGGATAGTTACCTGTAAGGCAGTGCTGAACACCTGTGAACTCAGAAGAAGCAGAGCATGAAAGAAAAGCAGATTGTATGTACAAACCTCATGTTCTATAGTGATAAATGTGTTTGTAAGAGTGTAAAACATCTCTGCTCACACAGGAGAACCCAAGCTTGCTGTGTTTTGTCCATGAGTTACGGGTGCTGGGAAGTTCAGTCAATGAGGGTGGAAATGACCTTGTTTTCCAAAGTACTCAGCTGGGTGCTGATGCTCACAGCACGGTGGGTGGCTGCTGAGGACCTCAGAAGAGACAGGTCCTGGGTGGCAGCCAGGAGCAGCAGCACCTACACTTAGGCAGCCAGCCTGGAAAAGTTGCCCCTGACTAAGTTTAGAAAGCCAGGATAAACTATGGGGGTCCAGACCCCTCTTGGCCTCCCCTCCCCATTCTTGAAGCCTGCCTGTCTTTAGGTTTTCATTTCCAGGGCTACTGAATGGCCTGATAGCCTTGTCCCCCACCTTTCCCACTAAGTGTTTCTGCCTTCTGGCCCCTAACAGGCAGGTTGGTCTAAGCACTCGATAAGGGATATTGCAATTGTGTTGGCAGCTTTGGTGCATGACAAAAGCACTGGCATCACAAAGCAGCTTTATCTCACCAGGCTTCCAGCTCTGTTCCCCAGTCTCAAAGGCTGGGGATTGTCAGTAAGGGCACTTTGCATCTTCAAAGAGCAGAAGCAGTTTCAGGCTCTACCGAGGTACCCTGGAGACCCCAGCAATGCTGCTCTGGGGAGTCCTAAACCCAGGTCTGGGCTGTGGAGCAGGAGTCCACATGTGCCACAGGCAGATCACAAAATATTTCAATGCTCTTGACTAACGATTGGCCTTTAAACATGAGTTAATATTTAATTGTGAATTCAGCTTTCAATCATGGCTGTGAGAGTGGGAAATGAATATTTAAGACAATGTTAATTATACTGGAGATGGGGAGCTAAGGCAGGGAGAGGGGACCAGCAGGTGACTGAGGGCTCAGGGTGAGCACAGAGGACTTTCTAGTTCTGGGAAGTATTTGGCTCCAGCAAAGTGATGCTGCTGTGGCTAAACACCAAGAAGATCCTGGGGCAGATAGGAGAGAGCTGTCACAGGAAAGCACTTACCACCTTCTGGTGCTCACCCTGCAGCATGCGAATACACTGGTGATTACCGAGAGAATCACAGAAATTATTTGAAAGCAGAAATAAGCATTCTGGAGAGACCTGCAGAGCTCAGCTGGTTTTGTGCAACTGTGAAAAACTGTGAAAAATGAGCATTTGGTCATACTTCTAAAAGTCATGATAGGAAGAAGAAATAGAACAAATATTGAATTTAGCAGAGAATGTTTATGACAAGACTCAAAACCTGGAAACAGAATCAGGGCACATTTAACAGGAAATCAGGAATTCATCTTTAAGAAACAGGGTTAGAAACCACTGTAACAAGCCAGGAAAAGGAAAGAGAGGTGCTCAGTCCAAGGAGAGATACTTTTCTAGCTCTTCCTGGGCTCAGCTTAGGTATTTATGGGCAAAATGGGACACCTGTGAAATACAGAACTTCTATGCTGAAGAAATTGAACCAGCTTCTCAACTGTAAGCAATACAAGCTCGTAGACCTGGGGAGAAAATAAGGGAAACAACAATCAGGAGTAGAATGGCTGGGTATTGGGGGTTGGTTCTGAGCCCCTTGCAAGAAGCAGTTGAGGATGAAGTACATGAGCATGGGGATCTAACTCCAGTGGGCATCTGTTCCTTCGGAGGGACAGGTGGTTCCTTTTGTGCCAGGCTCTTCCCAACTGCCCCTTCCACTCGCTGGGCACAAACAGGCCCTTGGTTGCCCTGGGACACAGCTTGGCTGCTCCCTTGTCCCCTTTGACCAGCGTGGTAAAACAGAGGGAGTCACCTTCTTCTGCAACTCTGCCTTTGCTTGTTAGCTAATGTGAAATAAATCCCTTTTATCTTCACACTCATTTTCTAAGGATAATAATCCCTTTTTGCGTGCACCCACTTTAACTGTTTCCAAACTAAGCTGGAATTGCCGATAGTAATTAAGTTCATACATATTTACAGCCATGTAGAATTATAGAAGGTCTCCCGTAGTTTTATTTGAGCCATTTTCTTTAACCTGCTATAAAATCATTAACAAGTTGTTCAGTGTTAATTGCCTCTAATGCCGATCTTGTCCCCTTGCCTCCAGGACAAGGCAGGGCAGGCAGATGTCTTCCCCTGCCTGGCCCAGGACAGCCAGGCTGATTTCTCCCTGCTTACATCCCAGCTTTGATGCAAGGCTGAGGTGACATATATATATCTATATAATTTTTATTACCCTATTGCTCGAGTTTTGGCAAATTCATCTGTGTGGCCAACTTCCCAAGCCCTTTGCCAAAAAAGCCTTAAGAGGGCTTACCTGCCCCGTGTCCATGCAGGCTGGGAGGATGGGGGAGCAGGATCCCCGGAGTGTGGGGACCCGGCAGGGCTCAGGCTCAGCCCCTGCCTGCAGCTCTGCCCAGCATTGTCGCAGCAATCCCCCCTCCCCCAAATCCAGATTTTCTTCTGCTTGCATTTGTGCTTTGTGCTTGCCAAGAGCCCCAAACCACTCAGCAAACAGCGTGTGTGGTGAGAGATCACTGCGTGTAATCTCCAGGCGAATCTCCCATTATACAGTGGGCTAATTAACTCCGAGTGGGCTGTCCAGGGTCATGATGAGCTATCGGCTCCAGGAATGTCCTCCCCAAAGGGAAGTAAATATCACTGCGAGAGTGGGGAGCCCCTTTCTATGGCAGTGAATCCTGATAAAGAGCTTCACTCCATTCTCCTCCTGCTGGCTCCAGCTTAAGGTTTTTAAAGCTAGTTCTCCCCCGGGCTAATCTGGGGGATCCATTCAGCCCAAAGCTCAACATCTGAGTCTATTTGCCAAGTGTGCAGCTGTGTCAATTTGCAAAGACAAAGGAAAGCTCCTCTGTCAACAGGTCGAGGAGCTCAGGTAGCACGAGTGAATTGAGGGCAAGAAGTCAAAGTGGTTTCACAAACCATCGGACCATGCTTAAAGCCCATCCAGCCCAAGAGGCCGGCACAGAGCAAGGGATAAAGGGAGTACCCGGGAGTGGGCTGAACTGCCAGGGCTGTAATTCCACCAATTAGTGCTATTAAAGAAAGATAATTAGATCTGCTCCATGGAAACCCTAGAGGAGGCAGAATGCAACTTCCATTTGGGCATATTTCAATATAGGTTAGAAACATCAGGAGATGCCAAAATTGCATCTCTGGCAATATTGCCAGGGCCTTCAGTGCCCAGCAGAGCAGCCATGGGACAGCAGGAGGGGATGCAGGCATCTGTCTACTTGGGTTTGTGCCCAAGGGATGGATACTGAAAATTTTGGAAATAAACAATTCCAGATAAAGAAATCCAAGCTCCTTTAGAGCTTCTGTTTCTCTGGCAATGTTTGGGTTTTGGGGTAATCAGTCTGCACAGGGGCTGATGCAGTGATGTGCTCTGAGGTGAGAACAGGGCTGGGAGCAGCCTTCCCAGGGTAGTGAGTTTGGAGACGTGAGGAAGGCAGGAGGAATCCCAGTGTCCTCTGACAGAGCATGAAGATGACAAGTACTGGGAAAGACACGGGTCTTTTCACCTAGACCCTTAATTTCAGTGCAACCAGGTCAGGGAAACACTTATCCCTGTTTTAATTTGTGGGAAATGGTGTCTCAGGGAAGCCAAGTGTGAGATTTCTGAAGGCAGCCTCTGGTTTAGGATGCCACAGCCCAGCCTGGGCACTCCCAAGCCACTGGCAGTCAAGGATGGTGGCACTACAGAGCACTTTGGGCTTGTGACAGGGACCAGCCAGTGTTTGAACAGAGCATGGAAATATCAGCATTGGCATTTGCAGCCTTCAGAAAGTTAATGAGGAAAGAGAGTAAGGACTCATCATGCAGCTGGTGTGTGAGAAGGTCCCAAGTCTCCTCATTTCTACTCATCCAAACTAATTTTCTGCTATTCAGAGATCTGCAAAATAAGCAGTGTTCAAGCTAATCCATTTTGCCACTGAAAACTTCCCCATAAACAAAACTTCCACTGGAAATAAAGGCATTCTCAGACTTTCTTTGAATTTTTGAAACAAAAAATAGGACTCTGGCTCAGAAAGATTTTGACTAAACTGTAGCTTTGCCTGCAAGTAAACACTACATAAGGGAAAGCAATTACAAAGGGAAACAATTGGAAGGATGAAAACAGCTGACTGTGGCTGCTGTGGCTGCAGCCACCTCCTGCTCTCACCCCCTGCAGCCATCCCTCCCTGTGCCTGTGGGGCAGGGGATTAGAGTTTAACTTCAACAAGCCCCTTTGGACAAAATTTAGATATTGTCCATTAGGTAAATATTCTCAGATGTGCATTAATGAACAGCATTAAGTGGCTTTAATGGGTGCACTTCATCAAAATATACATTACACAGTACTCTAGGTATATCTCTAGTGAGCAGGGAAAAGAGGTGAAATCTCATCTTTGTGCTGTTTCATGATATGAGGTCCAAAATAATATTCTGCCCAGTTTCTCCTTCCTTCTGATACCAATTGTGGGGGAGATGTATAAAATCTGACCAGATGCTATGTTTTTTTCTTACAGTTATGCATATTTATTTTGATAATGTCTGGCAATATAACACCTGTAACCTTAATAAACACAGTCATCCCCCTTTCAAATACATTTTATACCTACTGTACATTTTTATTTTAAGATAATAAATCACATATGTAAACATTATTAATCATTGAAACAGCCCCTTAAAACACTGTTGAAAAGATTTTCCAACTCAAACACCTTTTAAGAGGCAATGACATCATGTCTGTTGGGACATTGTTATGCAGTGAAGATTGTGAGACATTTTCCCCCCATAAAGTTGCTGTAATAAAGTTTGCCATTGCAGTCATCAAATTCATGTTTTCTCCTCTTACCTTCTTCCTTACTCTGGAGCTACCCATCATAAGGGAGAAAGATGGAACATGCCACAGTGAAAAATTTGAGGGTCTAATCATGAAGCCTGCCTTAAAGCAAAATACCCATTGATTTCAACAAGCATCTACCAGCCTGTCTTATATGAACTCCTGGGGCACTTGGCTTCTCCTGGCCAGGCAGAACAAGCATGCAGAGAAAGAGGAAGAAGAGACTCCAAATTCTACCTAGAACTGGAGAAAAACTAAGCAAATGCTGTTGTTTTACAGAATTTACATCCTGGGAGGAACAAGTCCTCACTGGAAGTCTTCACTAGTGCATCTCCTGACCTACAGGTAGATGGTGGAGCAGCTGACAGGTTCAGTGGAGGCTTTTCCTGCTCAACAAGTGCAAAGCTATGTTTGACTAAGCCAAAAAAGAGCAGAAGATGCAATTTATGAGTTTTTATCAGTTGGAGGCTGCAGATGCTTGGGAGGTCACAGCTGCTGAGTGGGCTGAAAGCTTTGGTAAATAGGATATTTAGAGTGTCTTTCTCTTACTGCAGGAGCTGAGCTCTGCGTTCACCCTCAGATGGGTGCCACACACCCTATCCCAGCAGCACCATAGCAGCATGCCCCAGCTCCACAGCAACCATGGTGACCTCCCTTCGGTGGTCTGTGAAACCAAAACTTCTGACGTGTCACCAGTGCCTGAGACTCAGACCTTCTGTGTCCTTGCTGCCTCAGCCTGTCCCAGAGGAGGAGAAGCACATGTGCAAGTCAGTCTGTTGGGTTTGGCTGCTGCCAGAAATGCCCCTCCTGGCAGATGGCCCCTGCTTGGGAGGACAATGCTGCAGAGTACATCATGTCCTGCAAGCAGGGACACAGGTCTGGCTGTGCAATGAGAAGAGTTCCTTGCAGCATAGTTACACAGCCTCGAGTGTCTCAAAGCTCAAGGCTAGAAGAGCCTCTGGCATGCACAGACAAAAATCCAACTGAATTCCAACCTGTTAGTCCTTAGAAGGTGCAGGGATGTGTGTTCTGCTGACTGGTCCCAGCAGAGAGCGGAGCTAACTTGTCTGACCCTCCCAAGTTCCCAACTGCCCTCCCAAATTAGCACACACAAAATAGACTCAGACAAGCTCTGGCCCAGCCCAGCTGCAGCTCCTACATCAGATTGCCTTCTCAAAAGACACCAATTTCGAGCCAATTACCAGGGAGACAGACACACCTGCCTGATGCTAATCAGAAACCTCCTGGGACACCTTGTGCACCCAGCTCAGCGTGGGGACCTGACGGAGGGCTGCACCCAGCTCCTGTGCCAGCCCCACCACAGGGCATCCTGGCCACCTGCTCCTGGGGACCCCAGCACCTCCTGCACAGCAGCCAGCATTCCTTCTCACCCAAAGAAGCAGGCAGAGCACATACCCATCACTAACAGAACAATTAAGCTATTAAGTAACTCAGTTAATAAATTCAGATTTTGCCCTAATACATTTCTAATGACCTTGTCTAATAAATTCAAAGCAATCTGGGAAGAATGCTTGTTGCCATATTTTAAAGGCAAAAGTGATTTATTGTTGCTGAGAGAGCAAAGACAGCCGCCTGTGATTTATTACTATCAGTCACTCTATCTTTCATCTCTTTAATTATTTTCTCTACAGGCAGCCTCAGAAGTGCTCTTGAAGGCTGCATGGTGGGCCTTTTTCAAGTTCAGATCCTTGCTGCCTAGGTCTGAACTGTTGTTTTTGCCTTCCTATCTGTAGCTTCAAATAGCAATCATGAAAGCTGCAATTTAGTTTGCTGAGGTTGGATTTCATGCAACAAACGACTGCATGCCTGGTGCCCTCCCAAAGCCAAATGCCTGAAACCTCCAAGATTTTTGTCCATTGGTGATATTTTCCAGTGGAAAAGCCAGCAACAACTACCAGCCTCCATAGAGCTGACTGGGTTTATAAGAAAATTGAACTTTTGTTATCAGACTATAGTTAGGAGGTTATATAGTCAGGGAGCAAGTCTGAAGGTTGCTCTGGCTTTACTGGTGGGAAAGGCTAACTTCTCTGTCCTTCCCAGATATGGAAGTGTACCTTGTATTGACCACACAGCCAAAGGGGAAAGCCTGAGGGCAGGACAGGAGAAGCACAATTACATAAGAAAATTAATCTGGTTTCCAGAGGGATAAAGGTGGAAATAGCTGCTTGAAAGCCCTCTCTCTGCCCAGGGATGTGGGGGGATTTCCAGAGGAGCCATGTGGAGTTCATCTCCCATGTCCTAGGAACCCAGGGAAGCCAAGTTAATTTGTTACTCATGTCCTCTGGAAAGCCCAGCCTAAAGTAGTGGGGGGATGCTAGTATTTATATCGTTGCCCTCTTACATATCCCAGGACTTCCTAAGATTTGAGAATCTGTATTTAAACTTTGCCCAGCTTCCAGTCCCTAGACAGGGCTCCAACTGTGGGCATCTTCTGCCAAAACCATCTTCCAGCTATTTCCAGGTAGTCCTCAAAATGGACCTGGCTAGGATTCAGAAAGGAAAAACCATTTCTACAAGATTTCCTGTCTGGCTTTACAAACCAAGGAGGTCTGGAGAATACTGAGGAATCATTCAAAACCTCAATAAGCGCCTGCCTGACTCACAGACAGGCTGGACGTCAGGGACGTAGGACAACACGTGGCTCAGTCCTCACAGAGGACCCAAAACTGCCTGTCCTGAGATGGCCTTGGCTCCAATCGGAAGCATGGGGGAAGGAGCAGCCCCGGCCCAGCTGGGGCCATGTGGGCTGGAAAAGAGTTTGTTTTCCAGAGCTCCCCATGGGCAGTGTCACAAGGGCAGGCTTGCACACGCTGCCTTACGTGACATGGCCCCAGCCTCTTGCATCTCGCTTGGTTCAAGTGCTCTGCACTAAACAAAACACTCAGTAAGAAACAAGGAGCTTCCAATGGGTTTCTCCCAAAATTCCCCATGTCCCCACTCTGCTCAAGCATGCATCTTCTCAAATAACATGTCCCGTTTTGAGTCTCTACAGCCAGAGGAAACTCTTAGCAGCATTTTTTGGGGTCAGTTTTTCATGACTGAGACCTAGTCATGCAAACAAAGATTTATTTTTTTCTGACCAGAACACTAAGGAGAAAATTCTTTCCCATGACTAAAGCTGGGTGGGAATTTTTCAACTGAAAGTCAAAGCAGAAAGTTTCAGGGAAAGGGTCAGTTTGTTGAGATTTTACATGTAATTTATCTTTTAGGTTTTGAAATGGGGAAAGGCACACTTCTGGTATTTAATTATTTTCATGCAAACAAATATCACTGTCTTTACCCAGACAAGGTTCCTTTCACACTGCTAGCCAAAACCAGTGCTATCACCAGTTTGGTTAGTATTTGACAGCATCATCTGGCTTCTGTGCTAGTTTTCATCAGGACTGAGGCTGGGTGTCTAATAATCCCGATTATTCAAAGCCAACCAAAGCCCAGCTGTCCTGTACCAAACACCTCAAAGCTCTGGGGGTATTTAAAAAGTATGGAATATCATCACCCAGCCAAGGGCCAAGATGCAGTAATGCCAGGATGTTGGCTTTATCTTTGATTTGAAAGGCAGTAAGTAATAACCAGGGCCACAGCATCTCTTCAGAGAGCATGTTAAGGCCTGTATTGGGCAGCCCGGCCTCTGCTCTTGCAGGCTGCCCACCTGAAGTGGTGGGGATGCAGACTGAGGGGCCCTTTCTTCGCACCTGCAGTAAAGGGTGAGGACCCACATCAGGCAATGAGGGGCAACACCTCACCTCAGCATCAGAGGTCAATGCTCCGTTCATTCCCATGATTTCAGGGGACACCAAAAGCAGTAACATAGTATAGAAACAAGTTACCATCACCAAAGCTTTGAACAAATTGGCAGTTAAGCTTAGAAGACTGCAGACTATTGCTCTTACCTTTATTTGCAATGTTGTTATGGCCAGAGAGGCTGGCGGAGGGAGCCTGAGCTGCTGCACTGCAGGAGACTGTAACCCTTCCAAAAGCAGTCCCAAAGCCCAGTTCTCCATCTGACTGTTCAAATAAAATGCAGCAACAATGGAAACGGAATCCATTAAACTAAAATAGACATGATTTTATCCTTGTTGGCCTAACCTTGGTTCCTTGTACATTGAAACCTTCTATTTGTGGGCCTGGACGTTAACAGATGAGTTATTAACTAGCCGTGGCTAATTATAGATAGCTGCATCACCTTCTTAAAAGGGAGGGATTGTCAAGGCCAGCTAGGGCCAAAGTTGAGGTCTTGTGAAGTTAATCTTATTGTAAAGATCGCTCAATAGAAAATATTTTTTCTTTCCTTTCAACTTCCACTGAAAATCAATTTTATGGGAATTTGAACACTTCCCTAAAGTGTTTGCAAAACAACCATCAAAGCAGGGCAGAGGTAAAACCGGTTGGTTTTTCTTCATTGTCTGAGCTGGCGCTGAACAGCACGTATCGGTGAGAAGGAAATCATTAAGCCTTTAAACTTGCTTTCATTTAGATGATATACAATATTGTTAACGAACACAGTTACGGGCATTTGCCTTCCCCAGCTTTATGATTTTTTACTTAGTACCACACTTTTAATCTTCCCACAGACTTAAAGAATTGTTATCCCTGAAAGGAAGCAAGACCTCCCTCACTTATGAAGATTTAGTTTGCGATTGCGTTTTGATGAGGCAGGAATGCAGTGTGGAAGAATTAGAACTATAATAAAATAAACATTTTTACCCACAGATAGAGGAACCTACCCTCACAAAGCACCACTGGCTGATTCATGAGTGGGGGTTCCTGCCTAGGGGCCACACCAGAGCCTGAGGTCCCCCAAAAAATGCTCAGTGGTGAGGGCAGAGCAGGGTTTGAGTGGCAGAAATGAAGGGAGAAGGGCTAAGCTCTGGGGGGGTGGAAGCCAGTGTTGGTACCTGGCCCCTGCACTGATTTCACTGTGAGAGTCTGGACCTCTCCAGAAAACCTGCAAATGAAGAGGTGTGTGACATCAGCTAAGGCTTTCTAATGAGATGGAGAAAACAAATCTGCTCCACCCCAGGCAGCTGCAGCTCCAGCTCCAGCCAGCATGTTACTTATTAGCTCAAATTATTATTATTATAAAAAACACTTGACTTTCTTGTTCAAAAAGTAAAAAGGGATTAGCAGGGTCTCTCAGACGGCTCTCCTCAGACTAACCTCCAACATCTCAGACAAAGGCTCAACCAGAACAGAGGCTTTCTCAGTCCAAGGACAAAACAGACCCCAAACGGCTGCAATAGAAAGTCAAAGGCAATACTTGACACAGCACTCAACTCTGTTTGCTGACTTTTCCTAATGCATACAATAAAATTCAGCCCAAATATGTCACTGCTGCCAATTACCCAGGGCAACAGCTGGACCCTGGAGCTGGTAAATCAATGGAGGCACAAGGGAAAGCTGCTTTCCCCAAACCTGAAGGAGGTGGAAGTCCATAAAGACAAGAAGTACGCCAGGAAGGATTAGGGGCTGCAGAACAAAGCGAGCCAGGAGGGCTCTGAGCCAGTGGGTCCCCACTTCCCACCGCCCCTCCTGGCTTGGGCTTTAACCAGGTCTGCACAAATCTGTCCCCAGGGAGGCTGCACCCCAGCCTGCTCCCATCAGGAGACTGTGGGAAAGGGGGTTGACTTGTGGATGAAACAAGGATGCCAGGAAACCCCTGTAGGAAGCCTGAGCTTCAGCAGCGAGGGGACAGAGAGAGCTGGAATGTCAAAGCCTGCTTTCCCTGGGGCAGCAAAGCTCTGGGATGTGTGGGAGACAGCAACCAGGGCTGATGTTGGCAGTTTGGTTAAATATGATTTGATTGGCAAATCCCAGCTGCCTGGGACTTGGTAGGTAATGAGCCACAGCTTTGGTGTGAAGAGCTCTCTTTAACCTTGAAGTATTTTCCTGTTAAGCAAATTGCACCACACACACCTCCATCGTGGCCAGCTCTGCTCACAAACTGCAGCTCTTCCCAGTTTTTCAGGCTGAAAGTCTGGAATAAATGGAATTCAGCAATTTGTATGGAAATGCTGGATTTGTCTGAACAGCAGCTGGTGATTTTAATCACCCAGACCCACCACATGTGGCTGGGTGCTTTGCAAACACTGAGTTTGGAAAATGGCTGAGCCTTTGCCATGATGGTTTCATCACCCATGATTCAGTCCTTACAAGAGAAAGCTGTGCCTCCCAAAGTGCCAGCAAAGGACTGCAGTAGTTTGCATCAAAAGGACTCCAAGAAGCGTGATGTTCTGCCACTCCCCTCCTGGGCTTCATGGCAGAGTGTGTTGTGTAATGGTCCAGAGAAAATCAATTGGACACTGCATTTGAGAGATAAGGGTTGGGATTTTATTCTGAATAACCTGGTGACCCCAATCAATCTCTGTCCCCAAACCTTCTGAAAGTTTGATACTCTAGTCTGCAATTAAGGCTCCACAACCAAGAATTGCAGCAGATGTTCAAGTCAAACCACCTTTATTAACTATTTATTTTTGATGCATCTCAGGAGATACCAGCCAGTGCATTTAAAAGCAGACAATAGGTTTTGCCTGACTGGTATATGGTCCCATTAAGATTGAGAGTTATTTTTAAGTTTTCCATTTTTTAATACTGATAAAACTAAAATAAACTGTGAAATCCCTTAAACTTTCCTCTTGATAGTGCCTCTGCAAATAGAACTGAACCCAAACCATTACAGTGTAAAGAAGAGAGCTTGAAATGTGAAAGGGTATGAGACCACTCCATCTCGCTTTCCTGACAGGGAGCAGGGCCAGGATGATGCTGGGCACAGCCTGGCACTGCCCTGGGTGCAGGGGTACACACACAACTTCTGTTCTCCACCCAAAGGTCTTCTGGCCCCATTTTAGTGGAGCAAGAAGTTGCACCTGGTGGAAAGGGCTGCTACTCAGAGCAAAGCAGGTGCTGGAGACAAAGACAAGTCTGGAGAACAAGTATTGAACACGAAAGTTAATTCCTCAGCCAAATATATTTCTGTTGAGCAAGACTTCAGCCAGTTTCCTGTGCTGAGATGCCTCTGGGCCAGATGTTCCCACCAGGACATGTTGCTGCTGCTGCTGAAGCTAGCACACACCCTCCCTGTGTGATTTAGGGTATGGTTAGTGAGAGACAAGAGAGGAATAAATCCCGTGCTCACAGGGCAGTGGGAGGGCACCCAAGGAAGATACTCTCCAGAGAACGCACAAAAAGACTCTTTCCCACATCTGATGCCTTCAGATGTGGCTGGGGCACTCCCTGCACACATAGGGTCATCCCATCCCACAGACTGGAGTTTTGACTCTGGACTGACCAGCAGTGGGATGAGAGCCCTCAAAAATCCTTTCTCCACTTGCTGGCAGGTCAGCCCAGAGTCCCCCACACCTCCTGCATGGGCAGCAGCCATACGGGTGGCCAGGCAGGGTCCGAGCCTGAAGTCCCCAGGGGAGCTTTGCCTGGTGGATATTAACGGTGGTGAGTGATGCCCATTTAAGCACCGAGCACAGCCAGCCCAGCCCGAGCAAACACCCTTGGGCTGCCCCCAGCCAGGGCAGGGGGAAAAAGGGGCCTTTGGCGGGAAGGTGTTTTTCATCACCCTGAGAGCTGTGTCCGATTGCATTGTCGGAAGCAGCAGGTAGCAGTGAAAGGCAGGGTCATTCCCCTGACCAGCCCCAGCCCCTATTGTGCCGCCTTTCAGCGCGAGCGAAAGGTCAGCCCGCAGCCCCGGCTCCCAGCCTTCACTTTTTTGTTACGATTGTCACAAGGTAAATTAATCAGATTTATGGCATTAAGCCTTGCCGTATCTTGAGCCTTTCAGTCCTTTCTGGCCCCAAAACTTCCTTCATATGAACAGGCTCTTTGTTTATCCTTGCCCATACAATCTTCGTTTGGTGACGGGGGAGCAGTAGAAGGACAAAGACCGGAGGAGAGAGCTGCTGCCCTGCAGGTACCCTACGACAGCCACACTCACAATGATGGCTGCAAGTATTTCTCCTGACTAACCAGCTTGGGAAGATCCCATTTTCAGAGCTTCAGTGACATTCACACATCTTTTGGTCAGAGTAGCTGCCCCTCCAATAAATAAAAGGCAAGAGCAGCTCCGCAGCAGGGACAAGCCACCACCACCCTGAGCACAAAGCACAATTTATGTCCCTCTAGCGTACCTACAACATATGGGACCACTTACACAGTTGTTTGCCTTGGTCAATGGGTCTGCTGAGCCTTTGGGGAACTGGGTCTTATTTCACTTTCTGTTGGGGATTTGGAAGTGACTGGCCCTGCAGCCAGCACAAGGCTCCCCAGCCCTGCTCCCAGCGTGAGCCAGCGGCAGGGCCACGCGGAGGTGACAGGTATCTTTATCCTGCCACCCAGGAGAACTCCAACATCCTGCTGGCAGGAATTTGTCTGCAAATTTCCCCCCATTGAAAGGAGCGAGAGGGCTGATATGATCGCTTGATTAAGGAGCAGGAGAGGTGGAGACGGGCACTTCAATGGACTGTGCTCCAAGGAATTCCTCTCCCTCTGGGAGACTGCGATCCACTTCTCCCCGCTATTTCTCACTCACAGGATCACATCTACAGCTGCCAGCTTTGTCAGCGAGTCTCACCTCTACAGAGCTTACAGCTTAAAAAAACTTAAACTACCCATATGGGAAAGCAATGAAATGTTTCTTTCCCATATGGGAAAGAAACAGCAATGAAACTAGGAGAGAGTAATAAATGCAACTGCAGTGAAACCAGCAGCCAGAGTGGGAAAGGGTTGGAAACAGCATCAGTGACCTTATCTGCTGCAGGGGCATTAGATTTTGATTTGATTATCCTCAGGGCAACTCATAACCATGAAACATAAAATGCATTAATGCATTTGTTTTGAGCAATGGCATGCAGATAAGAGGAAGATTGTACACCACATTTAGATGCTGTGCTCCTATTGAGTTTTCTGCTTGTTTTTTTTTTTAAATTTTACAGAAGAAAATGAAAAGCCAGATGAGCGTATGTGGCATGTACATTCAAATGATCTCTCCCTAATTTAAATAAGGGGATCAGAATTACATCCTATGTTCTTGCCATCCATCTCTCTTTGCAAAAAGACCTCTTCCCAGAGATGGCTGGCAGGCTGAGCACCTTCTCTCTGAAAATAAGCAGTGTGGGTGAGTTTGCACATAATCTTTTGGCCTGGTGCTGATACATAACTCAAAGATGCCTGTGATTTTTAAAGAATGAGTGAAAAATGAGCCCTCACGGTAAGCCAAGGATGCCCTGTGACAGAGAGGTGGTCTGTGAATGCAGCTGGCAGCATCACTCCCTTCCCTGCACACCTCTCAGCCACACTCCTCTGCACAACCCCTGCGGAGTGACTTGGGTGGTGGCAGCAAGTCATCCCCACATTAGATGCAACTGAGACAAATTAATGGATAGTTAATGGAAAATATGGTCTAGCATTTAAGACGAGAGGGATTTGTTTTTGTTGCACCCTGCGTTCCTCTGGGAAAGCTGCCCAAACTCTCCACCTCTGTTTGCCCATCCAACACACAAGCTCTACCTGCCTCACAGGGATGAGGTGTTTGCAACAGGCTTTTTGTGTTTTCAGATGAAAAAGCCTTATCATTATAACATATTTCCTAAAAGAAGAAGAAAATAGATGTGATTCATGCTTTCAGGCACATGTCTACTTAAATGTTTTGCCACTGTACATCAGCTACAATCATCATGATGATTTCCTCAAGATTAAAAAATAGAAGAGGGAAGAACAGGCACTGACTGCGCCTGAATGAAAGAAACTGTGTCATTTTTTTGGCTTTGTCATTATTTTAATTTCCCTTTTCTCCCTCTGCCCTAGAAATTATTAAATCATTAACATGATTAAAAAAATACCAAAGCAGATGTCTGGCCTGTTTGATCTCAAGCCTGAATATGGAAGTAAAAGGAGTCAAGACTCAGATTATGGAAAAAAAAAGTAAAGGAGGGGAAAAAAAATGTAACAGGAAAGTCATGGAGGAGAAGACTTGGCTTTGATCTCTGCACAGCACCAGCTTTGCCAGGCAGGGGGGCTCTGCTGAGCAACGCTGGGCTGCTGTGTGAGTGCTTTGCAGGATCAGAGGGGCAACACTTTACACCATCTGCTCAAAGGCAAACAAGTCACTCTGAGTGAGATTTCCATCCTTTGGGTATGGGAAAGCAAGCAAAATATGGATTTGATGTGTGTAGAACGAAGGCAGACCTCCAATCAAGGATGCTATTTTGACTTCTATGCAACTGGCCTTCTCCAGCTGAAGAAGACTGATTAACAGGCTGCCAGCCTTGGCTGGCTGATTTAATTCCTAATTTGTATACCCTCCTGTTTGCCTTGCTGCAGGGAATCCGGAGCTTAGGAAATAACCATTAGAAATGAGAGCAACAGCAGCAGAGAGCATTAGCAGGCATGCAGAGCTAACCTGCTCACACCGCTCTCGGGAATTTTCAGCCATAAAAAGTACCCTGGGAACAACAAGGGGTCATTTCTCATGTACTCGCTGCTACCACAGTCTCTAGGTGTGTTGGAGGGAGATTGAGATTTTGGCTGTTTGCATTTCACCAGATCTCCACTGGTCCTTTATGGATTTGCCATTTAAATCACCATCTCCAGGGGCTATTCAGTTGCTTTTTAGATCAAAGGAAAATCCTGAAGATGGTTTGGGAGCAGGACATATTCCTCAAATCTCCCCAGAATTTGGCACTTCTCATAAGTGGTACCACAGAGTGTTTGGGATTGCAAGTTCCCTCCAGACCTCCAACCTCAAAACCACCACCAACACACTCCAGCCCTCCCCTTAGTGAGACAGGGTGACCCTGGCCAGAGAGACAGGACAGGAACTCTCTCTTCCACCTGTTTTTGTCTGAGAAACAGCTGTAATGAACAGCTTGTAGTGAAAACAGCCCCATTTTACTTATCACACCTACACTCCTTCCTAGATTATGGGTTTGATCTGTTGCTTGCGGACATCTCCTAAGCAGGTCAGGCCTGCATATCCCCCTCTGAGATCCCAGCTCAGACGTTTCAGTAGAAGAGTTTCAAAAAATGTGGAGGTGAGGAAATCTGCCTCACACAGATCTCACCTGAATTACTAGCAGTGACTGACTCAAGCCATGAGGTATGTAGCTTCGTATGTCTTCAAGATGTCCTTCAGGATTAAGCAGTTTAACATCTACATGGCTGAAAATAGGGAATTTTTTCATTTTGCCCTGACATCAAGGAAGCTTCTGGGGACAGAGAAGGATGCTGCAATGTCTTGGTCACCAATATGCAGCTGAACTAGTTTCTGACAGCAAAACCTCTGTGGGTGGTGACTGTAGAAAGAGCTACAAGTGTCTGCATCTATGCAGGACTTCTAGAGAAAAACTCTTCAAACGCTTGTGTTGAGTGAGTTCCCAGAAGATGATGCTATGGGAGAGTAATCCTCCAGCAGGATTCACATTACCCAGAATGTTCTGCCTTTCAGGTCCTGGATGCAAACAGCTCCACATTAGCTGTCCCACCAGCCCTGGCTGCTTCTCTGCATTTTGGAAAATTTGCCCTTAGGCATTTGAAAGGGAGCAGACCTGGCCTGAAAATCTGCCACTTGGAGTATACCAGGCATCTCATTTTCCAACTGGAAAAGTGTTTTACTTCTCTGCTGATGAAAATTAATTGAAGACACATGTTCACAAGACCCAGAGGACATCTGTGTAAGCAGTCAGTGAGAAGATCAAGACCAACTCACACCAAGAAGTCATGTGCTTAACCAGCATCACCTGTCCTGCTGACTACAGACATGTAGGAGGTGGCCTTGGGGTGCCAGGACACCCAGCTTTCATCTTACCCATGGAGGGAACAGCCCTGACTCTCCTCAGGTATATTTTCAGTCATCACCTCCTTTGACATGCAGCCACCCAAGAGCAGACAGGGGCACTCACTGAACAGCAGAAGCAGCCCCCAAGTGGAGAGGGAGCCCATACCTTCTGGGATAGGGAATGGGACCATTAGGATTCAAAAGCAGGCAGCTACTACAAAAGATGAGCAAAGCACACAATAATTACAGCTACGCTGAGCTGAATTGGCTGGGAGAGGGTTCCAGGCTCAATGTGGGCTTAGCTGAGACATTCACAGAGGTGACACATGGCAGCCAGCTCCCTTTCCCCTGAGCATGTGTCCCAGCCACGTGCCCCGGAGGAGATGGCTACAGCTAGGAAGGTCCCACAGCCCTGTGTCAGCCAGGAAGTGCAGGTACCCCCTGCAAGGTGGCAGCCACGTAAAGGGTCCCTCTAGAAGGAGAGAGCAGGGACAGATGGGAAATGGTCACTTTTTAGTTTGGAAATCTTTCATTTCGGGTGGATCTAGTGTATCTGTGGGGTATTCCCTCTACCCCTTTCCAAAACAAAGTACCAAACAGAAGAAAACTAAATTAAGAAAATCTCAATCACACCTGGTCAAACAGAACATTTAACTCAGTCCAAGACAGAAGATTGTTTGTTTTTCACGTGTTTCACTGATGGTGATTGTTTTTAAAATAGTAAGCTATTAATTATTTCAAAAATAGTACATCTGACATTTCACAGTGGAACAGCAGCTCAACACAACACACACAGCTTTCTCAATTCAAAGTAAATTTGTTAGAATCTTTTTTCCTCCCAGATTACCCACTGAATGTGATCCTAGTTCATAAGTGACTTCAGACACTGTGAGCTTTGGCCATGCTGCATTTTCACTGTATCAACAACCAGCTCATGATGTCAGCCAGCATTACTGCTGTTGCTGAGAAGTACCACCTTCTTATATCCAAAGAGCACTTCTAACACCACTTGGGAAGTTTGCCTGCTGCTGTGCCCAAGGTGAGACCAAATTTTTCAAATCTGAAGGTCCCAAATTGGGCTTCTGACTATTTTGGACAGCTGAAGAGAACATTCTGCTTCTTGTGGGGTGAGAGTGTGGGTAGAAAACACCATTTGCATGTGTAAAGCAAAGCAAGTTAAGCCCAAGTGTCAATTTAAAGCACAATTGATGGAAGACCAAAAACACAAGGCCAGCACTGACAACCAACTCTCTGTGGTTGTCACCAGCTGAGAGAAAAAAAGCAGAGGGGATCTGCTACTGACAATGGGTTGAGCACACACCAGTGCCACAAGCACAAGCAGGTCTAAAACCAGGGAAGGCTGGAAGGGGCTCTGGACAGAGCTCCCAGCCCTCCTCACCTTGCAGGCAGCAGGAGCAGCACTCCTTGCTGGTGCAGGGAACATGTGCTGCACAGACCCCAGCTGAAATATGTGGTGAGAACTCGTCCAAAAACTCAGTGCAGGATGCACTGCTTTTAAAACTGAGATTTTAAGGAAATAGTTTCATTGCTTGAAAATCTTCTAGTCCTGAAACAAGAATGATTGCTTAGTTTTTGTAGGAGAAAGCAGTGCACAAGTCCCAGATGTAGGCTTTATCCAACTAAGTTTCCATATAAAATACTTCTTACTCTCCTGACTGTTTTGATGTTGAAAATACCTGGTCTTGCTCACTGACAAAACTGTACCTCATGGACCCTCTCTCACTTCCAAGGAAAGCACAGTTGGCTACTCAGCCAGCAAGGATCTTAGCACCTCTGTCTCCTGTGTATTTTGCCTCTGGCTTTAAGGGGAACAAGACCCAGCCTGGAGACCCCAGCACAAGCATTTGGAACTGGTTTGCTCTGCATCCTGCTCCTCTCTTGTTAGGGATTAAGGAAGAGAAGCATTTAAAGCTGTGGGCTGGTGGGATGAGCTGGGTGCAGGCAGCTGGCTCCACAGCACAGCAGGCAGGAGCACTGTCCCTGCCAGCTCTGTGTCCTGCAGCACAACTCCAACCCTCTTCTCCCAGGAACTGATTAGCCAGCCTGGTCACCAGGAACATCCATAGGGTGCAGAGAGCACCTCTGCCCTGGGGCCATGGGGAGCACTGCCCTTCCTTTGGAAAGGAAAGCCCTTACTCTGCCTGTTGGTTTAATGCACAATAGCTTGCCCTTCATGTCTCCAAGCTTCTGGTTGAAGGCCTGTTTAACACACATAACAGCTCTCTCCTGGTTCTCCTAGATGCAAGTGATGTAAATGCAGCCCAGCTCAAGGCACAGGAATTTGTTCTTGGGCCAGAGCAGCTGTGAGTGGTCTCCCAGTGCACAGATAAAGCCCCAACCACTTGGACCTCATAGCTGGGCCAAAGCCATAGAGCTTTGGGAAGACCTCAATATCAATGTTTACAGTTGGGCCAAAAGTATCCTGGCAACAGTGTGCTCCTGGTCGTGTCCCACACAGCACCTTTCCTGGACAGGGTGAAGGGTCGTGGGGCAACATCTCTGCTGAGCTGTGAGGGGTGCACTCTAGATTACCACCATGAATGGTACTGCAATTACTGGTATTCCACCTACCAATAACAAAAAGGTGAGGGGGGAGAGGATGGGGGTAGTGCAGGCCATGTGGGAGGTTGTGCTTGGGCTGTGGGGTGACTTCTCCACAGCACCCACCTTTTTTCAGGACTAAAGAACAAAAACCAGGTCCACCTGCCCACATGCTCTCACTCCTTCTGCAGTTGCTAGTGACCATTATGCTGTTCAAGGTGGCATCCGAGCCTGCTTCAGTGCAGAAGCAGAGGCACATGAAAGCTGAGTTATGGAGAGACTCCTGAGAGGCTGGCAGCAGCCTCAGTGACTCACTAACTTGTGATTTCCTCCGTGGTGGTTTTCCAGCACAGCTGCTCCTGGCCACAGCACATGGTGAGTGCTGGCAGAGCGAGCACTGTGTCATTTCTCAGAAGGCTGGGCTATGTGGGCAGCCCGTGCATCGCTCATCCAGATCCCCACAACAAACCCCAGTAATTGCCTTGCAGGATAACAGGCCATAAATTTGGGCAGCTGCACATGTGAGGCATGCATGGTCTGGCTCCTGGAATCAAAGTGCGTGTGTTTTTACTTTTTGCAGTGGCTGAATATGTTTCTCATTCTGGATTCCCCTTTTCAGAGGAAACTCCTTCCATCCCCCTCACTTCTCTCATCCTCTTTACGAGAAGACCTCAGGCACTCTGGAAACATGGGGAGAGGTTTACACCATTCCTGTGAGACATCTTGCAACTGCTTCATGTCACTAGACACACAAGGAAGCTGCATACAGAGCAATGGTGTAGTTTTCTACACAAAGCTTACATGAGATGCTGGAGTAAATTATAATCCTCTGGCTTCCCAGCTCCATCTTTTTTCTCTAGGTTTGAAATCATAGCATCTTTGCTGTCCCCAAATTTGATTACAAAACAGCCAGGCTGCCTGGCCTACGGGTTTATTTGCAAACCTGAAACCTTAGCTCTTGGGTCACAGACCTATTTTGAGCAAACTCAGGAGGCAGGTTTGAGGAAGGAAGAAAGAAATCTTTTTCTTCGTAACTCCATGGAGGAGAAAAAAATTGAAATTTAAAGAGGCTTTGTCAAACAAAACCTAACCTGGCTGGTGGAGGAGCCCCACACAAAGCAGCATTGTGCTCTGCTTAAGAAATAGCCAGTCCAGTCTGTCAAGACTGTGTTCTGTGCTGCCAACAAGCTGAAGAAAACTGCACTCAGGTAGTGAAATAACTTGATGACTTCATGTCTGAGAGCTGGATAAAAAGTATCTTCCTGCCTCCCTTCCCACTTTTTTATGGCAGAACAGACCAGACTGCAAACACAACCAGTAGGAGCAAGAAGGAAAATGGAGTCAGGGGAGCACAGCCAAGAGTAAACCCAGCTAATGGGGCTGATCAGCAGAGAAACTGCCAGTGAGGGGGACGTGTTCACCCACAGAGACAACCAACTATGAACATGGGGAGCAGGAGCGACAAGAAGAAAGAGCACCATTGTTGAGATCAGCAACTGGGAGCAATGAATGCACTGGGATAGTTCTACCCAGTGGCAGAGCAGCCCAACACCATGATACACTGTCATGCCCCAGGAGCCATCCTGAGGGTGGGCACTCAAATGTCTCCAGCGTGCTGTTCCTGGGGGCACAGGCAGACCAGGGTGAGCAAGGTACAGGCAGAGGGAAGCTGAATGTGACTGGGCTGTTGCTCATACCTGCCAGCAGCAGCATGCTCAGGGAACACTGCCTGTGCACTCTGGAGGATGCCCCTCTTATTTCTGGATGACTTTTAAAGTTTCCTGTCTTGACATACTATTGCATTTCCTCCTCTCCCCAACATCTAGCAACATATGCTATTGCAGCTCATGTATTTCATTTCATTGGCTGCCTTAGAGCAGAGGGCACTGTTCACTGAAGACAAAACACTGAGCAGATCTCCAGATATCTTAGTGGGGGCTTGCATTTAAGTGCCTTAATAAAGAGCCCCAGGAATGGACTCTGCCCCTTGGAAGCAAATCAGTGCCCATTTGACAGTGGAACAAAAGCAGAGCAAACAAAGGCAGCAGCTCATATCCCGATGCAGCACCTGTTTGTATCACCTGTATGGCATCCACATCATCTCTTACTCAGCACCCTGGGAACCAGCAGCATGCAAAGGGCTGCTAGCATCAAGATTTCTCAGTCCAGGCCACTGTAAAGACTCTGAAGCAAAACAAGCAATCTCCCAGAGCCACATGTTGCATGTGGTCTGGTCTCTCTCCCTGCCCTTCTGGTTTCCTGGAACATACCTAAGACTTCAAGCCATGCTTTAAATATAACAGCTGTTTTGACCACTCACAAGGAGTTAGGGAACCCAGCCACGGAAACCACATGAAAAGCTCTACAAGCAACTCTCCCCAGCATTCCCACTCTCCTTCATACAGGCCAATCCCAGGGACGGTGTAGCCAGGAAAAGATTTGCAGAGCTGCATGTTGTAAATCCAGGGCTTCACTATCCCTTGCCAAAGGAGTTTATCTTTTCTAGGAGGGTGCCTGAATCATCCTTGGTGTGGGGTTAGGGAACAAAAAAGCCCAGGTCTTTATAGTCAACAGTATTTCTTTCTGTTTCTCCCTGATGAAACTGTTAGTTGGATTTCAAAATCCCTTAGAGGAAGATGCCTCCTTTAGTGCATTTGTTTAAATCCCTCCTATCCCTTACTTTTCATTCTTTCTGATATTCTCCTCCTTTTGTTTTCAGCTTTTCTTTTCCATTTTACTGGTGTCAAGCACAGCAGAAATGCTGTTTCATTTATAGCTACAATCACCTCTCTGGTATCCATATGAGACTGTTAATCTAGTCTAATGTGTGGTTTGTGAAAAGTCTCCCTAGAATAGAGCAGGATGAAACCTGCAGGTCATACAAGAATTATTTTAACTGTCTAAACAGCTAAACCGAGAAGGGGGGGGGAAGGCATTTTCTACTAGGTTTTAGAAAAAAAGCTACAGCTTTAACAGATAATTCCATTCCATGGATGATTTTCTAGGTTGTTTTAAAATTATTGTAGAAAAGTAAGAACTCCCTGCTTGGTGTTCCCTGGAATTGAAAGCACTCCCACCACAAATGTTTCTCTTACAATTGAGCAAATGTTACCCTATGGAAGTGAAAACTGAGGGTAGCCTGTTTGGTCTGGGACATTCAACAGCACTAAGGTTTGGGGCTGCAGCAAAACCTTATAAGAAGATCCTGCATCATAGCTCAAGTAGGCTGGCTACACAAGACAGCCAAAATAATTTCCAGAAGTTTGGGGAGAAAGAACCAGGAGCATGGGCAGGCCAGAGGTGTGCTTTCTTGGCTTGATGCAGTAGGAGCACAAGCCACCCATTCAGCTGAGGAGCAGCAGTGTTCAAGAAGGGCTTGATGCCTGGGGGTTTTGTCCCATGGCCCTGGCGGACCTTGGGATGGTGTTGTAGATTAAATGCTGGCCTGGTTTTAGCCCCTTGGCTGACCTGCCAAAATGAGAGACCTCCTCACATTTTAGCCTGTGGAGCTTGATAGTGCCTTCTGAAAGACACAGGTCTACTTCCACCAGGCAAGATAAGAAAAACAAACAGGCAAATTAAACGAATTTCATCTGGGATGAAGCTTTCTTAGCAAGACCTGAAATAATGCTGTGCAGTAAAATATTACCTGCTTGGGGAAGACTTGTGCTCATCTAGTGATAATACTGCTTGTGGGCTTTCAAACACTGAGTTTAAGAGCTGGCAGACCCTGAGAGGCAGGTGAATACATTGTAGAAATTTCCCTTCACCTAGAAAAAACACAACCCCTGGCAGCTCTGACTCTGCCTTGATTAAAAGAAGGAGCAAACGGTGCCAGGGATCATCACCCCTCCCTCAGCTCACTCACCCCTGTGCACGGAGGCATCCGGCAAGCGTTTGCTGTGCTGTGGCCCATACACTGGCTGCTTCCACAGCCATGGACAACCTTTGTAAAGGAACCAGGTGAGCCCATGTAGTCTTCATTTCATACTGTGCAGGATGTGGGAAGGATAGCTTTTGTTCAGGTAGCTGGGCTGGCCAGGTATGTGGGTCATACTGTGAGAAGAGGGGCAAGCAGGCTGCTGTGCCCTCCCAGGTACTGATTGCCACACCAGCCTCCTTGTCACCTGTGTAAAAAAAAAAATATAAAAGCAACATATAAAAGACATCCTTTGCTGCTTTAACAAGGTTATTACAGAACAGTCTATTTACTTCATTATGTACCACTTGCTTTCTCCCTTGCTTTTGGGCTGCATTACTAATTTTTCTCCCTCTGGATTAAAAAGATTTGTTTTTCTGGTGGATGCAGAAAAACTGCATTTTGTTCAAGCTCTACTATCTGGGCTTCCCATTTGTCATTAAGACTGTTCATCACTTTTAATGGCTGTTCCTTTTTCTCCACACAATGCAACAGACAAGGAGTACTGCCATATCCTGAGCAGCTCTGCAGACCAGCAGAGACCCTCCTCTCAGAGCTGTTCCCAGGCCAGGGCTCATCAATAGCTGCCACTCTGTGATTGCTGCTCCGTGTCAGCTCATTTACCCTCTCCTGTGCATTCAGCTGCTTTCCTACAGCACAGCAGTGCCCTTAGTACCTCTAGTAACATACCCAGGGCTAAAAACCTTTCCTTTTGGCCCCAAATTGGTATTACACAAAGCTGATTTCATGTTTGGATGCAAAACTCGTCTCCCTCTCCTTGTATTTAAGCTCAGCTATGAGAAAAGCCTGTAGAAGGGGAATGGGAAAGTGTGACAGCAGTGAGAGCTGCATCCCCCTTGGAAAACCTGGCTCCAGTGTGGTCTCAAGCAGGGCTCAGCCCCCTGCAGCGAGGTGCTCTGCCAGGGCTGGCTTAAAGGATAGACCAAGCAGGCGTCTACCCACCCCCAGGAAAAGCTTGGGCTGCTAAAAAGCAAACTTGCCGAAGTAAAATATTTATTCTCAATTTCCTGTTAAATTTGGCAGGAGCAATGAATTTTTTCTTGTAGTATTTTATTAGGAGATAGGGATTTAATGGGAAAACCCAGCAAAACATAATCTGCCTCCCCTAGTAAACAGAGCCATGTATCCCTCTCCCAGCTTTAAACACGACGTAGCCCTCAGCTTTACCTTTGGACATTGCAGAGAAACCTCTGATCCCATGGCTGGAGGCAGGACTTCACAGCCAGCAGGTTGTTAACAACAAGCTCCTGAAAAATACCTTGAGAAATGGCATTTAGGGAAATTAACTGCCTCTGGCAAGAGCAGCGGCAGCGCTAGGGTCCCCACGTAAGCAGCGTGCCTGGCACTGCTCTAGCCTTTGCCAAGCAAGCCAGACTCTCAGCCAAGCTTGAAAAAGTGTAAAAGCAGTCCTGAAACGGCCTCTGGCTTCCAGAAGGCAAGGAGGGCAAAACAGTGGCTTATTTTCTAGCTGGAAAAAAGCTAAAGTGAAATACCTTTGTGCTGCTGTGACAGAACTAGTAAGTTATTTCTTTTCCCTACTTTCCATTAAAGCACCAGAATCAAGTTAAAACAGGAATGTGCATCAGTGACCCAAGCGCAACGACAGACACTGTGGATCTCCCCACTTAGGCTGGGTTATAAACCTAATGCTTTGTACAAAATATTACAGAGTGATTCATCACTGGGTAATTAGGCTTTAATCCAACTGCAGATTTATCTGCTCAGTGATTAAACCTGTCATGGTTGCTGAAGTCCTCCTAATAACAGAAGCACTGATGTTTTGTTCCAATTTAGAACATTTAAATCCCATATCAAGCTATTAACATGAATTGAAGGTTGGTTTATAACATAGGGAAGCAACATAAAGCCATCAGCATTCATTTTGCAATGGGCAGTTGCATTTTCCATGCCACCACCTTGCAGGATAGATCAGATAAGCATAGAAACTGTGTGCACCCACCTGGACACAGCTTAGAAAAGCTTTTGACAGCTCCCTGCCTTCTCTTTTCATCCAAGCACACCCCTGTCCCCAAACCTTTCTCCTCAGAGCCTTTTCTCCAGAAGGACAAGACTATTTGCAGTAAAAGAGGGCAGCAAGCTAGGGGCTCTGTGTCTCCAGAGATAGCCATGAGTCAGTCCTAAGGCAGATACCACCCACATAGGTTTGTCTCCTTTTTCTATTTGGAGCCTTTCATTAGAATCCATCATTTTCTGTTGACTCAAGTCTGATCTCAGAGGCTCTTTTCTCACCTCCCCTTTTTTCTCATACCCTAACACAGAAGCTTTAGGACCATAGCCAAAACCAGAAGCCCCAGAAGAGCCTCCCTACCCCAGAACATCCCATCCCCATCTTCCTTCCATAGCAGCAAGCTGAGTTGCTCCTGCCCAGTAGCTTTTATAGCCAGGACAGCTGGTAACTCACCCATCTCAGGTGAGATAGCTACCTTTAACAGGACACACAGCTGAGCCTTGTTTTCCAACTGCAGTCCCTCCTCTTGGCTTGAATGCTGCACACCAGGCACAGCTAAGGGCCAGCAAGATGTATCCCTCCTGTGCTTTCCTAGCATGGAGTGAACCAAGAGCACTGCACGTCTATGGATAGTCACCATGCAGGATCTCAACCTGCTGACACCATGTGAACACTTTTTCTGCACTAATGGGAAGGTTGTTGACACCTTCCTCAAAATATTCCACCTTACAGTTCAGCAGGCAGAGGATGAAGGCAGTGAACACAGAGTTATTTTAGCAACCAGCCTTATGAGTGCTGGGAATCCTGCAGAAAATCTGAGGAGCACTGGCAGAGGTACAGCACGAAGGGACTAGGATCCAATTGGGAAATGAGTGTCCAGCCTTTCTGCAATGCAGGGGCTACAAAACACCAGCTCCCTCCATTACCAGGAAAGCAACTGGCATGTGCACAAGGGAGGAAATCCTGCCACCTGTGAGATTTCCACTCACTGCTGGGGAAGGCAGACAGGGCTTTGCACACAGCAGGCCAGGCCGTGCCTGGGCTCTCTTCTGTATTTCCAGCTGGCATGACCTGAGCAAACAGAAGTCCATCCCCCAGAGCAGTGTGTCTCTGCGGGCAGACTTGCAAGGCTGGGCTGTGCCACCCCTTGCTGGCAGCACTCCTGCCCCTGGGGTCCAGCTCCAGCAAGGGGGAGTGGGGCTGTCTGTGCTCCAGGGTGCCAGTGTCCATGGACAGGCAGGTCTCATTGGCACGATCTTTTCACCTGGAATTAGTTAACCCAAAACCGGTCATGATACAATGGAAAGTTTCATGCTGTGCAAAAAGCTCCTTCCCATAAAGCAAACATCTCTTGATGGAAAGTTTTCATCCAGTCTAATGCCAGAGGTAGGGAAGCAGGCTGCATAGCCACACCAGGGAAGAAAGCCCTGCAAAATGCTATACTCTCAATGCAGGGGAGAGGGAGAAACAGTTATATGGGAAGTAAACAAGTATGGTGGACAGAAAGAACCCTGCAAAAGTCCCATTTACAGTTGTCACCCAGTACTCTCCAGTACGTAGTCTAAAGTGCAGATCTTGGTCTGGGTAACCCACACAGGCTGATAACACGTCTCCGTTTGAAAGGACCCCATCCCCTTTTCAACTCCATCCATTTTGTGTATTTAATGGCTTCAAAGACACTTGTGCTAACGGGCTAAATCTTACCTAGTGAACAAGATAACCATTGCTGTGCACCAAAGCCTGCAACAAAGTCAATATTGACAGAGCTGCCCTGGCTGCATCCTGCCTGCCTGGGACTCCCAGGTGTGCAGTGAGGTTCTCCTCTGGCAACTGCTCAGGTGAGGACCAGCAGAGATTAAAAACCAGGAGCCCCACAGCATGTTAGGCAGGAACAGTCACAGCAACAGGTGGTTTTGCAGTTCCATGGACAGGAGCAGTTGTGTCAGCCACCAACATATAGGAAAAGTTGCACATGTAAATTGCTTCAAGCCAATGTATGCATTACTGCTCTCAATAATTAGATGCAAATGGAAAGGACAATCCAGTAATCATCCCCATAGTAAAAACAGCAACACATAAGCCATAGGACATGACAAGTCTGATGATGAAAGCAGCCTGTAGCTTTACTTCCTCTTTCAGCCTCACAATGTTTTTCACTTGTTTCTCTATCCCAATCACATGTTCATTTCCAAGGGCTCTGAGGCTTGCTTTGCAAAACTCTCAGGCTGAAAGCCAGTGCCCAGGGATGCAAACGGTCCTGCTGGAGCTGGTATCAGCCCCCAACCTGAACATCACACCTGGCTGTGGTTCACCTCTCATTCAGTAGTCATGCAGTGCACTGCTCACAGACCATGCTTATGGATTTGTGGTCCTGAGGCATGCTGGAAATACTCCCCCTGGGTCAGACATGCGACAACCAGAGACAGGGGGTCTGGGGCCAACCCCAGCTCTCCCAGAAGCATGTTAGAGCAGTGCAGGGGTCTTGTGCATAGTCAGAAAAGAATGGCAACATCGGGTGGTGTGAGGGATCAGACACTGCAAACAGCAAACTTCCAACAAAGCAGCTGCTACAAAATAGTTTGCAAGCAGCTTCTGCACTAAAATAGCACTTGAGCAGTCCTGAATGATAAACGTTGAAAGGAAAAGTCAGTTCAAAGAGAAACAATGATCCTCCCAAAGGTAAAAAAAAAAACCCTGGGGGAAAAGAGAGATAAAGATCAGGAACAATTAAAGAGCAATGGCTATTGAATATACTGCCCCTCTGATAAGGGCTCCTGAATCTGTTTATCTAGAGTGGGATGGGTGCAATGAATACCACATAGCCAGAAGCACTCAAATTATTGATGAATCATGAAGGGCTCTGTCAAAACAGAGCTTGTCTACAAATGGAAGTCCCAGTGTCCTCAGCATTATGGGCTACTCCAAACAGGAAACCTTTAGTGTGAATTTCATGGTAAACATCTATCTCCAGCATTTAGTTCTGCCCTTCAGAGTGAAGACAGGAGAAATGAGTTTGTCCAACTAGAGCCTTTTTCGAGTCTACCGTGGAGAACAGGATTTGTGATGAGATCTGTTTTCAGGCTGGACTCAATGGTTAACCAGTCAGATTAATAAATGCCAGAAGGAGGAAATAACAGGCAAGTTAAACAGGGGAGAAAAATGTGTGTCCCCCTGGCTAGATATCAAAAGTTTACAAGAATTCAGTGCCTTGTGGATAATTCTCCCCAGGTCTTATTTAATGTTGTTTTAGAAGAGGTGATTGCAGCATCTTCCCAGAACAAAGGGGTTGGGGTTTTCCATGTCAGCATGTTCCTGGAGGATCTAAGCCATTTCCTTCTCTCTTCTCACTTCCTGGTGGAAATGAAAGATGGGACACATGCCAGCTGGCAGGAGCTCTTACCTCAGCAGTATTATCTGATGAAGGATGATTGGTTATAAAAGAACCTTTCATTTCCTCATGGGAATGTATTTCTTGTTGAAATTTTCACTTCTTTTTTAGTTATTTCAAAACTTCTCATGGGAAATACCTGCCATTTTCCCAGCTGTTGCAGAACAGAGGTACCCAAGCATTTCTCTGGATTTTTAAGGAGCTGGAGAGCTGTGTGCTGCAGAAAATAGGTGTGACTCTTTGGTACATGCCAGAAAACTGGTGGAACATTCAGTGGATGGAGGTTTGGGGGAAGCTTTTCATTCCTGTGATCCACACTAACCTGTCTGCTGCCCTTATGTGAGAAGGTGTTTGAGTTTTTAGATAATAATAACTTCTGTTCTCCATGCCTGGGAACAGAGTTCAAAATAGTTACACAGAGCATGTCTTTGCTGAACCTGATTATGTGGCAATGCAGGACACTGGTGATGCTGCCAAACTCTCTAGCTCAGATATCACCAGGGACAGATGAAGGTCCTCCTGGGCCATCTGTCCTGGTACTTACCTTACATTTTGGGAGCTCTGTGCTGTGCTCTGTGCCACAGTGACAAGCCCACTAACTGCAGTTCCCAATGTCAAGCTGTCCAGTGTAGTCACACCCACTGCCACCACAGCACTGCCTACATCACAGAGCATAAGGATTTAGTGACACTGTTAATCAGGTTGAAGTCATGAATGTAAAAAGCGATTTAGTCCTTCACATATGTACTGTCTTTCAACTTTGGTGCAAGAGTCTCTGAATAAAAAGCTGGAAAAGCTAAAGACTGACACGAAACGGAGCCTGTCCTGCTAAAATTCCTGGTGAGTTTAGACTAGTGAAAAATATGAAAATATGCTCCATAAAATGAAAAAAAAAAAATAAAAAAATTACTACTTTCTGGAGTTTTTTTGTCCCTCCACTGCCTACTTTTGAGTATTTCAGTCTTCTCTCCCAGGCCAGACTAACAGACTAACAGGCTTCCAAGACATGTTGCTGACTCTACCATCGAGATACTGCAACTGATGAACCAAAGGAAAGCCAGTGGGAAGCAATTCTGGGACTCTGTGGGCTATTTCTGCTAGACAAAAGCCTATTGCTCCAGCTCTGTCCTTCACACAAATGCAGCATATCCCATCCCTGCATCCAGCAGCTGCCACGTGCTCTCCCCACACAGAGGATGATGGCTTGTGCCCAGCGGGCACTGGGGGGACAGGCTCCTGGCTGGGACAGGCTCAATAAGGCTCTTGTCTTGTTCAGGCTGGTGCTCAATTGCATCCTGCAGCTCTGCAGTTCTTTGCTTATCCTGCCACAAACCTGGGAATGAAAAAGATGACACAGAAAATTTTTCTGTATGAGCAAAAAGGATGTGGGGATAATATTGTGCTCTTCCAGCTCAGAGAAATCTGCCAGAAAGGGAAGGATAGAAACTGTTTTATAACTTGTTTACTGAGGCCCCAAATATCTAACAACAAACTTGACAGTAAAATCAAAAAGGCAAAACTCAAGGTATTTTACCTGCACTGCCAGCTGCTCCTGCAGCACACTGAGAGACAAAGCTGGGTGTTGAATGGGGAGATGACACTGACCTTTAATGCTGCTGGAAAAAGGGATTGTTCTGTAAATAAGAAAGCTGCTGAATAATATATTCAGTGATTTATTTTTTTTTTTTTCTTCTGGTATGTGAACAGCTTTTGATTTATTTTAGAGTATCTATTTGAAATATTTCTGTAGTCTGACTGAGCCTTGGTTTGGAAACAGCTTTTTAAGTTCAGTGCAAGCACTTGATATTCAAAATTATAGCAGCCTGGTTATTGGATTGGACACGTATCAGATATCATTATTTCTTTGGCCAAATGAATGCAAATCTTGGAAACACTTCAAATGGTCCCTTTTATAGGTTTCAAGCTAACTTTAGATAAACACTTGCTAATGACTTCAAATTGGCCATGCCAGTAAACTAATTTCTTAAAAATGCAACAGAAAATTAATACAAAAGGTTTGCAAATCCTGCAGTCAGCTGAAATGCAGACTTGAGCAGATTTTGACACTATGGATCTCTCTGGCTGCACAAAATACCAAGAGTATCCTTTCAACAGGACTCCTGTTTCCTTGGCCTGTCATTGGTACTTTGTGCTGAAACCTGCAGCGTGTCTTTAAGTCACACTGCTCTGGGTGTTGTGCAGCTCTATCATCACAAGCTGTTATCATGTTGGACTTATCAAGTACCAGTGACAATGCACAGGGCCTGCGACACACATACACTCCTGCACCAGGGTATGCTGCTGAACTCATCTCTTCTTTCAGACAGACTGATCACTCTTGCCAAAGTATTGATCTGCTCTGCTACTGGTGACACACAGATGCCTGGGGAGCATGAACTCTGGTCCTGCAGTAGTGCCTGGATGTCACCTTGAAGGCTGCAGCTCTTTCACATCACCCAGGGATATTGCTGACTGCTGTAGCCACCTCGAGGGCCTTCATTTCCATGCACAGCACCCATCTCACTAATGCTCCACATTGCTGTCCCCTCACCCTGCAGTCCTGTGGCTGAACAGGACCTGCACCAGAAACGAAGAGTGGGCCAGGGCTTGCAGAGATTCTCATGCAGTGAATGCTAATTTTATATTTTCAGCCAAAAAATTTATTTGTGACAAAGTTCCTTTGAGGCTTTTTTTCCATAAGCATTGTTTGCTCCCCATTGCCTGGCTGCAAGGGAAGGTGGGGAAACTCATGCAAACAAGAGATGACAGGATCTATCATGCTTATACAGTGCTGTGGTTCTTTCCATGAGCAGCAGAAAACCCACTGACAATCTATAGGAACTTTCTGATGACAGAAAATGAAGGAACAAAACTGCAAGAGCAATGAAATTCACAGGACTTCTGAAGGAAAAAAGCCTGTTCTCCTCACAGCCTCCATTCTAAAATGCCCACCATGCCCTCCACATTCCCTCAGTCCTTGTCCCTGATAGCTGAGCACACTGGTGCAAGGCTGCACCACAGTCCTGTATAAGAAGAGGGTGTAGCCTGGCCCTGGGCTCGTACCCCTCAGCCAGAAAGGTGATGCTTAGAGCCCAGATGGCTCAGTTCATACAGCCCCTGCCTGGCTCTTAGTGATATACAGGGCCAGATGCACCAGGGAGAGGAGCTGAAGGTGTGGCAAAGGCCACGTTTGCAATAAAATCTTCTAAGGACACACTTTTTTTCTCAGTCGTAACAGCAAGTTCCTTTCCTTAGACACCTACTTGTTTTTTTTTTTCAGTCTATCTGTAAAAACATGAAATCTTTTTTTGTGACACCATGGAAATGAAAGCACACAGAGCCTGATATTTAAAGGTTAAGATATACTGGCTTAATCCTGTCAGAACTTTAATGTAGATTATATAGGGACAGGCAATGACCAGAGGGAGGGAGAGAGGTGTAAATAATCCAGAGGAGTGTGGACTTGTTGGCAGGGTGGATTTATGCTCTGTCTTAATAAAGTGCCCTTTCATCTCTGAAACCTGGGCTCAGAAGCCAGTCTAGACAGGAATTAATGGGGCTCCTTCTCCACTTACAGTTCTCAAGGTTTCCCAACACCCAGTGTTCTCAAATAGAGCGGGGAAGTGCAGAGTTACAAGATACACCATGAGTTCAATCAGCCATGGATACTACTTTTTGCAGTGAGCTTTTAAACACAAGCTCTGTCCATTCACCCAAGAGGGTCTGCTGCTAGACCAGGAGACAAATTAAATTCATTCACTACAGCCTCTTTATGTGATTACCACCCTAAGATGAAGCTTAGCAATTGAGATGCCTGTTGTAAAGACATAAGAGATTCTTGCCATAACATGCCAAAAAGAAAATACTGCTTCACATTGCTTTGGACCAGGACTTGGTTCTGCCTGGACACCATACCTAGGAGCATGAGTTACCCAAGGCAATCCAGCACTAGGGCCTGCAGATGCCAAATTGCATGGTTTCTTCTGGCAAAGGAGAATTGCTGACTTCTGCTTGCAGTGAGTCTTTCCTTCTGATTGCTTGTCCCACTTGGGGATCCAAAAGTGTAGGTAGGAATGGAACATTCAAAAACATTCTCAACAAAGGATCTGGGATTTCACTGGAGTGGACAGCCAAAAGAGGCAAGGAAAGCTATGAGCAAAAATATACACATCCGGTATGATTTGAAGTATTTATGCAAAATTCTTTGGAGAAAGGTTTGTTAAGGATTATAATTTCTTCAAGTCTGCAATTGCTGCTCCAGAGAAAAGGGCACATCTTAAACTCTTATCTCCAGCTATGCACTAGGACCCCCAGATGCAAAGACATTCAGCTCCTAATTTTACATCTGTTTAATTTTCAGCAACAAGAGACAGGGAGCAGCAGGATGCACTGCTGGCTATTAGGAAGCCCTTTTATTATGCAAAATTTGCATCTCATCTAAGTACATGGAGTCCAACTAGTAAAGACAGAGCCAGTTAAAGAAAAGGAATTGGAGAACAAAGTGGTCTCCAAAGGCACAGCAAGACATAAGATCCCACTGTTCGGTGATGGACAGTGTGGCAGGTTCTCTTCTACAGATGTTTGGACAGTAGATAGAGGTGGCCAAAGAACTTCCTTCTGGAAAGTAATTTCTGCTAGGCAGAAAGGCTAGCCCAGGACCATGCAATTTGTAAACTCTTAAATTAAGACATGCAAAAGTCACAGGCAATATATAAACAGTCCTCTGTGTGATATTGTATTCTGTCTATAAAGCCTAGTACTCAGATTGAAAAAACATAGACTTCTCCTAGTGATAGGTACCATGGACTGCCCAGCACCATGCCCAGGACAGCAGGAGCCCTCTACTCCCTTTTCCTCTTCCCTGCAGGGTCAGTTTTACATGAAAACTCACAGCACTGCTCCAAAAGGCTCCTGTGCCTAGGGAAGGAAGGGTGGCAGAAGCTTTGTGTTTGAGTAATGATGGCTGCAGAAGCAGACAGGGCACCTCCATGGAGATGGGCTGTGCTTCTTTCTACCAGGTCCCACTCCACAGAAAATTTATAAGCTGGCACAGGCTCTTCTAAGACTGTACCATGGATGCCCTGGTGTGTTTTGGGCTCTGTTCTGGCCAGCTTTTGGTTCCCAGCTACAAACTTGCACACAGCTGGGTGCTCCTGTGTGGGAAGAGCAGAGGTCAGGAAGACAAGGGTGGTCTGCAGAACAGAGAGAAAAATCCCCCATTATACACCCCCTCCTAAGAGCTTCTCTCCTCTGTGCTCACATGGCAATTTAAAAGTTCCCACTCCCTGTAGGATAAGGAAGAAGCAGAGAGGTGGTTGAGAGGTGGATGGTATTTCATGTAGTGGAACAGCTGGGAAAGCCCCAGGGCCTTGCCCAGCACCCTTGGGTGGCACAGCCCACTGCACTATGTGCAGCTGATGAGGGTCTTGCTGTTACCCTCACACCACCTCACTGCTCTGGAATCTTTTTCACCCTCCCAGGACAACTTGATGCTGTCTTGGGGATGTGTTAGTAAAGGACCAGCCTGCCAGGTCTCTATTAAAAACCCTTTTGGCACCTGCAGCTTTTCTCTGCTGGGCAAGGGAAGGTGACAGAGACAAGACCTAGGACACTTTTCCACAAACTCATCTCTGCAGTTTTTGAGCTCAGGTGGCTGCCATTATCACGTGCACACAAGGCAACCTTTGCCCTGTCACTACCGATGGGAAGGTGTCACCTGGTCCTCCAGCTCCGCTGGCACTTGGTGTCCCCATTTGCCCTGTCCTTGGGGCTTTGCCGCTTGCCCTGTGCAGGGTGAGGGGCTGTGCTGGGGGGCTGGGCTTTCTAAGGAGAAATTTGGGCTTAGGGCCCCCCAGAGCTCAGAGGCAATTTACACAACTGAAGAAGATGCCGCCCATTGTGGGACAAAAGGAACTGGCTTGAGCTCTTTCTCCCACCTGCACTGTCCCCTCCAGAGCCTTGCAAATGCTAATAGGCTGTGGAGCAGCCAGCCTCCGGACCTAGGGATGGAGTGCAGTGAGTCTTCCTGGCTCCCTCAGCTCTGACAAGCACCCATCAAGAAAGATTCAGGGCTATGTGTCCCCAGTGGCTGCAGGTTTATGGACTCCATCTCCTGTGTTGGACCCAGCACTGCTGGGCTCTTGGTGTACTTGCAGGGAGGACAAAGGGAAGATATGGGGTAAGGAAATGTAAAGTTAAAAGTGTGATAAACCTGGGGCTGGGTGGGATGGACCCTGGGTGGGATGGACCCTACACCATAATGAGACAAACACGTCCTGTGCTCTGTGAGCAAACCTAGCCCAGCAGATGTGGCTGCTCTTCTCTGGGTTGGCCAGGAGCAGAAGCGAGAAGTGCTGTGAAAGCCAGGATGCTCTGTAAACCTTGCAGACACACAGCCCTCTGCCCCCTCAGGCCCAGGAGGGGGGAGTAAAGGGACCCAGGAGCAAAGGAGTCCTACATCCACTTTCTTTACAACCCCTTAACAGCCCTGGCACTTCAGTCCCACTGCTAACTGCCCACTTGCCTTTGAGAACGGTAACCAGTGACTCCCACTTCCAACCAAATGAAAGGTGTCAGGGAGGAGTGGGTGCTCTCTGGGAGTGTCCTTCAGGCTTCACAGAGTGCCATTCCAGTGCTGCTTCAAGCACAGCATCACGACACGGCAGGATTCCAGCTCAGGGGCAGGGGTTCTGGGTTATCTGAGGCAGGAGTGTTAACAACAGTGTTTGAAAAAAGAGAGTGTAGCCATGGATCCACAGCGCGTGGGCAGCAGTGGGATCTCCTCAGAGGGACTTGCCTTCAACCAGCTGCAACTGAACCTTTGGTCCCAGAGGAGCAACTATTTCAGGAGCTTGAACCGATGTGATTTAAAAATGACTGTTAATCACTGACCCCTGTAATGCTGACAGTGCTGCGTAACGGAGGAGGTGCCTGAGTGAAACAAAAGCCTACAATTCAATTCCAGCAGTGATTAAATTGGTGGAGGTTGTGTCCTGTAATGCAGCATTATGGAAGACAAGGCAAACAAGATTAACCCACGTTGACAAGGCATTTATCCACGGCTAAGAAGAGACCCATGTCACAGCACCTCTGTCCCACAAGTTTACACCAGCCCACAAGAGTCTAATCCCTCATGGCCTGTCAAACTATTAGGCAAATCTCTGGCTCTCATTTGCCTAATCCAATAGCCTGTAGCTTCATAAGAAAGACCTCCTAGGGGCCCTTAACAACCGTGTTTGTTAGGCCTTATATAAGTAAACAAAGCTCTGAAAGCCAAACAGCTTCTTCTTCCATCTGGCATCTCAACACCCTCTTAACCTGGAGATAAAACCAACCACACCCATGAAAGGAGGATGCTCTGCCTCCAAAATCAGCAGCGTCTGAAGGATCTTGCCATTAGTAGCTCTACACTTAACACTCACTGCAGCAGTGCCAGGTGCCTGATTTCATCCCAGAGCCTTCAGGGATTTACTGCAGAGCAGATGGGATCACAGTGCTCACTCCCTTTTCTGTCAGTTTCAGTGGAGGAATAAGCAATGTCAAAGCATCCTTTCAAGACCAAGATGCTTTGTGTGCATGTGTGAGATCAGGAGATCAAACATTCTCACAGGCTTGTACGTCCAAATCTACAAATGCTTTCTTGAAAGCCCTCTAAATATTTTTCTGAATCAAACCACTGGCAGTGATACCTTTGACACAGAGTGCAGGTGTTTTCTAGTCCTTGGATTTTAGAATACCACCACTTTAGAATACCACCACTTCTGCTCTAGGGATATATGCCTCACTGGTGCTTTGGCCAAAGACCCAAACTGTCTCCAAGCTCTCTAGATCTCCTGGGGTTGAGAGCTGCTCTTATGTCTAGCACATCATTAACAATGGCCTTGACAATGTGGTTTGCTCCACAGACAGGCAAATCTTTAGGGAGGGTTCAGGCAGATGAATAGTAACTCAAGGCTTGGCTGCCTACCAGTTTTAGACAGGCATCTGGGGGTTTGGAAACACAGTTGAAAATATCACAAAAGAAGGTTTCTTAAGGGGCCTCCCCCTACAGCTCAAGTGAGTCTGGGGTCAGGAAGCCATTACTACGTTTTCTCCCACTTCTTCCACAAAGTGTGTTAGCAAAGGCAGAGCACAGAGTCCACTTCAAGGGGAAACACATGGCTAACACCACAGAGAGGTCCAGTGAACAGGAAGACAAGGAGAAACACCCCATGGACTGATACAGACAGGCACTTGCTATACTGTCAGTACTATCCCTCTCCATGTGACTGTCTCAGCACTGTACAGGCACGGAGGGTACACACGTATTTCCAGAGCCTTGTGTAGGCTGGAAAATCCATAGGATCATGGAGTACTGGCAGTCAAAGCCTGGCTGCCCTGGGCATGACAGAGGTTGGCCTTACCTCTGTAGCTCATCTCTTACAGATAGCATCATCTCTCTGAGCACTAACACAGGCCAAGCACTTCACACTTCCACCATATATAATTTCGAGGGAGAGGGCCAGACTGAAAAGTAAGCATTTTAACCTAAAAATGTAAAAAGTTTTCAAGATGTTTTTAGCCATCTGAGCACCCAGCCTCTGCCCCCTGCCCAAGCTCCAGGCATGTAGGAATGAAACGTTATGTGTTTTCCAGTGGTCCGGAGACTTCCTTTGGAGACTGGTGGTGAGTGAGGACCTGATCCAGCACCGTAAATCCTTCACATGCACCAGTTGAACAGTTGTTCAGGGTAGGACTCATTTATATGCAAAGCAGCCTGGCCATCAGTAAAGATCTCTAATGATGCAAATCAGTCGTGTGTCATCCCAGCAATGAAAGTCAAGGGAGCCCTTACTTGCCTGAATCCAGCACATTTCAGCAAAAGTGCCATTTAGCAAAAGAAAGGAGATTTTTACTGTGGAGTATGGCCCACCACCCTCAGTCACTTTCCAGCTGAGATCACAGCTAAATCGCTTATCTTTACATTTTCATACAAATCTGATTATCCTTGAACAGCTAATTGTTTCATAAGTGTCACTTGGAAGCTATCCATTTCCAGCACAAGTAAAGAAATTGCACTATAAAACTGTCTACTTTTGCCATGAGTCACTTTAGCACATAGGATGAATATTTGGCACTCTTCACATTTTCAGATTAACTTGCATATTTATTTTGGAAGAAAAAAAATGGATGGCTTTAATTCCTTCCCATCAGAATTCCTCATATTTGCTTAGCTTATTGAAACTTTTTTAATAGACCTTACAGTATGTGCATATGTTATACAGCGACTGGTGCTGAAGGAGACATTCATATCTCCTTTCATGTAAAGAAAAAGTTGAAAAATATCTACGAGTGTTTGAAAACTTGTTAAGAGAGTCAGTAGACCTTACAGATCATGTCACCTGCCATGAAGAAAGATTTCATCCCTCTGGCTGAGGCCACGGAAACATAAAAAGAGGACTTACATTCAGTGTTCCCTGGCTGAAGCGTGTTTCATTTCCAAACAGAAATTCTAAAATGTTGCAATTAAATTTCTTAAAGATCTGTTCTGAGCTGGGCTGGGAAGAACCCTGAGAAAGAAAATAAGATTTTGGTCTTCAGAAGGCAAGTCAGTTTTCCAATGACAGGAGTCAGTAATAACATTCTTTTAAACTATAATCAAATTATCATTTCCATATTACTGCAAAATGTTTTTCCTTGTATAAAATAGATATTTCCTCAGCTGTTCACTCAGTCTCATGAGAAAGGAGTCATACACCTTTGCAATAGGATTTCATTTAGCTTGTGAATAAGATTTCTGTGTATTCTCCCAAGCATGTGACCACATACATTAGCTAAACTTTGAAAAAACAACCAGGTTTATACCAGCATCAGTTAATGATACAGTCTGTTCCCATAGTTGGTGTACTATCTAGAACAAAAAAGTAACGTTCTTCTAGGTAGGCCTAGAATGACATACCCAGGAGCTGAAACCAAGAGCTCTGATTTTAGTTCTGCATTTTGCCAGCTAAGACTTTGCAGGGTGGAGGGACTGCAGGATGAAGAAGCAACAAAAGTCACAGGCATCTCTGGAGTGCCACTGGAGATCCAGAACAAGGAATGTGTCTTTTCCTTCATGCTATGTGTCCTTGGCCAAGTCACTTATCCCAGTTGGCAAAATGTGACATTAATTAGGCAATGGTCAGTGAAGAAATTGCAGAGCAATATAAGCAAGTGGTATATGACTACAAGAAAGGCTTGTATCAAAACCTAATATTTCTGTAAAAGCAGGCAAAGTGGATCTATCCAGCGACCCAGGCAAGGACGTGAAAGCTATAGGAAATCAGAGGTACTTCATGCAGGCAGGATCCTTCTGTGCTGAAATACTCTGCCTCTGCAAGGGGCTACATGCCCCCCATTCCTATCAGCTGAAATGAAGCTGTGGGTTCTCCTTCCTCCCTAGATCAAAGTCTAAAATTGTCAGTTAGGAAAACAAATGTAGGTACTAGACATCTTTTTGTGGGTGTCAGTTCAGCAATCACTTTATTACAAGCAATTTTAGTACTGAATGCAGCGCAATTTCGGTAATTTAGCGAAGTACAATGATGGATTAAAGTGCCTGGTGATAGACGTTTATTTCACCTTCTGAAACACAATTATTATGCACTTTACTCAATAATAGTGTCTTGTTCCAACTAAAATACACGTTGTGTAATTCTTTAAGCTGTAGAGTCATAGCAATTAGAGAGGGAAATGGGTGATTAGGTCACTGATTCCAGCCTGTTGCCAGCCCATGATTGCTCCCTGCCCCATTTTGGCTAGAGTTTCATCCAACCTCTTTGCATTTACATGTTTCAGTGATGGTGATATTGATCAAAAAAGAAATTAAAAAAAATTGAGGCTTTCACCACAGGTAAAAGATTCAGCCTTTCACTGCAGAAAATCCTGCCACGTTCACAGCAGGAAGTGTCTGAGGGGGTTCACCTCCTTTTTATGGCAGATGGTTGAAATACTTCCAATCAGAATGTTCTTCAACAATCTTTTTCCACAAAAGTGGTTTTGCTGAAAAAAACTTCCTAGTTTCCCTTCTAAATGAAAAGTCCTCCTTCTCAGTCTGAAATTCCTTTCACTGCTTTTTGCCTAATGACAACTCAATATCACACATTTTCTAAAAAATAAATTAAAATTAAGCCTAACTGAAATTTTACTCAAGAGAAGCCACCGTTTCTGACCTGTACTGGCAGAGGGGTGGTTGGGATGTGGTGTCAACTGCCATGTTTAGGAAGCTCAGCTGCCCAGGCTGTGCCACTGCTCTGGAGACCAGGGTCCCCTCTGCCCTCAGAGGCTGGGTGCTTCTTGTCACATCCCAGAGGAGACACCCATAACCTAGCATTTTATTACATGTACATGACAGATAGACCTGCTTGCTTTTCCCATGGAAACTGCACTTGTGGTGCTGGCTTTGTGCCTTCTCCAGGTTTACCCTTGGGTGGTATCCTTGCGAGCAGGTGCAACCTATGGAAACAGCACCTTTTATACAAATAAAAGAGAATGTCTTGAGAAGGTATGAGGCCACCCCTTGCAAGTGTTGCCCAGCTGTGGACAGGCCAGTGAGGCATTGTCAAGGTTTGGCAGTCCCAGCAGTGTGCCCAGGGTTTGCCATGCAGGCAGCACTGGTGGAGGACATGATGTTCAGCCAGAAAATACAAGCTCTCCCACCAGGGATAAGCTCAATTAATTAGGTAGAAAAGAAAGAAATATATGATTCTTCCAGAAAACTGAACCAAGCAAGCAAGCCACAGCATATATCCCTAGGCACATCCATTACTCAGCTCAGGAAGCAGCTCATTACATGTTATTGGAGTCAATATACTGCTCCTACTGTAAAATACTCTTCTGTGCAAGCTAATAGGTATTAAGCTCAGCCCTATGATGTGCTTTTCACCTGTACCTCACCAGCTCCCTGAGCCTTCCTGCCTGATTGTCCTCCATTAAGGCTATCCTGTAACTGAGCTGCACACAGAAACACGAGTACAAAGATGCACTCGTACAACTGGCCCCAGATGAAGCACCAGACTACTCCTGTTGAATTTCTGAAGCTTTAGCCATACTGTGAGTGCCTGTGAATTTGGAGAATGGGGGAAAAAAACAAGCAACAAACCCTGCTGTAACTGTCGGGTGTCACTCAGCTCCAGCCACGAAATCACAACATTTACTCTGTAGGGCTGTGCCTGTGTCTTGTCAGACGCACAGCCTCTCACAGCACAGGAACAGGCTCTGTTCCCAGCTCTACCACAGACTTCCTGCATCTGTCTGGAAAAAAGTCACTGAGCAGCACATCTGAAAAAATGTTGCATACTTGGCTCCAGACATTTGATCTAACACCTGGCCTGACTCTCAGCAGCACTGGATACTGCAAACACTGTTGGTTTCAACTGGGGCACTTCTAAAATCCAGAGCTGATGGGTAATGGGGATGGAGTAGACATCTGCTTCTTGACTGTGCTACACAGGCTTCACACTAAGGTACATTTTCAGTGGAGCTGTGTACAAGTCAAACCAGTTTAACCAGTGAACAGTTGCTCTTTGTTCTGCACACATGCTAGAACATTAAAAACTCTCACAGTTTGGCACCAGAAAGACAGAGACCCAAAGCTAGTGACCACTTTTGGAAACAGAAGCCATAAACTCTTTAACCTCTGTTTTCCCACCTGTGAACAGGGGATGCCAATTCCTGCCTGCTACTTAGGACTCCCAGGCATTTGCAAAGCACTGAGGACATCCCATAGACAACATAAAAACAACTTGCAACATTTCTTGCTTCAACTGGTTTTGAAAAGTTAGAAAGGTGCTGGCTGGACACTCATGAGGTTTGCTATGTCAAAATAAGATACTGTTGCACATGCTATAAAATAAGTTAATGTTGACCATGCTGAATGCAGTGGCTGTTTTTTCACATTTCATCTGGTGGTTTATATTCTATCTTAGACAAGGAGTAAGTATGTGAAAATAGTTGAACACCAGAGAAAGTTTTAAAAGAAGAACAAAGTTTCAAAACTGTTTCTCTGCCTTGCCAGATTTTCTGCTCATAGCTCTCCCTGTAGAAGTTTTGAGGAGGAATTGGCTTGTTACAGCACTTGCATTTCATAGGTGCCTTGTTGGAGCAGCTTACCTGTGTTGTATGCACTGATGCCCCCAGTGTGCTGCTCTGCAGCAATGGTCTGCAGGAAATGGCCATGAGACCTCACGCTCCAGCTGGTATCACTGGTCTGGAAGTGTCATCTCAGGTGACACTGTGATTGTGCTGGTGCCCAAGGAGCCATATCTTCCACTAGAAAAGAAGGAAGCAAGGATGTGGTGAGCAAGTGTGGGTGTCACTGCCTACCTCCACAAGGGCAAGTCAGGCAGCACACATCCCTCCCTGTCCCCCTCCACCAAGCCTGCTGGGACATGCCATGGCCAGGGATCACTCTTCAATGAGACTTTTTCAAATAAGCAAAAAAAGTGAAATGTCAAATAAAATAGAGTAAGAAAAGTGGCATCTTGTGTTCTTCTGGTCTCCTTCAATCCCAGGATTCTCTGATGTCTTAAAAGAGTGCTGACGTTTCTGAAAGCAAACCTTTTTGATAAATGATGCAGTTATTTATTTTGCAGAAATCCCAGATTTGTCGTGATGCCATTTTCAAAGTAACTCAGCATCTAACAAAGAGAATCATGGGCAATTTACTGCATGACACTCCATCCGTCTGGGAGGAAGAAAGACCTTGTTTGACCCTCTCAGGATTTGAACCTGTAATTCCACTGAACCAAGGGCTTTGAAACCTGAAGCCCAGCAGTTTTCTCCCTGAAGATAAGACTAGGTTTTCCTGTTCCCCATGAATCACCACAACCCTGCAGACTGCTGTGGAACCTGAGTTCCCCAATACACAGGAAATACCAGCATCTGTACATCCTATCAGCAAATGGTGACCAATGCGACTGTGCAGCCATCCCTGACACCATGTGCTCCTGCCAGTGCTTCCAGGTTGGATGCTGAGGATGGGGGAATCAGATCTTGTGCATGGGAGCACCCTGTCTTCTCAGTGATGCCTACTTGCAAGCTGCTTCACTGTTCATGTCCACTTCGGTTTCCCCTGAAGCATCTGGCAGGCAAACAGAGGGTTTTTCTTAAGCCAGCTCTGCCCCAAGCTCCCTGTGCTAGGGGATGCTATATTGATTCACCAAGAACAACATGTGGGAAACCAGAAGCAAGTGCAGGGGTCATCAGTGCCACCACAGATTTGCATGACTTTAAACAGAAACTAACAAACTTGGAGCTGATCTGGGAGCCCTGCTTAACCTAAATACTCTCTGCCCGTCCCAGGACCCTGGTACATCTCTGACTGAAAATGCAAACGGAGACAAATGCAAGCTTTGCAGTCTGGATCAGCACCTTTCCTCCTCCGGGGAGCATGATCCATCAGGCTGGCTTTGGTTCTGACGTAACAGCCAAGCATTGCACTAGCCAAGGCTTAAGACACAAGCCCCAGGGCTGCACTGTTAGGAACAACTGGATTGCTCAATAGATCCTACAATGATCTGAAGGCGGAAGGACCTTGCTTTGCTTTGCTGCTCTGCTGAATATCACATCCATGGCCAGCAAAACCATGCTGATGCAAGAGGGTTGCAGCTGCTGGGGGCATGGTGGCCATCCTGGGATGGAGTGACCCTGAGCCATGGGAGGGCTGGCTCTGCAAACTCAGTTACTCCCTCAGCTGCTGACAGTGCCCAACTTTAGCAGCGAGCTGAGCCTAGAAAAGCATTCCAGGGTTTCCGAGGAGAAGCGTGCATGGTTGACAGGATTCTCCCCAAGTGTTACCCAAATCTGCAAGTCATAACAGGCTGGTCATAAATTTATCCTGTCACCCCCCCCCCCGGAAGAGACACCTAGGAGGGCAGAGCTCCCACCCTGGAGAGGAGAGAGGGAGGAGGCGGAGGTGAGTAACCAGACACTCTTCTGTCTCCAGCCTGCCACAGGCATGTCTTCAGAGGTCGGACACCTCGGGAGGATGGCAGCTCGCCAGGCAGGCTGTGGGAGCTGGGCTTTCTGCCTCTGACAAGGCCATGGGGAAGGAGAGGCTGTCTCCTGCCCTGGGTGCTAAACCCTCCACTTTTCCTCAGCTCCTTGGCCAACAGCTTGGCCATATCACCCGTCCTGTGGTCTGCAGGCCCCCTCTGTAGGCCCAGAAGCAGAAAACCTGTTTTCCATCCCCAGGCAGAAGCAAAGCCCTCACACACCATTAGAGGAGGAACTGTCAGCTGGATGAGAAATGGCAAGGTCTTGAGGTGGGGAGGAGGGATTCAGGCCAAGCAGGGCTCCCAGATCAGTTCCTTGTGCTTAAGAGAAGAGCTCCCAAACCAAACCTGAACCGCAGCGTGGAGACAATTTGCAAAACTCAGAGACCAACTAGCTCTGCTTCAGCATAGAGATGGTGAAGTACCCAAGCACACAGCCCACCAGGCAGGTGCCAGCAGCATCACTCCTCCTCTCCCCCTCTGCCTCCCAACATTAGCACCATCTCCTGCCCAAGAAGGTGAGCAAGAGCAGGACAAATGCCGGCATCTGCCAACCCCATGAACCTGGAGTCAGACAAGCTCCTGTGAGATACCTGTGTCTGCCCTGCCCCAGGCTCCAGCACTGCTGCCCAAAGTGGTGCCAAACCCGGGCATGCTGGTTCCAGGCAGGGCTTCAGCAGCAGGAAGAATTAGCAGAGAAGCTTTTTTGGCCCTGGATCTTAATGAGATTAATTTCCAAAAAAAGCTCAGGGTCTCCTTGCAGTTTCCAAGCAGAAAGGAATCACCTGAGGACTTTGAAAGGAGAAGAAGAGGCACTTCATTAGCACTACAAGAGCAGAGCTCTGCAGGAAGGGAGAGTGGAGTTGAGCCCAGGCCACGCACATGGCAGGGCAGCATTTTGCTTCATCTGTGGTACAGACATTCGAGTATTCTGGATTCCAGGTCAAAGGAACATGCACTTGTGCATGTTCTTCTATAAGAAAGGGAGATGCCACTTAAAGGTCACCCTGAAACTGGTATCTCTGAGATTTCCTAGGAGTAAAATAGGATTTGCAGCTATAGTAATTAAAGAAAAAATACCAGAATTGCTGTTTAAGCTGCACACAGCCCGGGATCTGGTTTCAGAGGCTTTGCAGGGACATTCCATGCCACTTCCAAGGACTTGTTAAAAAATACTTCATACCAGCAGAGTTCTGTGGTATTTTTTTCCAGCTAGTCCTGCAGGCTACCATGGGGAAACTCACTAGCAGGATTTCTGTAGGACTCTGACTCACACAGGAACTTTTATTACTGCTTTTAAATATTTGACTGCCTTTTGGCTGCTGGCAGAAAAGTTATTAAATGTTTTACCAGACGTGGCCAGAAACTCTTTAGAAAAACATCTTGCCCTGGCATAAAGCATATGTCTCTACTTATCTCTGTAACATGTGCTCAAAGTTTTCACATGTCCCCTGGCAATGGAAGAATCTTGGGACCTTCATGTTTCTAGGCTGTGGATAAACAGAGCATCCAATGTCCTGTGCTCATGTGAGTAAATCTTTTGGCATGCAAATAGTCCTGCTGCCATAAGCAAGATATATCAGATTTGCAGAGCTGAAGAGGCCAGGGCCCCAGTACAGACTTCAGGTTGTGGTTCATATGCAGACCTCTGTGGTACGATCCTGCCAGGATCTGTATACTCAGCCACTCAACCCTTACTCAAGGGATTAAATTGAGTGAGGAGCTCTTACTCTTACAAGTAGTCCTGTTAATGTTGTTAGGTCTGGTGACATTTTCTGTACTGAGTGACATATTGTTTCTTTGCTCAAAGCCCTTTCCCTTCCATCACTGTTTTTTCTCCCTTCCTTTCCCTAACAGAAATTAAGATGAAATACAGAAAAAGTATCCCACAAACCAGAGCAGAAATGAACTTTGTCCCAGTGCCACATGGGAGAAAGCAGGAATAAAATCACTGCCTGTTTCTGCTTTCACAAAAGGAGTAAATCAGGATGTTCTGCTGAAGGGGCTGTTCATCATAAGTATCTGTGCCTGTATTCTGTTGCTCTACTCCCTGATTATTTTGCCATGTAATATAGTGACCAAAAACAGTGGGTTATCACAAGTGCCTACTGCTTACCTGCTTAGATAGCTGTGCTTCAGTAAAGTAAAAAAAACAGCTACAATTTCACTGCATCCCTCCCTCAGGCATCCTGGAGCTGAAAGCACCTGCAGTGGTGATAAACACAAGTGGCTGTGTGGAGAGGATCTGCACATCAGGGGCAAAGAAGGCTGGAAGCAGCCCCATTCCTACTTCATGGAGAAGGAATATGACCTGGCTGCCTTCCACTTTGTAGGGATTACTTCTAAAAGGACCAGCTTTGGTGCTGCTAACCACCCAACCTCAGCAGCTGAGATTTGCTGGAGATTTTGTCCTCAACCAGCCAGTCTGTTCTGGGCTCCTGCTAATTCTGGCTTCAGAGCTGGAGTGGAGCAGCCTGGAGCTAGCTCAGGGCTGTCCCACTGGGCTTTGCTGTAAGCAAATCTCGTGTGTGACACAGCTGTCAGTGAGGCTGAACTCTGGTGTAATGCAGGGGAGATTCAGGCCCAGGCTCTGATCTGCACCATTTCACTGCAGGTTCATCTCTGATTCCCTCATTTCAGTGGCTCCTGCTTGGGTGCAGATGGCAGGATCGGGCCCCGCCGGGCTGAAGGTGCATATTGACCATTTGAGGATTCGAAAAGGCTCACAGGTGCCCTTCTGGGTGTGAGTCTGTCCTGTGTCCAGCTGTGCTTGCACCGACACACACCTTCCCCAGCTGCATCCAAACCTTGGCTCTTGGCACTGGGGTGTTCCCAGTAAGAGCCGGGCAGGCCCAGTGGGAGCGAGCTGCCAGCCCTGCCACATCCATCCACCCAGACCTGAGGAGCAGGATGGGTTTGGTGTGCAGGCAGTTTTCTCCCATAGGTACGAAAGTGCCCTGAGCAGCCCCGCAGGTCCCGGGGAGCCAGGCAGGGCAGAGCCCGGCATTAGCAAGGGCCGCTGGTGCCCTCTGTTGTCACAAAAAAAGTACAGGAGCTCGAGTGGAACATGTCACCCAGGATGGGGTGCAGGGCACCCACCTCTTCGGGCTGCTGGTGTTGGGACAGGGTTGAGCCCGGCAGCTCGCAGGGAACAGCCTAGGGTGACTACAGTAAGAGCTTAATGGGTTTAGCTTTGGGTGCCACTGGCACCCATACAGGCCAAGATCAGCTGCTTCTCTCTCAACTCCTCCATCTCCTAAGGGATCCGCTGCATCAGTCAGGAGATCTCAGAGCATCCCAGGATGTTGTTTCTGCCATCCTAAATAATTACAGGGATGCATCTGGAACAGTCTGTGTAAATCACATTTCCAGATTTCCCAGCTGAATAGCTGGGAATAAATTGCAAAATTATCCAACTTTTCTTCAAAAAAGGAGTGCAGCGTTTTGGTGGGTTATACCTCAAAACATGCAGTGGCACTGAGTAATCTCTGCTGAGAACAGGGTTCAGTCCCTGCTGCCCAGCTGACTGAAAAGCTGTCAATTCACACTTCACACAACTTCTTCCCATCCTCTCAAAGGGCCTCATGCCTCACACCAGGCTCCAGGCAATGGCAGAGTCCCAGGCTTGACTGAAGGACAAGGTTTTGGGCTCCATGAAGCTGAGCTGCAGCCATCAACTCCATTCCCAGGTATAGCAGAGAGCTTCCATTCCCTACTCACCTACTAATAGGGGCTCAGTCCTGCAGAACAGACATCTGTGTGTCTTGGGGACTCCTCAGGCTCGGAGGCATTTCAAGGCTTGCAGAAGGTAAGATGATACAGCCATCACCTTAAAAATTAACACATGAAAACAGGGTCTTAATTGGAGTAGACAGATTTGGCTCTATTCAGAGCAGAATGGACACCAGTAAGAAGTGGCTGATTTCCACCTCCACAGCATTGGTCAGCTGTAATTTGTGTGCACATCACAAGGCAGCGCTAGTTAATTATTATTCTAATATCAATTTATTCAGCATCTATCACAAAAAACCTCCTTATGGTCCATAAATGTCTGTGTAATTAAATCCTAACATTAATTGTTATTGGAGATGAAGGAAAAAATGCTACCTTATCAAATCAGTATAAATTTTACCCTTTGTGAATGATGTCTGGAGAGAAGCATTTTCTCCATATTTGTTATTTAAAATAGCTGCAACAATTGTGACCTCTGATTGCTTGTTAACTTCTTGCTAATAACAGAGCTCAGGAGTTTCAGATGTAGCAATTATGTGCTGTATTTCTGCAGTTTGGGAATAGTATTAATCACATATGGGAAATCTCTCCTAAAAATTGCATTTCTGCCTTCAAACCCCACAAAATACTCCTGCCTGCAAAGACCTCAACCTGATTATTTGCGGGGATTACAGCCTAAGGAGTCACAGACACAGCTGGGGCAACTCACCAAGCCCTGAAAACAAAATTCAAATACTGGTGAGTGCTGTGTTCCTTGAGCACAGATGACCCTCCCTACAAGTCAGTCTTACCTGAGAGGGCAACAGGGCTCAGTTTTTCACCAAAGTCAAGGTTTTCACAGAGGCTGTCTTAAATTCTGCATCATTACTCAAGCATTCAGTCATACAGCAGAAATACAAGGTAACACAGAAATCTGGCCTGTTTTCTGGATTCTCACCAGAATAACTGAGAGCAGACCTTCCAGTTGTCATGCCAGCTGCTAGACCAGGCTCCAGCCCTGCAAGGTGCTCCCTGCAGACAGAGCCTCTCTCATGCACTGCTCATGGTGGAGGGAGGCACTGACAGCCCACATGGCCTGCCTTAGGACCTCTGAGATCAGCATAGTCTATTTCACTTAACAATCCCATTTCCTTTTCCTGAATTTCTGGAAAGAGCCTGGCATGGCTCCAGGTTTTTCTCTCTAAAATGTAGCCTACACATGGAAATTAAAACACTTAGAAAGGGATTGGCCAAGCTAATTGGCTGAACAACTCCAGCAGTGCCAAGACACTCAAGGAGCAGAAAGAGGTGTGGAGCTTCACACCTTCTCTTCTAACTGCAGAGGCAGTCTGTTTCCAGTGCCAGGTGGGGTTGCTTGTGTGTTGTCTCCCCCACATGCTTCCATCCTCCAGTACCATCCTCTGTGGGGCTGCAGGCAGGGACCACCTGAGCTCCCAGGCCAGACAGCACTGCACACACACAGAGGGATAACAAAGTTTAGGCAGGACTGATTTCAGGGCAAACCCTGTGTAGGAACACAGCACATGCAGTGCTCTGCCTGCTGTAGATCACAAAGATATGCAGAACTCCTTCCAGTGACCTAAAGATAATTTAGGCCAAGTAAATGCTAATATAATAAACAAGTAGCTTAATTGCAGTGTGGAAATGAGGGCTGTGATTTTCTAGCAAAATCCTTGTGGACACCTCCATGCATCTGCATAAATTAGGTAGGACCAAACTACTACAAGGATCCTATTGTGGTGTTACAATAACATCTTCAGGATGTTTCTGGTCCCATCTGAACCCACATCCTCCAAAAGAATGTTCAAATGTTCCCTCCAATGGACTCATCCATTGCAATAATTTACAGAGGAAAGATAGCAGAGGACAGCAAAACCCTGGCTAAAATAGCGGAAAGAAGGACCCAAAGTTGCTCTTTCATGGTCAAGGTTGCTCTTTGGGGTTCATTTGAACTTTCAGGGTATAAGAGAGCTGGGACTGTTCAGCTTGGAAAACAGAAGGCTCAGGAGGATCTTATCAATGTGTATAAATATCCACCGTGAGGGAGTAAAGAAGAGGGAGCCAGGCTCATCTCAGTGATGTCCAGTGGAAGGACAAGAGGCAAGTGCACAAGCTGATACACAAATTCCACTTAAATATAAGAAAAAATATTGTTACCTTGTTGAGACACTGGAATAAGTTGCCCAGAGGGGCTGTGGAGTCTCCAACCTTGAAGATACTCAAAACTCAGCTGGACACAGGACTGGGCAACTTGCCCTTGCTGACCATGCTTTGAACAGGGCATTGGAATAGTCAGTCTTCAGAAAGAAGTGCCTCTGGCCTCAACCATTCCATGATTCTGTGAATAGAGATTAAAATTAGAATTAGTAGAAAATAAAAATATCACAAAAACTTAGAAGAAGCTGTTGAACAAGACATGCCACAGGAACTTCAATGGATGCTTAAGTGAAATGTTCTTGGCTTACAGATGTTGCAATGTAACTGTGCTGTGTTTTTTAGTGTCCCAAAAGCCAAGGAGGGACCAAAAAGGGAAGCCAAAATAAGGAAGCTGGTAGTCATCAAGCAGAGTACTTTCACCTCTCAGGCTGCTTTCCTCTGAATGGGACAGACAGGCTGTTGTTAAACACACATTTTTAGGATGATGATCTTGAAAATTGTATTTTTCAAAATAAAATGTAGTTTTACCAGGAGTATTTATTATGTGCTTCTTTCAAAATAATATGCTAAACACAGCCTTTGGCCATGGCAGTTTCTCCTGGAAAGCAGGATTCATACCCAAACTCAATGCTTTTGTGGGCTTTCTGACTCATGGGTTAAACAAAAAGTAAAACCAGATATCCCCCCATTGTAGGTAGAGAAAAGTACAGAATTTTTGGCATTTTAATCACCCCATGAAGATCAATGAATGATTTTATGCTATTTTGTGGAGAAGGACAGGGAAAAAAATCACATCTATCGATTCCCAGGCATCAGTGAAATGAATAATAGGGTGAAATGTCCTACGTAAGTTCTTTGCAGGTCTTGTAAAAGCTGCCTGCCAAGGAAATGTAGCTGTGCATGTAGGTTGTGATTATGCTAAAGAGGCACTAAATTAGTACATTACATGCCCCATTTAGCACTACTGTGCAAAATCTGAGAGTGCTAATACATTTTGTTTCTAGGGTCAAGACTCATTAAATAATGGATTCGTGGTCATTCATCAGCCAGGAAATTAAAGTTTGACAGTTGCTTTTCAGTTCTGATTTCTCTTAAATGGCAGGATTCTATTAGAAGGCCTTTTTTTTTTCTTTAATCCTTCCAGGCTGTTGAATGGTGAGTAGCATCCCTAAAGCACAGCACCCCCAAGTCATCCAGCCAGACTTACTGTGTAAGAGTGCTGCATGGCTCTGGGGATTATTTACAGGGGCTGAAAATGTTGCTAGGTGCTATTGAGAATGATTTCTTGCTTAGCTATATGGTTATAAGTGATCCAGGGTTGGAGTTGTAGCTCTGCTTCTGGCTAGGTTTGCATAACAAAGGAATCACACGTTGTGCAAGCAGAAGCAAGGCTCTGTGGGCCTGTGTGGGCCACCAGTCCGAGGAGAGCAAGTGGGAGTTATGCACTTGTAGTTACAGAGAAGGACCTTTTCACTAAACCAAAAGAAACAAGAAAACCAACAGCCCTCTCCACTCTCAGCAGGGCTCAAGGTAGAAGTCCTGCTTGCCACTAAGGTAGGCACCTCACATGGGGCTCAGGGAAAATCCTTAGTAAACACAACAAAATTCCTTGGATTAGGGTCTCCATTCAGTAAAAGCCTTTGCACGTGAGAAGCCTCCCTGAGGTCAATGGTGCGACTCATGGGAGAACACACCCGGTGGCAAACACAAGCGTTTGCCAAAGCGCCGTCCAGCTGACAAGACACACAGTCCAAGGGAGGGATCAGCTGACACTCGGGGTGCCTTTGTCCCCCACTCTGGATCAGCAGCCCCTGCAAATATGTAAGTGGAGACATTCCCTTTTTCTGTTCTCTAGTTTGCTCCTACTAAATTTATATCAACAATAGGAAGTTGCCCCACACAACAGGCATCCTAATGAGAGCTCTGTTCTACACCTCCATAGCACTGCTCTTCCTGACAAGCCTCAAAGCATTTCCTACACTCCAGCCAACATTTGAGCATCCTAATAGTCTGATGGGGCTAACCCTGAATTCCTGTGTGAATGCAAGTAGTTATGTGCTGATGTCTCTGAAGAACTCATGCCTCTCTGTGTAAAAAACACAGCACTGAAATGGCAGCTTTGCATGGGAGAAAAGCTTCGGGGGGGTGGGGGGGGGGCGGGGTGGTGGTGGTGGAATAAAAGGACACTCTCAGAAAATAAAGAACAGAAAAAAAAGGAAAAAAAAAAGAAGAAAAAAATAGAAAACTCAGTAGCCTGGAGCCTTCTATTGATCAGAGCCCATGGGCTGCCTTTGATTAATAATCTCTGCATCAATACCACAACTGTAACACTCAAATATGTTGCATTAAAAATGCCAGCATCAAGCTGGATTGGTCTGGTTGTTTGTCCTAAAAGAAACATTTGGTCCCAGCCAGAAGAACAGTGATATGACAGACTATATTGCTAAATAGTAATGTTATTTCAAATTCCACTCACCACAAAACACTGTCCCCTCCCAGGCAGGCTAGCAAGTAATCCCCCAAACTTACAAAGTACATCTGGAAAACTAGGACACTTACACAGCAGAAACAGACTAAATCCAATAATTTATTCATTAGAAATTATTTCCTCTCTTATAAATGGTTAGAATCGAAAGGCCATATTTTATAGTGATAAAGCATTGCTCAGTTCTAAAGATCCTGTGCTCTTTGATAAATTTATGCTGAATGCATTTCCCTTTTGCGGAAATGTTGCTGTCCCCAGAGAGCAGGGCAACAGATATGGAGCACTACCAGTCTGATTTCAGCTTTAAGTGCTTTACCCAGTCCTGTCTTGGAGGTCCTCTGCACCAGCACAGCCTGCCCCTACCCTCAAGGGTTATTCAGCTGCTCCAATACATGTTGCTGCTACCGTGTTCCCAGTCCCAAGTGTGACAAGACACAGAAACCGAGCCTTGAGCATGGTCTGGTTAGAAGGAGCCCAGTGGGGATGCTGGCTCTGCTGTCCTGCTCTGACAGCATCTCCAGGCCATGTCTCACAATGCTGGCAATCATTCTCTTGCCAGGCTGTGAAAAACCAACCCTAATTAATGTCTTATGGAAAAAAACTCCTCCCTGCTACCCTAGAAAAAATGCTGCAGGAGGCAGATGTGCAAGCCCAAGGTGGTGGGGTGGAGAGGAGGGTGCTTGAAAATGCTGGATGAGTCTCCTGGGCCGAGAGTTATCTCTGGTTTCCTTTGAGAGCCCACAGGAGACGGCCTTCCCAAAGCAACCCCTGAGGTGGCCCATTCAGCTTTTGTCTCCTGCAGCAAAAAAATTTCTGCCCCAGCGGCTCTGAACAAGGCTTCCATTAACTCCGTCCCTGCAAGGGCAGCACGTGGGACAAAAAGCCCAACACTGCGTCCCAGCCCTCAGACAAGCCTGGAAACAAACGTTGCAGGAATTTGTCAGAATAAAATCACCCGCTCGGTGTCACCGCATACATTTACCTACCTCAGCGCCTATTCAGGGCTCTTCCAAAAGGGCAATATTAACAGAGAGAGATTGGACACCATCTCTATAGCAACATCACCCCAGAAAAATTACGGTTGCCCCAGCAAGGGGAATCCCTGTTTTCAGTGCCCCACCAACTCTAGGGGTTAGTCCTGATTTTAAAAACAATTCCCTTTTGACTTACTTTTGTTCCTTTGTAATAAAAACATTTAAGCAACAAGAGAGTGGCAACCTGAGCAGAAGGAGGGCAGTGGGAGGATGGCCAGCATGGAAGGGATGTGGCAGAGCTGCAACACACATGCCTGTCAACCAAGTAAATCACCAGCCCACTGCTGCAGAGACCTTGTGGGCAGGAAGAGTTTTCTGGTGCTATTAGATTTGTCAGAAATCCCAGGCACAAAAGTGAGCTGGATGGACACCTGAAAACTAGGATGAAAAACAGAGGTAAGAGTTCCAGTTTCCGTTGGATCAATAATCGCCACTTTCCTCCCCAAAACTTTTTCAAAATTAAATAAAGTGCCTTTAAACTGTGGGGAAAAGAAAGAGCAAAGCAACCTATTAGCGAGCATGAACTGCAGGAGGAAAGTGGGACTCACTGAAATAAGAGCAGAAGACAGTAAAGCCAATCTAGCTAAAGATCCTTTAACTCTTTAAATCAAGGGGGCAGACCTGCTATATGTGGGGTAGAAATGAATGAGAATCTAAGTATTTCCCAAACTAGATGAGCACAAAGGCCCAGTTTGTGCATACAGAGGGGTGAGCTGAAAGCAGTGACTGGGTGACTAACGGGAACGGGTGAGAGAAACACTGTCACTTGGGGAAATCAGCCCATGCAGCCTCCACAAAAGGTGCACACATGGCAGAGCCAGCACCAACTCCATCCACATGCTTTTTATGCTAGTGGCACGATCCAACCTTTAGCCTCTGGTGATGCTTTTAATGTTGGAAAGCATGCTAAATACTTGGAATTTTGGGTCTCAGGTGATGAATTTAGCATGCAAGAAGCAGTTCTGGAAGGCAGGTGGTTCAGCAGCCTTGCAGACACTTTCACTTCATGATTCTTGACAATTTATTACATTGATCTACATTAAAACCAAAGGAGAAAGCTTGAAATAGCCCCATAATTATGCTACAGAGAAGCCTTAGATGACCTTCCATTAACACCTGCTTTTCACTAAATGCTGAGCATCAATTCACACTAAGATGAAAACCAGGCTTGTAGCTACGTTTAATATGACAGAGTGATCAGCACCCCAGGGCTACTGTGGCTGCAGATTTGTCCACCTGTACGCCAATGTCCTAGGGAAGGTATCCTGAATAATAGGAAAAGCTCAACAAGGTCTGCTAGAGGGGTGTTTGTATGGACATCTGGAGAAAAGACCCTGAAGTGCATGTCTGAGCCGTGGCTTCATACAATGATCTTCTAGATCAGGAACTAATATCACCTACTTGGGGCTAATCTTCCTGTCCAAGCTTCAGATAGCAAGTCAACTTGTTGAGCTGAAATACTGCTGGAAAGCTTAATGCTTAGCAAATGCATTTAAATAGTGGGAACGCAGGACCTAAGTCAGTTCAGATAATCAAGGGGAAGTCCAGTTCTAAGATAAGTTTGTTCAGTTATATTTCAAGTATGCTTGCAAATACTATGTACTGTGGGATGGCTTCAACACGTGGAAAAGAGAGATTGTAATATATTTGCACCTGATGGTTTTGTTAGGGAAAACATGCAGTGGTGCCTTCTCTTCTCTGGGTTCCCACTCTCAGAGACAAAGCACATTCCTCCCTCAGCTTGCCACCCCACCCTTCCCAGGACTCTGGGCTCCCCCAGCTCCAGCACATTGGGCCTACCATCAGCAAGATCCTTGTCTGGAGCTCTGACATTTCCCCAGGAGAGAGACTGGAAGAGGTAGAAAAACACTGCAGTAGAAAACCCCACTGCATGGCCAATCCACAATCACAGTTTATAGCAGCAAACAGGCCCCTCCAGATACCTGCTAAAAGCTTTTAGAGACTAGTATGGTCCTAAGACATGGTCCCTTCTTGGTCTCTGTTTCTGCCCTACCAGATTTACTGAATAACCTTCTCTGCAAAATTATTCTCTCAGCCCCAATGGTAAGAAATATTTAGTCTTATGCTGTATGTGGTAAACTGCACAACCCTTAGCAGCAGTGAGCCAGACCCTTCCCCTCAGCTGTGACAACAGCTTCTCCACATTAAGCTCTTTATGTCATTAAGTGGCCCCACTGGGAACAGCAGAATGCACAACTGGGAACATTAATGAAGATCTACAGCATTACAAGAAAAAGTGCAGTGAATCAATGCCTCGTGCCTTATTCCCATGGCTGTGACCTGTACCCATTAGTAACAGGAGAGGGTTTGAAATGGGAGAGACCTCCCCTGCTCCTCTTTCTTCCTCAAGAGGTCTGTACTGCCCAGCACACATAGCTGCTTGCAGGCAAGAAAGGTGACTCTGGCTGACTTGTCACCGTCATGCATCCCTTGTGTCAGTCCTCACCCAAATGATGCAGCCATCTGCAGCTGGGACCAACACTGGCTCTGTCACACATCTCTTGTGTCAGCTGGTGGCAGCTATGTTCACTACAAAAGCAAACACCACCTTCTCTTCTGACAAAAATGAGCCATCAATGGGCACCAGGGCTCAGGAGTGCAACCAGCAGGAAACATGAGGCAGAAAGGGAGGATTAGATTTTAGGCTGCTTTAGGAAAACCCAAAAACCATGCATAAGACATGGACTTGCACAGATGAGAAGCAGCTCTTACCTCCTGAAATGAAGATCTGAAGCACATGTTCCAAGTGTACCCCAGGAACCCAGGTGCACGGCCAGGGGATTAGGAAAGGGCTTTACACCTGCCCCCATTCACTCACAGCTGGGGTCAGACACTGATCAAATGGCTCTTAGCAGCAGGAGGGGCCGGGTGAAGGAAGGGGTCAGGGGGATGAAGCCTTGTGGCTGCTGCAGGGTGATTAAGAGAGACCCACACCACACAGCCACAAGCTGTGCTCTATGACTGCCACCAGCTCTCACCCAGGTCCCCTGTCCTGCTGCAGAGCCCTGGGGAATGAGGACTTCTGCAGAGTCTCCTGCACCAATACTCTGAGGGCAAGGACTGTCTGTGGGAACAGACCTGTGCTTTTCTGCACTGGGTCTCACCATGGGAACACACAGACTTCTATCTGCAAGAATAAAGATGGGTGAAAAACTTGGAAACTCGATCACATTTTGTCCACATTTCACAATCCAGCAATGCTCAGTTGCTCCATTATGTTAAATTCTATACTTTGGGTCACTCAGCCCCAGAGTAGGGAGGTATATGCATGTACTTATCCATGGCACAAAAGCAGCTCCAAGGCTGTCTGCAAGGAGCTATTCTGCTACACAGGCCCTCATTTTCCCTTTTCCTTCTTAGTATTGGTATAGTATTTTTTGTCTGAGAGTAGTGGAAAGGACTATAGGAACTGAAATAATTTTGCATTTCTTTGCAAGGGATTTTTTTTTTTCCTTTTTTTTTTTTTTTTAGGAATAAGAGTCCCCTTTGCACCAATAGTAATATGGGAGCTCAGTGTTCATGTAGGACAGCACTGAGGGAACACAGCAGTAATAAGGCTAATACAGAGGTGAGATCAAAGGGGCTGTGAACCTTTAGATCTTTCTATCAGGAAGCTTTATGGCACATTTGACACATCCTCCAGGACACTGATCATGATGCTCATACTGGTACCAATCAATCCCATCCACCTTTCCCCAAGATTCTGCTTTCTTGCAAAAAGGATTACCAGGAACAGTTGCCTGTGACAAGGAAGAAACAAAAATTAGGTGTTTGTCTGAGCTCTCTATGAGGTACATCAGGCCATCACAGCCATCCCCTCCAAGGCCTGCTATGTTTTTGACAGCAAAAAACCCCCAAACAAACAGGGAGTTGGGCCATGTGGCTGCCTTCTGAGCCTGCTTGCCCACCACAGCAAGGAAACAATTCACCTGTGAAAACACTTAACACTTCCCCATCTTGCCTTTCCTTAGGCACAAACCACAGCTCCTGTTCTCTCCAAACCCTTCTCCTCCTCACCACCCCATCAGTGCCTCTTAGTCCTTCTCCTCCTGGTCCCCATAGGTGACCAGCAGCAGGGAGTCAGCCTTGATATGGGCAGGATGTGGTCCTGCCACTTGACCCAGTGTTACTGACATGGTGGCTATGTCTGCTCCTCACAAGAGTGCTTTCCCCAGGTAACCTCTCTGGTAACCTGCACAGCCAATATCACCGAGCTGCATCTTAAGGACTGTCTGGTACCACACTAACATTTTTCCAAGTGTCTATGATGGGCTTGTCCTGACCTTGCCACCAGGCAATTGAACCTCAGGGATTAAAAACCTTAGAGACTGCCAGCCTGACAGTCCCCCAGATGGAAAATCCCAGGAAAAGACCGTGCAAAGCAACCCCCTTTAGCAGCCAGCAGCTCACCATCAGGAGGGCCACAAATCTCCCTAGAAGGAGAGGACATAGCAGGGACTTAATCTGTTTTGGCCTCTCTGCTGAAAAGCACAATGCCCATTAGTAACAGTGCACACAAAAATCTGCCTTTAACACCACTACAGTGGCCAGTGCTGTTAGCAGTGGTCCCCCTGCCCTTTCATAACCACCCTGAGAACAAAGTGCAATGCTGGGTCCAGGAGCCCAGCTCCAGCTCACCCTGCCTCATTATCTTCTCAGCCTTGTTTAGTCTTTGTCTCTAATGTAGATGGTAAACTCTCAGGGGCAGTGACCATGACTTAGTTCACTGAGTGCCAGACAACTGCTGGAGCTCAGTTAATGATGAGACAACTTCCATAGGCCCGTTGTCTTAAGTGGGAGTTTTGGCTAAGTGAAGACTTCAGGGATTTGCCCAATAATAAGTCAGTAATTCAGGATGCACTTCAAGACACATTCAGTGTTCCTTTGCAGCAACATCCTTGGGAAGTGAGCATTTGTAGTCCAGAGCACAACTATGAGGAAGTCTAATATTAATTAGGAAGCAAACTCAAGGACCCTGAATAGGCCCTTATAACAAAAGATCTTTAATTGAATAACTGTAGGGGAGTGCAATGCCAAAGTTTTCATCCCAAAGTAACAATAAATGAACTGCAATTAATGCCTTTAAGACCAGTCTGTAAATTCAGTCTTAGCTTAAACAAATCAAGGAGCTTCTAAAAACATCATTTAAACACTGCAAGAGCAAAAAAGAATGAATATAAACTTAAATAAAATACACAGGTTGATTCAACCTGTTTCAGCTGATAAATGGTGTGGTACTTGTTCTGTGCCAAAGTGACACTTGACCTCTATATATCTTCTTAATGAAGTCAGCAGAGAAAGACACCCAGTGAGTCTTTGTAACACTGCAAGGGAGTTGCAAGCTGGGCTTCACTAATGGGAGCTGTCACTTGGTTTTTTCCAGGTCACAAACTAAGAAGAGCAATTAAATCAAATTGGAGGCTGTACAGATTGGAGCAAGCCTCAATAGACCAGGTACCTAAATCATTAAAGACATAGTTCTTTTCCATGATAAATTGTTGAGGAGAGTGAAACATGCTGCTGATCATTAATCTAGGCTAATCAGCTTGAAAGCTGGGTTGTTTTATTTAGTAATTAACTGGTTATTTGAAAAAAATGATACATGGCCTGTAGAGCTGCCATCCAGCAGATAATAATGCAGAGCAGTGGGGAATCTCTTGAGGGCAATTCGTGCCTTTTCAATTACAGCCATTGGCAAACTCTGAAAAATGGCTCTAGGTTTGTATTGACACATAGTAAAGAAACACACTCCAATGAACATATCAGGCATCTTGTTGCATGCTGGTAATTGCTCTGGCCTGCCCCGTGCACAAACTGCACTAAAGCAAACCAGACATTTTGGAGGTGTCCTTCTTCACATCCCCTGGATTTACAGTTAGTGTTTGTCAGACTTTTCTGCTGGAACTGGGGGAAAAGAGCTGTTGTGTGTCAATGGTCAGGTTTGCAACAAAGGGGGCCCAGCATATTCTTGCACAGGCAGGGGCTGCATCTGCCCACACCGATGCACAGAAACCAGTTTGGACTTCTCCAGAAATGCTCCATGGGATCCTCAACTGGCTGAGACTGAACACAGTCTAAGGAAAGAAGCTGAAGGCTATTTCATGAGGAACCTGATGAGCAGGGACACCAGTCGATCAATCCTTGTTGTCCCATACGTTTATTGATGAGCAAAATGCAGAGGACTGGATGGATATCTTTGTGCTGCAGCAACATCAGAGTGAAAAAGTATTTTTGCAAGAACATAATGTAAGAACAGTGGGGTGATCTTTTAACTGAGAGAACTAACCAGTCCTATCTGCCACATCAGTGAAAAGTCAGTGTCTCCCAGACCTGGCCACAGCTGGGACAGGTTTCTTTTCACACTCAGCCCTTCCAGTGATTTTCCACCAGTCACCTAACTTCCTTGCTATAGACATGGAGGTATAAACAAACACCTTTCTTTGGTGACTGAGGCAGATCTTTAGCCTCACCAACAATTCCTTCCAGGTGGCCATGAAAATCCCCTGAAATGCAGGGATCACGTAAGTGAACCACATGCCCCCACAACAGAGTTTTGTTCTTTGTTAGATAGAAAGGACAGGATAGAGGGTAAAATTTTGCTGGAAAAAGGCCTCTGGATATAGAAGAAAAATCTGTGAAGTTATACTGAATAGGCAGGCAACAGCTCTGGCTCAAAAAGCTCCTGAATCACGAGTTGCTGGCAGACCACACCAGAGTATCATGCACACTTGTCCTGTTTTTCACTCTACCCTAGGCATGTGCTGCTGGCAAATGTTGGAGACAGGATACTGGGCTACCCAGACCAGTGGTCTGATGCAGCATGACTGCTCTTTTGTTAGGTATGTTCTGTCTCTTAAGATTCAGAGGAAAAGAAATGTATGATTGACACAGCAGCAACAAGAATCCAGGCTGGAGGGAAGGGCAGTACCATTACCAGGCAGGTAAGCACTGCACAGATGGATGGGCTTGTTGTTCAGTCCCTGTATCTGACCAACTGTACTTCAAAAAATATTTCCTCTTTTGAGAGCCTTTGATGGAGATTTTTGAGGCAGGAGGAGAAAAGAAAGAGGCTGTTCAATGGGGCAGGAAGCAGCATCCACCATGCAGAAGCAGCACCCACCATGCACACAAAGCTTGCAAATACAAGCCATGCAGGGTTATTAAACCTGGTTGTGGGGGTCAGGGGAGCCCCAGAGCCAGCAGCATCCCACAGAGCATGCAAAGCAAGATCCAACCAGCTTAAAAAAGCACCCGTTAATGAAAAACTTTACCAGGAAAGCAGATCACATCAAGGCCACACAGAAGCCTCAGATCCTTTAAGCTGCACTTTGAAGACCAGTTGTGACAGACCGACAGATAAAGACAAGGTCACAGGCCATCAAGACCCCCTCCAACATACCGTGCAGCTGAGTTGGAAAAAAGAAGAAAAATCATTGTTGCTATTTGACTAAACATTATAAACTAAAAATAGCTGAATATCTCTGATTAGGAGAATTCCAGGGGCTTACAATCCCTGCCACTTGGGGTCCAATTTTTCTCTCTTTTATTGTGGGCATTAGGTTTTGGACAATAAGAGGGCTACAGAGGGCATATGTTAAGTTACTCTAAGCCTGCATCATGCAAACCTTTGCACCCCGTAGGCTACTTTCTTGAATATTTCTGTCTCCAAATGAGCTGTAAAGGTTGCAGTTTTTCTGGCAGCAGCCAGCACAGATCCCATTAACTCATGTTTCACGAGTATAATTTTCAACAGTATTAATAATTGTCCTCATAAAAGTCCATGAGAGGAACTTAATGGACTAGACTGTTTTTATTTCCATTAAATTCCTGGTCTTTTAAAAGCTCTTTATGCCTGGATTTAATATTTTCTACTTTCAGACCTCGACCAACTGTTTCCAGGCATAAACTTTCTTACTTCAAGTGTGCTAATGCCAAATGAAAAGCAAAGTGATTTAAAGTTCTGCCAGACCCCACAAATTGAGTTTAAAAAGTCTAAGATGAAAGGGGTGCACCTGCCAGTCACCCTGAAATGACCAGGGTGGAACTCTGGGGAACCATTTGCCCTAAGGAAGGGTTTTTTGACTGCACCAAAGACCTCATCAGCCTTTGGAAATGCTCACTGCGAGGTCTATCCCACAAAGGATGGCAACAGGCTGGATACAGCCACAACAGATGTAAAATCATGATCCAGTTCCAGATCAGGATCTGGGGCCTGTGGTCAGGTAGTGGAGGGGCAGCAGCCAGGATTCTGAGCTGCATTTTCATGTTTGCCTCATTCAGCCACTCTTCGTTTCCACCAGCGAAACAGGGTGCCATCTCCGCAGGTACAGAACACTCTGATCACTGAAAAACAACACCACAAAGTCTTCTGGCTGCAGCTGTGAGAGTCTGCTTAGAAACTCAGCTTCCAAACCTTTGCTTAGGCAAGGTGGGAACAGAATTACTAGTCTCTAAGCTCAACGTTCAATCACAATTAAAGTTGTGAGGAACCCTGAGGAAACACGTCCAATTCAAGTCAGCTTCTAATTCAGCAGATAAAAGGCAGAATGAGATCTCAGTGCTGGAAGCTATAGCACAAACTCAGTCAAAGTAGGGTGGTAATGATTATCAGTGGCTGTAATAAGCTTAGCAAACTTACCTGGTGACAAGGTCCATCACAGAGAATTGTTAAATCAACCCTCAGTTTTTCTTTATTGAAAGTCTCTTTTAGCCCAGCCAGAAGTTTGAAGTTTGGTGCAGATGATCACAGTGACCCACTCTGGTTTTACCACCTAGAAATAACAAGCAGTAGGAATTGAAACACTTGTAACAAAGTGCTTACAACCAGGTTATAGATTTTTATTTGTTTCCTGATGTCTCTAAATTGCCCTAGACAATCTGTTATCAGAAAACAAGGAAGAAATCTGAGATGTGAAAATACTTTTTTTGTGAAGTATTTCTCTTGCATTGGAAAATGGCCTTGGGAAAACAAACAAACAAACAAGAAAAAGCACAAAAGCTAGGACTGGCTTGAATACCTAATGCCATCTATGACTGAACTCCTTTGATTTCCAGTGTCAGTGGAACAAACAGCAGGAAAAACTTAAGCCAGAGGACCCCCACTAAAGTGATATCAAGCAACCTTGAAAAAACAGGATTAATGCTGACAGGAAACCACAAAATGATCATCAGTGTGCATTATACCTCACAATCTCTCTCCTGTTGACCAAGCAAACCTTGCCCCTTAGGTGTATCTTAGACCTAAGAGGTCTATTTGCAACTTAATATAAATGAAACTTCATTAGAGTAAATGGAACCAAACTTCACAGCACTGTGGAATCACAGTGATGACCGAGGAAAACATAACTGACACGAATGACAGTCTGGAGGACCTGAAAACCTGAACACTGGCAAAATGACTGAAAAGAGAAGTAATTCCACAATCACTTGGGAATTTATGCCACAATTCTCCCAAAAGGTTTTTGACTTACACTTTGCACACCTGCTCAGTCCTCTGTTATCTAACATGATGCAATTCCAAGGGGATCCTTTTGTCTCTTGACTCTAAATTAAGCCTTACATACAGGAAGCTATTTCCAGAAGGACTCAGAGAAACGGGAATTCAGCCACAGCATGCTTCAACAGTGAGGCATTTGCAGAGAAAAAGGCCATACCAAAGCAGTGGTTTTAGAATTCTAATAAGCAAAAAAGCCACCCTTGCATTTCTCATCAGCCACGTGGGTTTGCACAATTAAAACACAATTGTTTCTTCCAGGGCTTTGTCGAGGTCTGGAATAGCCCTGTGTAAGTGTGCAGTGTGGCATACCCTGCCTATTCTTTGCTCTCTGCAGGTCTGTCTGGCCAAGGCAGCTCCATGCAAACCTGTTTCTCCCTGGCTGTTAGAAAGGAGCTGTAGTTTTACTTTGCTGCACTTGAGCAGTGTTTCTGATCAGGTTTAGGATCAGGTGTTGGTAAACTCAGGAAATACTTAGTTCAGGTCACACTGAAGCCTTTGTTCAACAACTATTTCCTTAAAGCAGAAGGCAATTTTCACATTAGGAGGTCTGTGAATGAACATTTTTATAGAGAAAGCACTTATACAGGAATTTCTAGCTACTAATCATCCAAAAGTCAACTGTGCAGGTAACAAACATTGCAGCCAACAGTTCCAAGCTGCGTCATACACTCCGAATATGTCTTAGTGCTCATTTCCACTTTCTCTAAGGTGGAGCTGATGGAAGCTACTTAGACTAAATTGTTTGGTTCTTTTCTGTGATAAGTTCCTGATTACTGGTGGCTGAAAAATATTACCAGCCTGTAACTGTTTATGATAAAATCTCTTATGCTAGTTAGCTGACACCAGTTGATTTAATTGTTGCTGTTGAAGACAGAGTGAAAATGCTGAGATTCTCTAGAGCTACTTCACTTACAAACTTGACTTCAGATTTATTAGGAGAAAAGTCTAGTTGTCAAATATTTTCTTAACAAAAAATTTGGCTTTTCTGGTTAAGATACAATTTTGGATTATTGTGAAGAATGCATTTCAAGTCAACAGTGTCTGAAGGACCAGAGATAATGAACTGATGCTAGTCAGTATAGTTGTCATATATATATGTATATGCAGTGCCTGAGGAGGCCACTGACCAAAGCTTTTAAATAAATAGACTAGTATTTTAAATAGCATTATAAATGTTCTCAGTTTTGTTTTATAACAGCAGCCAGCTGTCCATCTGCACAGGATTGGGAGTTTGTAACTATGTAAAGTGTGCTGCTCCAGAGCCTCTATCTCAGGGAGAGGGCTGCTGCCAGCTGTGTTGAGCCTGCTGAGCTCCTGCTCACAGGGAAGCTGGAAGATGCTGCTTCACACAGAGTCCAACTTCTTCATTAGGAGGCTGTTACTTCCTTGCCCACGAGAACTCACTGCTCTCTCACACTGAAGTACCAGGCGGTCCTTTCTACCTCTTCACCTGAATAGTGCTTCCTTCAGTAGAGTAGCCAGGATCTGCAAGTTAGTTTGAAAGCTTTTTTTTTCTAGCATAGAGTGCATGAGGATACCTTTAATCTAAAATTAAAAATCACATTGACCAGAGTTATTGTAAAGAAGAGGTAGTATCAGCTGTAAACATGTGAAAAGCCCAGGCACCTGAACTGGGTAGCAGCTGGGAAAACAGCTTCTGCTGGACACAAATTTGGTTGGCTCAGTTAGAACACAGCTCAGAGCTACTTCTGCCATCCATGCTTGCAGGTGGATGCAAAAATACCACAGTATTTATAGGATGAACAGGTTCTTCTCTCTCCTAGGGCTGATGGCTTCTAACTTTCTTTGTCCATTTCACAGCTATTGCTGGGAAAAAAAAAAAAAAGACAACAACAAAAAAATAAAAAGTTTGCTTTTGCAAAAGCAAGAAACAGGTCTGACTTCTCCCTCCTGGCTGGAATTTCAGGCAAGGCTAGCACAGTGAAGGCCTTGTTCTCTCCTGGAAGTTCGAGACAGTTTTGTTTTGGGGAAATAGATTTTCAGCAGCTGCTTTTTGGTAAAAGGGACCTCACAGACAATAGGTGAATCATCCTCCAATGCAGCCACTTGACATCAGCCACAAAAGCTTCCAGCCTCATGATCAATGAGTGCTTCTGAACTATACATAGGAAGAATTACGGTGGTATTTTTGTGAAGCATGGAGCTTTGCCTCTCCTATTTTCCTGGGAACACAATTACAATCCCATCTCTGACTCCTTCAGCTTGGAGTTGCCCAAGACAAGTCTGTAACATGGCAAAACATGAGCAGTAGATCATAGGACTTGTCTCATCTTCACCTGACAGTGAAATCCATGCTGGCCTCTCCCTTTTTATTTGACCTTAGACTTCTTTTTAGCATGTGACTACATTAACCTCAAAGGCAAAGCTATTGTTTTTTTTTCTGAGGGACAAAGGAAAAGGAAGCACCATAAGTTCAGCCTGGGAAGGAAATAAACAGCACATGCTATACCTATTTGTGTGCCCATTGAGGGTATAAAAAGTTGTGGATTAGTTTTTTAATACATCTGTGGAGGGGACCAATCCTACAGGCTGGTGGGCACTAGCATAGAGAAGCAGGGCTCAGCTGCCTGCAAAGGCTCTCCTTGTAGATTCATCTCCTAACAGTGTTTGGATTAATGTTTTGTATGTAATATTCTACCTTAAGATGTGCAGCTACAAACTTTTGAAACAGATTATGATTTATTTTGCTTGTACATTTGCCTACATAAAGATTCCATGCAGTCCACATGCAAAACAAACTGCAGGTGAAAGAGGAGATGTAAAGCAAAGGAAAGGCAGATCTGCTGTAATCTTCACCTTAAATAAGAAATAAGTAACAAACCTGTAGTGAATAAAGACCAAAGGTAGCGTGGAAAAAACCTTTGTTAATGACACCATCTTCTGGGATGTGTCCCCACTGAATCACACACAGCTGAATTACTCCAGTTTGATCCAGAGTGGTGACTCATATTAGCAAAGGAGTGAGCCAGAGATGCTTGTGGAGCAGAAGGGAGAGATCATGAATTGAAACTATGTAGGCTGGGATTAAAAAAAAAAAATTGGACCTTCACAGAAATTATGGGGAGGTTTCAGTTTTGGAGAGGACAAGGAATAGGCAAGGAGCAGTAACCTGTTCAGGAATCAGGACGCATGTGATGGAATTTTTTTGTTGGCTGTGTTTTGGCTCATAATCATTTGTCTCTTCTAGCATGACATGGAAAAGAAAGAACTGACAGTGAGTTTGCAGTACAGTACTTTCTTTCCAGAGGGACTAGCATTAACTCTACTAATCCACAGTGATTTTTTTTCTGCCAAGTATTATTCCTCACTTTCAGAATCTTGCAGCTCAGTCTGAACTCCTCAACACAGACCTGAAGCATAATAGAGGAGGGTGGTGCAGACAGCTTTCCAAAAGACAAAAGCTCCTCCAACAGCAGCCACGCCATCGCCCTCCAGTGTTTTCAGGAAGAGAGTGGCTTGTTTCTCTGTCAGTTTGAAGTTACCATGGCAGAGACAGGATGTTTGGTTTCAGAGAGCAGGCAGTAAGTTTATATTGTCAGAGCAAACACTTAGGACTCTAGATCACAACATCCCTTGTTGTTTACAGAGTGTGTTATGCCAGAAACGGACGCAAAGATGCACTTCATGACAACAAAAGAGGACAATGCCATTATCCTGCAATTGTCAACAGTGTTACAGTGCTGAAGACTTTAGTTCAATATTTGCCAAGCAGTAAAATGAGCAATGCCTGTCAGTTTGTTGACCTAGATGCATCAGTTACTAGAAAAACTATATTGAGCAGACAGCAGTTCAGTTTCAATTGTTGGGGTCCAAATTCCAGCCACAGAACTAAGTGCTATTGAGTCACATTCAAACTAAAAAGAAAACTGTTGAAGTCTTGCTTAGATCCTGTCACCAGGACACAACAAACAAGCATCCTTATGTTGAGACACTTTCAAACCAAGTGTAACAACAGTTTTGTCAGCACTAGGCACTACAACTCTTGCAGGCTGAAATTCCAAGGGAGATTTAAAATGCTCTAAACATTGTTTCTGGAAATGCTGAAAAACCTTTTAAAAAAGGTGACCTTTGCCTTAATGCAGAACGATCGCTGATGTTCTGCCAGCTTCAGGTTACAGCAAATGTTGAGACAGTGATACATTTGTACAAAAACATACTGTTATTCAGTCACCTGTGTCTCAGCACTGCCAGAAAGGCTTCAGTTGGCTCTCCCTGTTGGGAAGGCTGATAGGCCTGGGAAAGTGCCAGCCCTTTCCTTACACCAGGGCAGATACAGGGAGGGAAAGTACTTTAGTTACACTCACTGGGTAAGTGGCACAGACCCTGGACTGACAGCAGCTTAAACATCCTTCCCTTGCATTGTGAGATGTCCCACTGCCAAATCACTTTATGATTGATGTGCAGCTGCAATCTGTGTACAGGAGAATGACAAGCCAGTAGAATGGGCTTGAGCTAATCACAGGACAGAATGAACTGTACTGACACTAATGTTTCTGCGAAGAAAAAGCAAGCAACAACTGATATAAAACAAAACCCATGGTAAAGTCTGTCAGAATCAGGACAGGATCAGCATTCACGAGAATACCTCTTTGCCGACACCACAGTGAAAGACTGACAATTTTGCAAAAGTCTGATTGATGAAATCTGCTATAGACCATGCCTTTGTGCTTCACTTGGGAAAAGCTGGCAAAATGCTTTTCCCCATTTTGCCCAAGGAATCTGTCTTTCACAGAGCATCCCCTGCCACTGACTCTCCTGCATCAATCACAGACTGCAACTGCTTCAGACTGCATGGACTCTATATACTGAGTGTTTAATAACTAGGAAACACACCATACCAGGCATGACAAATACCCAGTATATTAAAGGCAGAGGCCCACCAGTTGGCTTTAACCCATGCCTTCCTAAGTGCATATGTCACAGAGATTCCTCTCCAGCTTATCCAAGCTCTCAGAAAGGCTTTTCTTTATGTTTTAAAAGAGGTCTTGGATGCTAAGATACCATTCTGCTTTCTTAAGTAATGTCACAGGACTTCTGGTTTGGCCACACAGTTGCTCTTTAGAAATGAAAAGGAGAGTCTATGCTTCTGCTTGGGACAAGTGGCAGAAACACTGCAATCTTTTTTATAAAGAATGCAGGGAAAAGCGGGAGAAAAAAAAAAAAAAAGGATCAGGAACTGAGTTCAATCACTCTGGGAATCCAGCCTTTATGTACTGTTTACCAAAAGGATGAGCTGGGAAAAGGGGTGAGGGGCAAATGTGTGCATTAGGTCTCACCTGCTGATTCTCAGAGGTCATGAATATTCTTATAATCCCTGTCTCTTGGCCCAAGAGGCTACAAGCCCTTTCATCACAAAGCTTGATTTCAGCCAGGATCTGGGAGCTGCTTTAAGCTTCAGCAAGTGGTAGAATATTCCCTTGTTTCCACATGAGAACCACCTCTTGCCACAAGCCACTCTCCAATGTTTCTTTTCTGTTACTCATCTACTAATAGTGTTTTGTCTTTCAGACTAGCCTAGATACTTAATTCTGTTCTGGTCTATGCAGAGACCAGCCAGTAAGTCACGATTTCTGAGGCAATCAGCATTTTTTTTGCATTGCACACATAAGCTTACATATCTATACGTTGAGATAGTTCTGTTTATAAAATGTGCTACACACTTGTAGCTAAACCCAAGACACCAGAAACAACTGAAAAGGGATGTGATCAGTAGTGTGAATTACACTGTATATTTTTCATATCTGACTGCACTATTATAAGCATCAAATCTGACCTTCAGCACATCACAGGCCAGGGCTGTCACCTGGTGTGGGTGCAATTTGCACACCGATGAGGCAGAGGGCAGGGAAGGAGGTTGTGCTGGCAGGAAAAGTAAACAGGGTGTGTAAAAACATGCAAAAAAACAGTGTACTGAGATAAACCTTCATAAGATAACCTCTGGCTAGCTGTACTTCCATAAGGCTTGCTGAATTCTAATTTCCAGACACCAGGCAATGGAAAATAATTTTCTTTTACTGAAAAGGGAAGTGTTACCTTCTCCAGCTGAAGGGACGGACTATGCATAAACTGACAGGAAGGCAAAAAGTCTTTTGAAACAGGAAGCTCTTACTTTCTTTACTTCCAACAGTATCTAGTGGCAATGAATCTTGGGCCATGAAACAAACATTTGATAGCTTAAAAAAAGAAGCTTCCTATCAAAAAGATATAATTGATAAAAGCTGCCAGATAAAAGTCAAGATAAAAATCACTCTTTTGTCCACTGGTTTGAGCAGAAGTACTACATGATAAGAACAAAAAGCAGAGCATTGCTTTCCTGCTATTGGTGGAGAATTTTAAAAATTTTTAGTTATTTATGTATTTTTAAAGTGCCTTATACAGTTAATATTAATGCTGATCTTGCTCATGAGAAAGTAGGCAAGGTCTCACACAAAGCTACAGATGACCAGTACTGGAACTCTGTGAAAGTATGAAGTGTTTTAGCAAGAAATCCAGGAGAGGTGGGGCAGGGAAGCCATTCTATTTGGATGAAATATTTAGTCCATAAGTTGTCCTGAACTACAAAATAATTTGCACATGAAAATAGCTTTTAGGTTAGATGGGTTTGAGATTATAACTGTTCGACGAGCAAAATATGTTAATATTGCACAAGCATCAATACAACAGACAACATCCCTCATGTCTGTGCATTCAAGCTGCAGTCCACCATAAAATCATTAATGTATCTATGTTTTTTTTAAGGCAACACCCTTACCTGGGGCATGACCATCCTCCTTCATCCCCTTTATGTCTGTATCTTTCATACAAACTCTGAGGCCTGATGTTCTTGCAGATTTGTCCCAATGCCTGCTTTGGCTTATGGAAGCCTTCTGAAAAGCAGACGTGCAACACAGTGATGAGCCCAAATGACACACAGGCCTCTCACGAGGTTTCTACTGGGCCACGTAGATAGTGATGGTTGTGCATCTCCTGTTTTCCTGCCAGATGTGTGCTTCTTGGCAGTTCAAGTTAGCCAAAACGTTGCTCTTCAGCAGAACAACTCCAGGAATACTGAAAGAGTGTAATTGCCTCCTTTTGTGGTTTACTTCCAATTTTAAGCTTCAGATACTGCAAGCTTACTGCTAGGTACAGTTAAGACTTGGAGGGAGCAATGTGTTTGTGTTATGTTTGATGCCTTAGGAATCCATTACTCAGGAAGCCAGAACTACCTCCTAAACATGATGGCATTGACAGGGCAGAAGGCGAACTTATGACTATGCAGGACAGATACAGTGGTATTGCCACCTCACAGTTTGCTACCTGCTGCAAAGTCTTCCTTCATCCTTTTACAGAAGTATCTTCAAGGATGCATAGCTCTGGCATGAAAGGTCTCATCAGTTCCTAAGATTCAGTCCTGATATGCAGGAAGCCATTGCTCTCCTTACTATCAAACACATGAGGCAAGATCAATCCCTAAATCAACAAATGTGACTTTCTTCAAACCTAAAAGTGCTCTGCCACTTTCAGGCACAGGTGTCACATGCTGCTTTGCAATTCATTGTTTAGTGCATGTTGTACTCAGGTTTTGCCTCAGTCTCGACTTCTTCCCAACTACAAGACATAATGCTGGGTTGTTCAAAGGTTGTTCTTTGCTTCTTGTCTGCTCTTAAGACAGATGTTTCAAGATATGAGAGAGGATATAAACACACGTACACTGAGGAAAAGAAAAAAGGTGTCCAGGTGTTTAAGCAATGGCAAACGTGAAAGGATTCCAGTTCACTGGTTTCTCCTTTAACCTGGCAGTTCCAAGGGACCAAGCGTGTCACGACTTGTACGCAGAACACTTTCCGCTTGGGTGAGTTCAGACAAGGTCTGCATTAACTCCCCAACCTGCAAGAAAATTATTTGAAACAAAAGGTTCAGATATGTCCCTTTCCCTCCAACAAGCTTGGAAACAAATGGTACAGGAATGAGGTCAGAAAGGAATCATCCGCCTACCATACCGCTGAATTCATTTACCTACCTCAGAGCCCATTCGGGGAAAGGGGTGGGATGGGGAACAAGGAATGATATAAAGCAGAATGAAGCTCTAGGGTCACTTGCTACATTACAAGATTTGACAGGCCTTTGCCAGCCTTCAGCTTCTTTGTGTCCTTCACATAATAGAGAAACACAAACTGAGCAGCCTGTGATCCGGGGATTGCACTATTAGATGGAGCAAACCCTTTGCAAATGCTAATAGTATTGTAGCATCCTGTCAGGCAGCAACACAAAAAAGGGTGTTGATTTTCACATGAACCAGAACAGACTCTTTGTAAGGAAGCTTGCAATGAATGTTCCATCTCTAAACATCAAAAGCCATAGGTAATTGGCTTGTGGACATGAGGCAAAATACTGCTTCCCATGTTCTTAAATATAGGGGGCATACTGTTTGTAACCTTAACACCCATTTTGTGAGGCTAGGACACAGTTGCTTGAAATGGAAGTGAAAATGATTTTTGGTTATAATTTCTGTAGTGAAATAATTTCTAGATCTAAAGAGGCTTTTGTTGTGCAATCTACTGTATTCCAGCAAGCTGGAAAGAGATGCTCCTTTATGAAACATAAATGTGCAGATTCAGTCACGGGTAGAGTTTGTCTTTTCCAAATGGAAAGGTTGATAGTAGCAGAGCACAAACAGAATGTGCTTGTCCTCTGCAGGCCTAAGGATGTAGCAACTGTCAGTCTTGCCCAGTGATGCCCAGCTCTTTCCTGAAAAAAGTCTCTAAAACATTAAAACACATACAACACTTAAAACTACTTCTGTTATAAAACTCATTATAAAATACCCTTTTAATTCAAAGTTCACATCTTCTCATATACTAAGAATGGTACAATCCAAGGTGTTAACAAATACAACACTCTGATTAACCCTCAAAAAGTTCACTGTAGTCCTGTGGTTGAAATACTTGAACAAAGCTCATCTTGCTGATTGTCACTACCAAAGGTAGTTCAGAAATCCATTTTAAAGTCAGAATGTGAAATCACCAGGCAGGTTTGCTCTGGAAGACCTCTTAGGTCCTAGAGACTTCTAAAAGCAGCAAAGAAATAGCCTTCTATCAGCATTCTGCAACACAAATACACAACCATTTGCACAGGAAACAGCTTTTCAGCAGAAATGGCTAAAAATACTTCCGGAATTGGCTCTAGAACAATACCTACAGCCAGTTCCAGAATCAGTCCTACAGCTAATGACTCATTTCTCAATGCATCTCCAGAACCATTCCTAGAACCCCAAGAGTCAATTCAAGAAACACTACACTAGTTGCTGGACTCAACATTCAGCCTTTTTAAATGCAATTGTCAAGGGTTACTATGTTTAAGACACATGAATTTAAATTATATAAACTTCAGCTTCAGAAATACATCATAACTCAGTTTGGCTTCAAAACAGATTCAGTCAAAAAATGGATCAATAAATCCTTGATGGTGCAGTAGAGCATACAAGCACATTTTTAATAACTAAGAACTTCTTGACTCTCTTCACACTCTAACTTACCTACACTTGCTTTTGACACTTTCACACATTTCAAAGTTTTAAATCTCTTTTAGGTTCTGATAATTTAGGATGAGGTTATTAGAAACAGTCAAAAGGAAAAATTCTTGACATTTGAAAAAGCACTATTTATATCTTTTCATGAAAAAGCAACAGAAAACCCCTTGGCCATTAATATTTAAACCTTGACTCATAAACATCTTATTTCTTGAAAAACAGAAATATCTACATGACAGTAAAGAAGATGCTTTGGAAATGCAAACATCCATTATTGGAATAATTGTATTTGCAGTTGATGATCCCCTCCCTAATTGCAAAAAGCCACAGGAATTACAGAATAATCTTTGCACCTTACAATAAACTGCTTTATGCAGAATCTGAAGGTAGTGGATGTAATACAGAAAAATACCTTGAATTTTGCAAAATAGTTTGGAATAACATACTTTTCAGTACCACATGAATTTTAGAGACAGTTCAAATAATTGTGTTCACTATCTAAACATTGTTGTAATAATCAGCACATCCTTGGTCTGCTGTGGCCAACTTATAGCTCTTTTTAAGTCCATTTTTACTTTTGTTAAGTGATGCTAATTTACCAGTGAGATAAGCACAACTCGCCATAACTTTTCTTACTGCTAACCTTAACATAAGATCCTATAAAAACAGCACAAAATTACCTGTTGCTTATTTGTCAAGACCATTTTTGGTTAGTTTAATCATTAAATCAAGTGAATGCAGAGTTCTAATCCTTCACTGATCCTAACATGTCCATGTCTGCAATTTAGGCTTTGTGGAGCAAATATGCAGCCTCTTCATTACCACAGTCTTACAGTGAATAATGGTATTTTCAACTGATTTTGTAAAAACTTTATCTAAAAAAAAGAAAAAAGAAAGAAACATTCCTGATTTCATGAGTTGGTAAAGTGACTGCTCTATAATTTTCAAACCCATTCTCCCAATGAGCATGTTTATTTTAAATGCACTTGAAACTAATACTCCATAACCAGTCTTCATTTATATTTGGAATATCAGTTCCTTAAACTGACACAGAGATAAGATTTCAACATTATGATTTTTCGTAAGAGATCTTTGTCTAAATGTATTACATAAATGGTACAGTAAAGGTTCCTTAATTTATATAGTAAAAGATAACACTTAGCACAGTTACCACTAACTTGGTGCTGTCACAGCACTTCTGAACCAGACATTTGAATACCATTAACGGAATACTTTTTCACAATTTAACATTGAGAAAAAGAAGGCCAAAGTGACTTCTGAATTAGGTGCAATAGCACTGTGTTCAAAATCCACATTTTTATTATTCTTCAGTTACATTTTTATTCAATAAATACCTAGTTTCCATGGAGTACATCATGCTGAGCCTTAGATGAGCAGCACAGAGAACTTGGAACTAAAAGTATAGGAACATCACACTGTAAGAGATGAAGGCTGGGCCACTGGATGCAACATTTACATTACACAGAAGTTTCAGTGATCTCTAGTTAATGCAAAAGTTCTTTTTTTTTGTTTTGGTGTTTGCATTTTTACAAATAGGGATTTAACAGAAATACAGACTTATTTCACTTGCTATACAACTTAATAACTGCCTTCAGAATTGTACAAACATTTCTGAAGTTATCTTCAGAGAATGATGATGACACAAGCCATTTTTACATTTTTCCATACTTGAATGCTCATTTTCAGGAAGTAATTTAAAACAGAAATACCCCAAGCATTCATTTAGATCACCTTGAAATATTTAAACCTTTCAACACCATTTTATGAATAGCTCTATGTTAACTTTCTATCCACTTGACTGAATATTTTATGTCTGAACATTTGGGGAACATCTTACCATATTTTGTACTGTTTCCTCCAAGAGCAAACAAAAACAGTATCTGTTGGAATATGTTCAGATTCCTCTCTTAATTGTCACACATCAAAAATCAATAGCCTTTCAAAAGGGAAAAATAAACCTAAGTCAATTTTGCAATGCATATAATCAGACAACTGCAAAACAAACTTTCTGGCCTAGTACCTTCTCCCACAGAAGCATTCAGAAGTGGATCCAGATCATTCATGGCAAAGTGTGGACAGAAAAATATGGTGATTAATCACCAGGCACCTATGATACAGGCCCTATATCATGCTTGAATTTGTCAGGTGACATTTCTATAGTAAAACTGAAAGGTAGTAATAGACTTACTTCCTATTTTTACTATACTAAACAATAGAAATCAAGTGGTTGCAGAAGAACCTTACACATAACATTCTTATAAAAGCAATTTTGGTCTTACGGTAGTTATTAGAAAAATTAAATTGTATTTTTCCTTTCTTAGTTAAGGAGGTTGCCAACTTGGAATTGTACAGAACATCTTTCTACATTTCACATGTACTCAGATCAGGTTACTTTGTACCCACAGTGAAGGGAGGAGTTAACAAGGAAATCAGAGTCTGTGGCATGGCAGAATTGAAATGTAACCGGCTGTGATTCAAGAGTGACAACAGACATTAGGGAAGAATGGGTAAAAGAAGCAGCTGTTATTTCCTGAGCCAAACCTTTTAAGATGACAGTGAACAGCAGTCTGTACTTTGACTTGCAAGCACTACAAAAACTGCTTGGGTGATGACTCTCAAGAGCTTAGGAGTTTAACAAAATCCACAACTTCCTCTCAAGATCTGGATACCATGCTTTTCAATCTGCACCAGAGAAATCAGAAAATGCTTCAACACAGAGCATAACAAATACAAATGGTATTACTTAGAAGGGCATTTTAGTGTACAAATACTAAAACTTTATCTCAAACTCTGAGGATCATTTGCAGGCAAAAAAATGACAAAATATAAAATAATTCTATGGAATCTGATCCAGCTCTACCATACAAGACAGATGCCAAAAATAAAAGCTTTTTTTCCTTTCAGGAGAAAAATTAACCTTAAATGTACAACTTCTGCAAGCTCCCAAGCTATGTCATTGTCACACAAGTCAGATTCTTCAGTCATGGGCATGTAGCTTCAAAATTAAAAGAGCAGGTGGATTTAAACTGAACTTCTCAATCGCATGAGACACCATTTTCTTACTCCTCCAACACTTCAGGATGTTCCCAATAAAGACAGGAAAAACAATGGGACACAAAAGCCACTTCTGTTCAGTCTTCTTTGTGCAAGGTATCCTGGAAAAGGCTGCATTCTTGTGTAAAGCTGCTGTTGAAACAAAAAGGAGATTATTTTAAAATGTATGAAAATATATGACAGCACTTAGGCTTATGTTTTCATGAATTAATATAGAAGAAATTTGGGAATCATCAGCATGCAAACATTTTGCTAACAATATACAGTGCTTTTCAGCAAAAAAAAGAATAAAAATTCCTTTAATTTTGATTCGAGCTAGTTATAACTTCTTTCTCCTAACAGATAAAAATAACAAACTGAGAGTAATAAAAAAATATTCTGCATAACTACCCAGTAATCATATTTCTACTCAGTTTCATATCTGCTTGTAGCACAAAAGCTAGAACTACAGCTCTGCACTTTAGAAACCAGAAGCAGCAGCAGCCAGGCAGTGGAATAGAACAAAAAAGGAATTCTCACAAAGTCTGTATGAAAACACATGTATCTAAAAGGCATGGATCATAATTTTATGCTGAACAGTAAAAATACTGTAGTGTTGTTTTTATGTTCTAAACAAAGTTACCTGCTTGAACAATCTATTTTTCTTGATGGAGAGCTTCTATGAAAGCTTCAAGTTTTTCCTGGATTTCCCGAACTTTTTCTGGAGGAATTTAAAAAAAATCACCATTAAAATACCTACCACTTAACTGAGGACATGCCCAGAAAAAAAAACCACAACCCCAAAACAACAAACGCATAAACCTGAAAACATGAAGAAAAACATGCTGTTATCAGTATATTCCTATGTATTTAGTGTCTTAATTACTAAGATTTAGAACACTTTTCTAAATCAAAATAAACAAAACCCATTTTAACAACTTTTACAAATGCATTTATGATTATCTTGCTAATTTAATAATTAAAAAATTTACTAAAACAATCCAATCCTAGAAACACTGTCTTTCAAAAAAAGTGAAATTTCCATTTCATCATGCACAGCAGTAAGTACTGTACACTTGTACCATAAATTTGTTCTCTTTTAAACATTGTCCCCTCATCCCTTTCTGTTTTAATCAAATATCCTTATTCTCCACAGAAAGTGTAACAAACACTACTAATCATTCTAAACAGAGTTGAAAGCTAGTGCCCTTTCAGCAGGGAGAATTTCAGAGAATCAAATTCAAGACACCTCTTCAAAAGGGCACAGACAATGTTAAGAATGCTTAAAACTTGCACTTTATTTCCTTGCATTTCAGTAGTAACCAGGTGGGTGCAGAAACTTATTTTATATAAATACTAAAGCTGGGAGTTTATTTCTTTACAAAAACATGCCTTCCACACCACTACAAATGGTTACTAAGAATGAAAATGCAACATCGATTGCAAAAAAATCTGGAGTTTAGGCATTTTTCCACTCTTTTCTCAATTCTGAACAACACTTGTCATCATTCAACCTATTTGATTTATTACATTGCATATGAGGCAAGATTTGGAACATAGCTGGAATCCAAAGCCTGCGAGGTTTCCTGCTTCTCTCTCACCACATCCTCATTTGAAGCTCCTTCTGTGCGTGATTACAGCCATGAAAAACACACACTTCAGAAATATGAAGGAACAGGGGGAGAGCAGCAGGACAACCAAAAATAAGTTAGACGAGCATAAACACCGACCATTTTTTTTGCAAGCTAAAAATACTATTGGATTAAAGCCATATGTTCCTTTGTATGAAATACAAGGTCTGAGCTTTTTTTTTTTTTTAATCTTTTATGAATGTTTTCTTCTCTTTAGCAACACCATATGTTATGAACTTGCATTGCTGAGCTAAAAGAACAGCAAAACAGAAAAAAAATTAACTGATCAGCCTTAAATGGGATACATAAGGAAGAGTGAAAAAAACATATTACCTCCAAAGAGAATGCTCTAAGAATACAGCTAAGGGAACTCAAAGTTTCATCCAGTAATGAAGCAACAATCACACAGATGGTTATGAAATCAATTTTAAAGTAATTATAATAATGACAGGAATAACACAAACTCAACAAAACCCTTGTTCTAACAGAAGAATTTTAGTTTGCATTTGAAATAGAATATGGAAAATAGCCTGCAAAAGGATGAAGAAATCTCAAACTAGTATCTCTATGACACAATTGTTAGGTGACGAAGGGCAAGCCATGTGTGCTTTCAACACATCCATGTCCCCTTCCCCAGTGGTGCTTATCTACAAACACAGATGTACAGCCAGGCAGAAACACACTCTGGGTCCTACAGAAAACACCAAAGAACTTTCTTTTAAAAAAAAATAAAAATCAGCTGAAATTAAAGTACTTTAATATCACAAGAAGATTACAGCCAGTATGAGGGCAAAAGCTGTATCTTGAAAGAAACAGCAGGAGCCTTTACCATGAAAAAAACAAAAATAAAATTAAAAAAAATCCTTGATTCAGTTCAGAAGAATCTTTGAAAGCTGCCAATGAAAAAAACAGTAATCCCACGATCGCTTTCTACTCAGCATAATCAAAGTGTTTTTGTTACTATTTTTTAAAAGAAAAAAAATACATATTGTTTGTATGTTAGTATATAAACTTCTTGCATAATGTTAACATTAATTCAATGGCATTTATTTAAGCAACTACTTAGCTCAGCTTCCAATGCTGATGGTCTAGGTTTAAAAAATTAGCCTTTGAAATCAAGTCCTATTAGCTTGGACAGAGCTGACAGATTTTTGTAAATTATTAATCCCAGACCTCACTCTCCAAAATGAGCAGCAGTTGCCAGTGACAACTGGAGATTAGATCTTGTGATCCAGAAGATCTCTTTATGTTGTGCTTTCAACAGCTTTATTTTTGATGTGGATTTTTTTAATTGCGACATGCTTTTCCCAAGTATGTTCTTTATATTGATCAAGCCATTAGACTTGGTGAAAGCAGGCAGATTTAGCAGTATTAAATGGAAATAAATTCCCTTCTCTACCTCTTGCTAATGAAATATTACAGTCCTGAAAATTAATAGCATCAGCAAAAATCTATAATTATTATTCCACCCTTAAAAAAAAGGGTTTGTGCCAACAAAATCTATTTTAATTTTCTGATTAGGGCATATTAAAGTAATAGGATAGCAAATATGTATTCCACCAGAATATACTGAATCAGCTGTGTTTGCTCAGAGAACAGACATACTAAAATTGCCCTGATATTATTTTTTATACTTGGACTGAATTGAAATGACTGCTTAACTGTAATAATTATGAGGTCATGAGGTAATTTAATACTTTGAAAAAACATGCTGGCTATTCTTAAAAAAGAGCAGTTACAATGACTGCCAAATAGCTGCAATTATTCATGCTATGCCCTGTATTCCTAGCAGTAGTAAAGCCTTTTGCAGCAGCAGACCTCAGTCAACCTATAACATTTTCCCACAAGCCCATTCTGTAGCACGGAGAGAGAGAAGCAGCCTGATAAACTGGATTACTTTTAAAATAGGCTAATGGCAGAGTTACGCATTTACACAACACTAATCTTCATAAACCAGTAAATATAAATGCTTGGGCAGAACTCTTCTAAAGAATGCAAGTACAGGGTCTGCAATGCTGGGATAACTGCCCACAGCTTCATCAGCAACCTTGTGACACTGCTTTTAGAAAAACAATTAATTGTTACAATTTGAGAGTCAGATGTCACCCATCTTTACTTGGGGAAGTTCTCTGTGAAATGCACATTCTATATACCCATATTTACAGGGGTTTAATTGACCTAGATAAAAAAATATTAGTGCCTTATGCTTGTAAATTATAGTAATTTTATTTTGAGGAAGGTTTATCAACATACCATACCCAGAATATAATCTAGGTTTCAGATATGAATACTTGAAATATATGTAAATTAAGAAAGAGAGAGAGGAGACCTGTTGCTTTTTCTGTGTTTTGTGATACTCTTTTTCCATGTACAAGTAAGTCACAGATTAAAAGCATTTGGCTTGCTACCAAAATATTTTTGTAACAGGTTGAACTATCCTAGCACTGTTATACAATGCTCCAATATCACAGAAAGCTGTCAAAGTACTATATTCTTCTTATATGATACTGCAGAAGTTTAAATATATACTATTGCTTACACTGGATTCCAGAAAGATGACATGGTCTTTGGTAGTTTTGATGGAGACCTGAACTTATAAATACATAATTTTTCCAGCACCTGTTAAACAGTGATCAAAACCCAAATCAAATAAATGAAGAGTAACTGTAACTAAACCCTTGTTTCCATGTAAAATTCAGTAGCCAAGGGGCAATGAATGGCTATTCTACTTCCCATTTACCCCATGTTTACCTAAAAGATAAGCTGGTTCATACACCAACTCACTATGCTTCTTGATCTGGTCATGAATATTGCCATAATCCTCCCTCCATATCCCATAAAACTTCACTGACAGAATGTGGAAATTCTTTATTCAGACATCTTGAGATTCTCTTTCATACTCAGTCTCTCCTGATCCCCATACAAAACGATATTGCTACCCAATCATTTTCTTTTCATGAAACCTATGATCCTAAATCTAAAAGGCTCAAAACCAGACTAATTGATCTGTAATGAGGGACTGGATAAATTGTGAACACAGAAAAATGCAGCTACAGACAAAGCTTGCTTTTCCTAGTATGACAAACTGGTCTGAAGGGAAACCCCTGAAATACTCAGTGTGACAAGGAGTGCTTATCTACTAATTAACAGTGCAGAAGCTGGGGAATCACTCCTCAAATGAAAGACCTAAAGTGAGTTATCAAACAAATCTCCTGAGGTAAGGCCAAATAATCTCAAAATGATGTTAAACACACATTACAAAAGCAAAGTATATTACTGATTTATTTCAGCCATGCTCTAAGTAGCAAGAAAGTTTTTTAATATATATATTTCCAACTGCCTTTATTGGTTTAATAAAACATGGTCTTTGCCCACAAAACCTATCTTGCTTATGCTTCATAAAATGTATTTTGAGACATTCAAATTGTACATACTTACCTGTAAAAACCCAATAATTTTTAAATAATATAAACCCAGTAGTTTTAGCACAGAATTTTAAAGATGCTTGTGTCTGTCTGTGCCACAAGTGAGAAAACTGCTTGAGTATTTTAGGCAAAAAGTTTTCACTTCCCCTGTTTACAAGTTTGCCTGCATGACACCAAATTTCAGTTGCAACACCAAGAAAAAAATTGTAAAATCTTTCTGGACACAAATCCAACTTTATTTTGTACTTTGATGAAACTACTAGCATGAAACAACCACAGTAAAAATGTGTTAATATCCCAAATCCTCCTGTTGCACATTAAAGTGATCCCTACCTGCAACTAAGGATTACATGGCTTTGATATTTTAAAGTTGAGGATTGTACTCCTTTTGCTTTGGATTATGCTCAGACTTCAGTTTTCCTCCTCCTTTTTCAATCCCTTATTTGCCTATAAACATTCTCACTGCTTGCGATTCTACTTCTATGTTATGGTTAATTGACCACGGAAGCAGAAATGTTTATTTTACTGCTGTGAATGCATCATCTTTCCTCTAGTAAAAAGGAAAGCCCAGTCTAGTCAGATTTAATCAGAATGCCCAGAAGCACAGCATTAAAAACTGGACATGTGAATCCATCCTTTCCTATTGAAAGCCAACCTGTAGCTTAGGGCTACCTAAGACACAAACCCCCTAGCTGTGTACCACCCCTGTGAGCAGCCAGGTGGAGAAGGAGGTGTCGGGGAGGGGGCGGGGAATCTCTGGAGCTCAGCCCTTTGTACTGCATACCTGGATTTTCTGAGGGCCACACAAAAGTTTCACTTCTTGTTTAAAGACAGTTCGAGGCAGCACACTCACAGCCACTCCAAATAATGTCCCAGAAAGCACATTTTCACCCACAGCTACAAGACCTGCATCAACACGCTTTCTCTTGTCTCACCCAGCCACAGCTACTACAATCTACTCATCACTGCAAGGTCACGTCCTGCTGAATTTTAGAAAATCCTTTGAAACTACCCATCACATTTTTGGCCAGTTTCCTCTTGTTCACATACCATGTTTTCCTCTGGATGAGGCCAAGAGGAAAACTGAAATTTTCAGGGGTGGGGGAGGTCAGTGGGGGGCAAAACCACCCAGGCTGCCCTTAAAGAGACAGCACATCATTTATCAGCTGCAAAGACAGATTTATAAGTAGAGGGCCTCCTCTGTTCCTTTAAGGTTGCAAAACAGATGGGAAGTGAATGGACAGTCAAAGGGTCAAGAAAACACATGGGAGGTGCTGCTTGTCTGCTGTATGTATGTTCACTGCTTAAGAAAGGGTCAAGATTGTAACTGCATGGCTGGGTGCTGGAAAGGCCTTTCCTTTAAGCTGTTGCAAAGACAACCGTTCTTCCTCATCCTGCTGTCAAACTGCTATAAATATTGGTTTGTCAAGAGAGTTTCAGGCAGCTAAAAGTTTTTTTAAAAAGGCTGAGCAGGAGGATGAATCATGTGAATGAGTCTTAAACAATTAGCTCATTAGTGTAATAAAAGCACTGCAGAACCCTGAAAAGTTTAAATGGAATTTATAATAGGTCGCGTAGTAATTCCATGAATCATTAAAAATATACAGCCTTTAAAGTGCAAGCTTGCAGAAAAGAACTGGCATACTCTTTAGTTACTAGTAGTTAGGCTGAATGAAGATGCTTATGCTACATTATAGTAGCCCTCCTTTGTTGTAATATAAGTAAGAAACATAACAATCTATGAGATTTAAATTTGCAGCCAGTTTGACATTTTAACTTCAAATTATGCTCACTGAAATGGGATAATTATGATACAAAAATATTGTAAATACATTTATAAATACAAGGCTTTCCCTCTCACACACAAAGCTAGACAACCACCATTATATTCAGAGTTACTGACACTTTTTCTACTTGCTTTAAATCCCTTTGCCATCCTGAGAGAAAAGGTATCTCAATCAGAGCAACATCTGGAACACCTGCAGTGCAGTTAGCAGAAAGACAATGAGGACAGAAACATGCTCTAGCAATCCAAGTTGATGAAGTGAGATGCTTCTATTATTAAATACATAAAGATAATATTTCAGTGTCCTTTCAGAAGTATTTATCTTAAACCCTAGAAGAAGACACAAGCTCTAAACATACTTTAATATCACTATGAAAATCTCCAAAGACCAGTAAACATATCAATGGATATGAGTTCATCAGTAATGCCTGCTGGTGACCTGGTTGAAAATCTCCTTTTGCAAGACATTAGCAGGAGAAAACACCAAGGATGCTGTATCCTACAAGTACACTTTTAATACAAAGTGCACATTTCTTCTTTTCCCTGTTGTAGGTGAATCCACCTCTAAAACAGGAAAAGCTCACCTCTAGATTGTATTTTTAGCCTGCTGTAGAAACATAATAAAATCTTAGTCTTAAGAAGCAATTTTAGACCAAAAAAAGGAAACAATCACAGCTACCATCACCAAAGTAAGTTTTGTTGTAAGTATTAATATCATACTAATTATTAATCCCTGCATATCATAGCTAAGCAAAGCTATCAGCTGCCTATGAAAAACAGTATTACCTTTATTTCAGACTAAAGATAACCAAGGAGCAGCAGAAGAGACCTTGTCTGAAAACACTTCAGCTATTTTTACAAGGTATTCAGCATTGGAACATTATTTTAGCATTACTAATAATACTTCTTAGTATTAGGAACTGTGCTTTGTGCTGATCAATTTGTAGATTATTAATCATTCAGTGTCTTGATCTATAGATGCCCCAGATTCACAAGTGAGGTCACAAACTAGTGTACATCTCTATACTGTCATTAAGGTTAGCTCAATGTGCAAATTATTATTATTAATCTATATTAGGCTGCAAGTTGATGAGAGTCACGATGCCTGCAATAGCAAGGGAGGACTTGGGTGCTTTCAGTTTTCTGTCTCTACTTTAGATTTTTCATTAAAACTGAATCTTTCAACAGATGAAGCTGTGCTGCTTACTAGACAGCTAGAAGGAGCTTTGTAGCAGAATGACAAGGTAAGCTCACAAAACAGACTCCCATCTTTAATCAGACTTACAGATTTAAATTTCAAAATCGAAACTGTCAAGCTAGAATGAATCTGAACATGATGACGCCCATTATTTTGGGTCAAGGTAGTGAAAAGTATAAAGGTAAACCAGAAACATTACCTGATGATTCATCCAGTGATGTAAAAAAACACAACCAAACAACTTTCTTTTGCAGAAATGATGTATACAGCTATAAAAGTAAGTTACTTGTGGTAAAGACCACTGTAACCTTAAGGCTAAAAAACTTTGAAGGGAATGTAAGAAATTAATTATATATGTTAGTTTTCCACCCATGATAAAGCATACTCAGAAGTTTGCTAGATAACAAAGAAATACACTACCAGGACTATGTCAAAGTCTCTCTAAAGTATAATGCCAGAAAATGAAATGGTGATTAGACAAAATATCTTAATCATAAACAAATTCATTTTTGATCGTGAGAAACTTAAGACATCATGCCCTAAAGAAAAAGTTATTCTACTATTTTTTCTTAGTTTGTTATCATTCCTAGCTGAAAATAGTTCCATCACTTTTGTTTTCATATAGACTTCCAAATTACAAGCCAATTGGATTCCACTACGTCAACAACGTGCAACCGACACGGACACTGACTTCCTCTGCTTTTAGAAATGTGAATGGTAAACTCCACAGTTCCATAGTAGTTCAAAACAAACACACACACATTGGTCAGTTTAAAAATTTGCATTTATACAAATAGTGATATCTCCATGATAAGTACTTATTTAAATTTTAATAAGTAACCTCAAAAGCAACCAGTACTAAGAAAATAGCATCCAATTAGATACTTTGATTCTTGCATCATTAAGGAAATTTTAGGAAAAAAATAAATTTGGCAGACAAGGCTAGAACCACTCTCAAGTACAATAGACATGGGTCTAGGGTAAGAGTCACAGGCATTAAATATGTCATTACTCACGTAGCAGTTTATCATTATTTTTCAATGTCAGCTTTAAATGATAGGCTTCGCCTAGTCAGTGATGAATGTGCTGAACTTTGTAAGGATCTGTTCTAGAATCTGGACATCAGTGCCTAACTCTTCATCAATAACTTTAAGAAATCACAGCAGACAGACTTGGGTCATCTGGGATTCTTAAGTTAAGTAAACCATCACTCCATCACAGGAGGTTTACAAGTGATGTATGTTCTCCCTTGAGGATTTACTTCCCTCAGAGAAGATGCCATGACACAAAGCAGGAACCACCTTATCTGCTCTTTGACACAGACCGTCCTACACATTCTTGTGGTTTGAATTCATCAGTTTCATGCAGCTGCCCCAAAACTCAAAGGAAAAAAAAAATTGAAGATAAAACTTAAACATTCAACCAGTATCTTTCATGTCAAAGAACACTTGCTTGGGTTAATTTCATAAATTACCTACAGGGAATTAAAACACGATAATCATTCACAAAAAATTAATTTGCATTCTAACAGAGTACCAGACAGTTAGCAAATCTACCAAAAAAAACGGGATGACTTGTTAACTTGGTCATGTTCAGAGGTAGCAGAAACTGAAGACATGATTGCATAGACTGATCCCAAGAATGCTGCCTCTGGATTTCCTGTGCCATGGAGCACCAGGACCTCAGCAGAGCTCCAAGGGAGCACAGGAGTCATACTGCCACCAGCACACTGGTGACACCAAAACAAGCTTGAACTCATTAGACACAGATGGCCCACACAAACACTTTATTTGATTGATTGAGATTTGGGCAGAAATGAATGTGCTCTAAATGACAATCAGCCTCTGATAAGATGCAGGCCATATTAATGTCCTGAGGGAAGCTGCTGGCAGGAGGCTCTGAAGATTGCAGCTACCCTGCACATGTTTATCAGAAGCTGGAGATCTGTTTGGGGATTCCCAGAGGAAAATGGGTGCTCTGCTTTTGTCTGGTTAGAAGGCCACTTCTCCTGCTGTGACATTCTGCTGAGGATCAGACTTGTAACTGAGTACTCCTCACTGCTGTGACCTGCTGAAAGGAACAAAGCAAGACTGCTGCCACTTTGGTGAGAGACTGTTTTTACTGATGTAGCTTCCGAAACTCCAATAATTAGGCATTGTGGAAGAAATGAGTGCACAAAATATCAGCAATTCTGCAGATTCTTGTAAAATTACTCCTCCATTTGGATTTTCTACAATGCTTTCCTCTTTCCCATGCCTGTCTTTGTGCAGCAGGGACAACATTTGGGCTCTGCATTCAAGTATCTTCAAAATTATACTTTTTTTCCCCCCTTCAGTTTTGTAAACACTGCAAACCTTGTTGGATCTGAACAAGCACCTTAAGGATTGATTTAAGGACTACTAATCACTGGCTTTTGAGCTGTTTTGTCTACTTCTGGTTTCTAGGGAAAAATTACCAAAGGTCTACTTATTTGAGAGATGATCATTCTCCTACAGCTGAGCCTTGCCCCTTATGAAACACTGTGACCTTTTAAAAAAGTTAGGAGCTCCTAACAAAAGAGTAAATGGAAGCAAATGTTTTAGATTTTTTTTTTTTAGATCTTAATCAACATTGTAATCAACAATGTCTTGAAGGATAGAGGTCAAATCAAAACAGTGTTGACAAGCCACCTCAAGGGACTGGAATTTAATTAGGCTACAGTAATGACCACAATATAGGATTAGTTTCACACAACATTTTTATTGTTCAACTAACAGCAAAGAAAGCAAAGAAAAGGTAACCACAGAGCAAGTCATTATCTGTAAAGTACTGGTCACAGACTTTATCCTCAACTTTGCATACCTACACAACAAAAAAGGAGACTCACTTGGATTTAAATCAGTTTGTGACATACAACAGACATGACAGAGCCCTCTCAGCTTAGCCAAACACATTGTAGGAATTCCAGATCCTGAATCAGCAACTTGCACCTGAAGTACCAACCTTAGCTACCATTAGCTTTCAAACTCCATTAAAAATGGCAAGTTTATTATATGCATGTATGATATTAAATCATTCATGCTTGAAGTTTGCAAAAGGTTTACATTAGACATGAATGGATTCAAAACAAGGGAAAAAAGTTAATTTAATCAGTGACTTTAAAGCAATGGCTTTAGATATAAAACTTGAAAATATTTACGGAAACATTTATTTAGTTTTTATGTGTTTCAGTCTAAGAAAATAATTAAGTTCTGCAAACTGTTATATTTCAAACCTTACAAATATATGACAATTTAAACAAATGGCCCTAAGCTATCTTTTCTTCATGTGAGGGCTCACTCCTCCAAAGTTTCAAAAAGCTTTTGTGCAGAACGAAGCCTCAGCTGGCCCATGACACCTGTAGAGGTGTCAGTACTACTGACAAATGAACTTGGAGGCTGATCCCTTCACATCCATACCTAGTAATTTCAGGATCAAGTTTCCACAGGCATTCTGCAATCTCTGCAATCTCTTCTCACCTCCTGCCAGTGACTCTCCCTGAGTAAATGCATATGGTTTTACTTATAATTTGGTGAAGCTCTGGGTTTTCTTTTCCCTTTTTAATTTTTGAAGAAACAGGATGCTGGATGAATTGCATGATGACCTAGGAAAGATGCTTGGCATGTACTATCCTTATATGTGTTTCTTATACACATAGAAGATGCTTTTGCAACATTCATAGTTTAGCTGTTTAAAAGGAATAAAGAAGAAGAAACAAGCAAAGATAGAGCACGTGTATCTCTTTGGAGTCTGAAATTTCATCTCTAATGAAGTCAATGGCAAAGCTCCTGCTGACTGCCTTTGGCTAGGATTCACCTGAAGTATTCAATGCAAAAGTGTGCACCACCTAGCACATTTTAAATGTTACTGCAATACGTGTATATGTAGCTTGGGTTTAGGGTAAGACACTGGAAGACACCACTTCCCTTCTGAAATGATTCAAGCACTCAATTCATAACAGTATTTTATTAACAGAGCTTATTAAACTAATACTAAACTAATGAAAAATGCATAACTGAGAACAAGCGACCATCACTTACATTCTTCATAAAAAAACAGAAGAGTGGAAAACAAGAGGGACAAGGCTAGGCTCACGCATCTTCCTCCCAGAGGAAAAAGCCTAACATCCAAGAACTCAGCGTCCACAGTTTAAGCCACGCTTGAGCACCAAAAAGCAAGAAAAAGTAACCAGAGGCTGCTCGATGCTCATCCTCCTCGTACCTTCTAGAAAGGTCATTTGTTGCCATCTCGTGTTGGAAAGTTGTATGGCAGCTTAATCATTGCACAAAGTTCACACGATTGAGCAAGTTTCCTTTGGCCCTCTATATAAAAAGAGCAAGTCTAGCAGAGGGGAATTCTGGCAACAATTACGTAGTTCTGGGAGCTACCAACAACAAAACAGCCATGTTAAAAAGCAGTCTACAGACTTAAGATTAATCTACACACTATGAATTTTGCATAGAGCTATAGAGTATTTCTGCTGAAATTACTACTCTATCATTTGTGTTAAAAATAAAACAGCAGAAAAAATACTAACTTGAAATCAAGTTCTTTCACCTATGTATTTATTTTTTATCCAGTAAAGAAGTGCACTGCTCAATACTGGAAAACATAATAAAAATATATATAGCTCTTGGGAAGGTTTGACTTCAAAGATTTGTCTTTTATAAATAACCTATTTTAGCATTGCCATCAAAAAGATCCTGAAACTCAGGAAATGCCAGTAGTTTTACTGTTTTGACAAATTTGGCAGAAAAATTCCCACATTTTAAAATACATTTAAAATGTGAAAAATTTTAGTAAGTTCAGAGGCAGCCTGCATCAATGTTCAGTGTCAGTCACTTTGGAAAATTTAAAAGCAAACACAGGAGAAAATAGTCTGAACTAGTACAACTAAGAAAGAGGAAAAGAGTGGCAAGGCTGATGGAAGCTATGAAACAATGTCCAGCCAAAGAACAACTACTCAGATGAGAACTTTTCAAGCCAGGAAAAAGAAGAGCAAGCACAGATAGCATAAACATCTTTAAAGTCATGACTGGCATAAAAAACAAGGAAAGATTACTGAATGCCTTCCTCAGTGCAACAACTAAGGAGAACCAAATGAAACTGGCAGGTGGCTTAAAAACAAACAAAAGGAAGTACTTTTTCACACAATGTGTAGTTAAACTCTGGAACTAATTGCCACAGGATGTTGCAGATGCCAAAGTTTACATGAGTTCAAAAAGCAATTAGAGAAACTCACAGGAGGAAAAAAAAATATGTATGAAAGGCTATTAATCACGAAGATAACTAGGAGATCTTGGAACCAGAGATTGTTAGATGCTGAGAGAACACACCAGATGAGTACTACTGTATGCTTAACCTGTTCTTATGCTGTTTCCTAAGTACCCACGCCTGCTTATTGCCAGGGACAGAACACTGGGACATAGTGACCACAAGTCTCTTTGAATACAGGTTTTCTTACAGACTGATTGCATTTTATGACATTTTAAAAATAATGTTTCCAATTCAGCTACTCATCTTCTGCTCTGCCTCTTTTTGAATCTTATGATCCTTTCTTCCAGATGGTCTGTACTCCTAGTGCTTCTTTATTTCCATCAACTTAGTTAACTGCTCTTTGGTACAAGTATAATGATGATACTTATGATAAGGAGTATATTCACATTATATTTAATTTTTTTTTTTTTAAATGTAGCCTTCAGGAAATTATAAAACATGTAATTTATTAGAAAGGGTTCAAAAGTTCTGTTTACACTCTTGAAAATATCTAGAGTAAAACCCAAGAAATAAGCACTGAGAAGCAGCAAGACTCAAGGCCCAAAGGTCATCAAGGAACATCCTTATATAGGGGTAAAATACCTTTCAAGGCTGTAGAATACAAATAACAAAAACTGTTCAAGTAAGTTTTGAGTCTTAATATGAGCTCTCATGAAACTGGGTCACCCATGGCAGAAACAGTTTTACATTAACCAGGATTCTGAACAAACAATGAAACACTTCCAGCATTAACAGACTGATGTAACTGAAGTGAGATGGTGTTTCCAGCATCCCAACCTCAGGTATATAAATTTAGATTTACAAGTACAGTTTCCAATCAGGAAGGGAATCCCAGCCTCACATTTACAAATTTAGAATGGAAACTAAAAGACTGTTTCTAAATATCAAAGGAATGACATCCTGGAGCATGTTTTCAGTCTCAATAGTGAGCCCCAACAAGTTAACTGATTTAAAGATGGAACTCAAGATATGTGAATGAGCTGGGTTATATAAACACAGCTGCTTGGAACAGAGAGACTGGACTTCATGATTCAGATCCCTTCCATTACATTCCTAATTCAAACACAAATACTTTATGAATGTGTTTTGGGGGAGTTAGGTTTTTCTTTCCTTAAGCAGAGTCCCAATCATCACTGAATGCTGCAGGAAGGAAATTGTACAGCCATCTGAGAGTTCAATGCTCTATGCTAGCAAAGTCTGTCTCAGGAGTATAAAAAAAGAAAGCCTTCACCACAGAGAAGTACTCTATTCACTAAGGGAAAGACAAAGAAATCCCTTTTTCACGTCATTTGCCCATAAAAACTATAACCACTTAGCAATAAAAGCATGGAAAAATAGAGAGAACATAGCTGACTTGACTACAGAACTAAGCAGTACTAGTTTTAAAATCTTCCCACAGGCACAATAAAGCAGCACGTTTCATAGCTCTTTTGGTACTGAATTAAAATTATTTCCTTAGAAAAATGCATGTGGGATCTGTGACCTCTTGAATCTAAAGAAATACAGTGCAGGGACTGGTGTTTTGGCTACACAGTAATTTATGAAAGGGTACTACAAACTTTAAGCATATACACTAACACAGGTACCGTGGATTATAAACACACACAGGGACTGCTCTTACAGCTCTGGCCTTAGTTTACAAAATAAGGACCCCAGCTGTTACTGGTTTGAAATGGGAGGTTATTCCTGAAGCTGGTGAGAAGTAAAATTGACAATGCAAAAATTCAAAGTTGATTTCGGTGCAAAACAAAGATTAACTTAAACATTATGTATTTGCTACTGCTCCTTCGCTTTGTTTTGAAACTTGGAATATTTAGGGAAAATCAAAATCACCAAGTTTCACTCCGTACTGGTATTTACCCAGAAAAAAAATTAACATCCAGTACCAAATCAAGAAAGCAAGCAGCACTGCTCACTAACACAAGAAGGTAACTTCCTCCTTAAATATCTGTCACACTATGCAGGCTAACACTAGTTTTACCTTAGTCTTATACAGAGAGAGGAAAAAGTCTTATTTTGTAAAACACATTCCACCCACTCTAAAAGTATGGTACCATAAAGGTTGATACCGGGCCTTTGGAGAGAATTATGAACCCATCATAAAAATTATACACTCACATCAGCAGTTTCAGAGATCAGTCAAAAAACCCAGACAATTAGCCGTGAATTCTCTAAAACTCCTACTCACAAATCCAAAATATTGTAGCAACAAATAGTATAACTGACTGGGATTTTTACCAAACTAGCAACTACTAAATATAAATCCTTAGATATAGAAAAATATTTGTTTTATATGACATTTTGGGGGCAAAAAATTGTAGACATATTTCATACTTAGGAAACAAACAGCAACTGAAGCTTCTCTGGCCCACTGAAGCCTGGGTATAAGAACACTGCTCAATAAAAGAGGAAACACTGACCACAGAATTAATTTATTCTGAAGTAAATATCTGAATAGTATTTTAAGAGAAAATTAGTTTTTACATTAAATGCAAAATAAAGGTCTAGGAAGAAAGGTCACCTGTGATGTTCACATGCAGACATTTATATATCTTGCACATATGTGCAAGAGCAAACCCCATCAGCTCAAAGTCAGTGTAAACCTTATTGGATGTGCAGGTAAACAGGAGTATCACCTCAGCCTGGATCATCCCTTATTTAAAATCCTACTACATTGACCAAAGCCACTTTTTGGGTGATTCAACTGCTTAAAACTACTGTAAACCTTCTGGAAGGCTAAATCTGCTAGAATGTCTTCCTTGTTAAATCTCATGGTCAGGTTTTGTTTCTGTATACCTAGCCTGAAACAAGCTGACCAGTAACTCAAAAGTATTTCCAGCTAACCTGCATTAAAAGTAAGTATTATCTGTAGGAAGGATGTGTATTTCACCCAGTAACTTAGAAGATGGGATCAAAACTTCCTTACAGTCAAGACTGAATCACCCAGAGACAGGTCTCTGAGGTGTGGATTACGGATGTTGTACTAGAAAAACAACAACTTCCCTTTACAACATTACTGTTTTAACTACAGTTTTCAATATACTGATGCAACACACTTGCATCAGTGAATTTACATCTAGTGTAAATTATGATGTTTTATCACACTACCCATGCTCACCTTTGAATCAGTATAATCTGACCTTGTTTAAGAAGAATTCCATCTGTGATATTAACTAAATGCAAGTACATCAACAACTCGTATCCCATTAAAGTCTTCTCAAGGACAGTGGTCATAATTTTCTTCATTTCAAGTTAGTTCCAAAACACTATCAAGTAGGTACTTACTAAGATCCTCTGCAAGCTGGACCCTCTTGCCAGTTAGGAGCTTCACTTTTTTTTCATTGTCCTCAGCAAAATCTTCAAGCACTTCCTTTACATTCTTCTCCAAGCGTCTTACTGCAAAAAAACCCGAAAGAACAAGAATTGGTGGTAATGCTTTTGCATCTTTTGCATCTAAGGACCGAATTCTGGGAACATCTGTGGGAGACATAGCAGATATTACCATACAAACTAATTTGGTTGCCTTTTCTCCAAACTTCTGAACACATAAGCTCCTTGTTCAGGCCATTATGACAAAATTATTTGAGAAAGATGCTGAAATTTCAAATTATATTTTCTCTTTGAATTAAATTATTACTGGCTGACTTTTTTAGGAGGAAAAAAAATGTAGAGTGCTTTTCTATTTAATTCAGCAGTTTCTTCTTTGAGACTGATTGTCCAACAAATCTTTTATTGTAAGCATCTTTGCTGTCTCCCTTCTTAACAGTTACACTTCTGCTACCAACATCACCCTCATCAGATGAATAAAGACTAAGCCAATTAAAGGTGAAAGATGGAAAAATGACAACAGTGGAGTGTGGTATTGGAGGACTGGTGACACACAGAGGGCTGTTGCCATATATTCAAGGCCAAGAGGAACCAAGAGCTCTTTATTATGACCATTGTAAAACTTACATCCTTGCACTTCATGCTTAGAGGGAGCAACCCCTATTAAAACTTACTCATTTTCAGCCCAGTAAGTTGCCAATAAGATAAGTGTTTTGAAGAGCCAAGACCTAGTTTTCTACACTTAGGTACAATTTCTTCTCCATGGTAATGTGCATCACATGTCAAAGTTAAACCTTTTATTGCACCTTTTCAGGAAGCAGGTTGAAAACTACTTTACAGATCAAAGGTCATTATTAGTAGTTGTACCTCAGTGCTATTCAATTGCTACATAAATGATGCTTTATAAGGAAGCCACTGTTGTATAAGCTTGTCTAGATACCAGCAGGCCCATTTTGCATAATTTTAAAAAATGCATTATAATTTATTTTTATATTAAAACATTTAAAAATTAAATCTACAGCCAGGCTGACCTGAGAAAAAAAACAGCCAGTACTGAAATTCTTTCTGCTTGGAAAAAGTTACTGACAACTGGCATCATGAAAATATTTTAAACTGAAGGGTGTCTTAACTACTTGACATTCTATTTACACTAAATCCTTTAATGTAAATAGAATGTCAAATTCTTTGTTCTACACCTTTTAAATACCTAAACAGGAGACAAAAATCAGCCAGCCAGGCTAAGCATGAAAGGAACACATAGCCAGAGGAACACTGGAAAATTTCTAACCAAATGTTTGTTTCAAACACCTGAATTCAGTAGGAGCCTTACCTTCAGTGTTGGTGAGCTGCTGCCTCAGGGTGTTTGCTGTAATTGCCAGCATTCGCTGTATCCGCCAGAAGAGGACAATATCATTGCACTCCAGCTGAAACCAGGGAAGTTGTGCTGTCAGACCTCTGGTGTGCACTGAGCATCCCACACTTACTAGAACCCTTGACGCTTTTGGTGGCAACTGGGAACTCATGTATGCATACCCTTATCTTGCAGAAATATTCATAGAATAACTGCTCTAACCACGTCAGCCACTACATTTCCATCTACTCTTTTGAACAGAAAGATACACATCCAGGGTTATAATGGAAAAAAACAGTTGCACACACTATATATGCAGGCTGGTGAATATAACCTAATGCTCAATAAAAAGAAGACACTTGTTCATAGCAAACACATTGAAAGACAACAGCTGAACTCCAAGTCATAAGTCCCTGTCTGACAAATGCTTCTGAGACAGTGTTGCTGTATTTCTAATATTTGGCTATATTTGTTAACAACAGAAAATACAATTTCTACACCTGCAAGGATGGCAAGAGGGAGCACTAACTTCACATTAGGACACCTCAGAAAAACAGTAACAGGAGGTTAAGTGCCATGGAGAGGCAGCTCTCTACTCTAGGATTGTAATATCTCTTATAGGCATATAGGGATTTCTACAGTACTAAAGATTTCTGGCTTCACAAGGGCTCATTATTTCTCATTAGAAAGCAAAATAAAAGACCACAGAAAGTGAGGAGCTTTATCTTTACAGGAATTTCTTTTAGATTTAAATAATGGTAAGAAAACTGTATATTCTCTTATTTGTGTGACTTCATGCATACTGACATATGTTGCCCAAGCTTGGGTTTACAAAACTGCAAAGTCATCTAAAAGATCTGCTTGTAAGCTCTACAGTTTTTTCTTTTTCTTTTGAGCATGTGGTTCCAAGCATTAACTCTGAACACTTACTTATCATACTTAGCCCATAAAAACCCCTTACTTAACATTTTCTGAGTTTTGTGTATCAGCAAGGTAAATAAATATCAATGAGGAAGTGGGAGAAACTGATACCAATAGCTGTAAAACTCCGCTTTTAACAGTGTATTTTCGATGCTCATGGATAAGAAAAAGATGTTTAGGTCATGGCTGATACCTAGTGGTCATTTTATACAATTACCACCAGGATAGCATTTTATATAAATTAGAAGCCTCATGTAAAACATCTCTATGATCACTAGCAATCTGAAGGTAAAGGATATAAAAGAAAGGTTAGGCTAGTTTAAAGTTTTTTTTAACTGAAATGGAAACATAAGGCAAAACATCAGCATGTATCTGCTCTTCAATTTACCTCTGAGTCCACAAAATGCCTCTGATAATAATAGAAGCCTCTTCGACACAGATTACAGTGGTTCAAAGCAGTCTTCAGGAAATATCTTCTGTAAATTTGGTGCCATGTGTCTTTAATCTAGGAAAACAGTACTTAAATAAATACATACACTCGTTTTCGTGCATAACTTAATGACTGCATTTTATTTTAAAATGTAACTCCAAATTCCACTATCCCTGTCACATAACGTATATTCAAATATTTCTCTGCAATTCATCTGCTACTGGGATATGATTAATGTGTTAGTTACATTTGACAAACATTACAGATGATTGTCAACTTAAAAATCTACACTTCCATGCTTGAAACATAATTCAATGCTTAAAAACGTGCTTTGGCTGCAGACATTTAAATTATATGCTACAATACAGGACAAAGTTCTGCTCTTGGCATGATGCAATCTTCATATCAACACAGAATACACTTCTGAATGGTACCCATTAATCTATCAATTAAACCAGATTACAGCATAGGGAAATACTTAGTGGGTCTTATGTAAACAAACATTTGAAACTTTTTTATTAGACTTAATATATGTTCCAGTTCATCAAAATTAAATATGCACGCAGATATTGCCCTTGAAAAAGGGCCATAAAATAAAATTTAAAAAAATAAGTTGCCTAGCTAGAAAGGAAACTCAATTTGCACTCAGTCTCCTTATGCAGAAGATGTGCATCCCTACTCTGCCCTTTAATACAATGTATGGTAAGGGCTGTACAGGAAAGGGGCAGTAGGTGTTTAAATAACTCTTCTGCCTTGAATAAGTGCATGTATTAACATTGAATAGGGAGCCAAAGCTACTGCAAAGAATAAATCACTGTTAAAGGAAATCTTCACTTATTAATATTTGAATTCTGATTTAAAAAGCTTGTATTTAATGAGATAAAAGATCTAATAATGGTTAAGAGCCATACATTGCAATGAAATAAATAACCTTCCAGAACATTTAAAATGTACAATACATTCCCTCAGGGCACTCTAAACCCCATCTTTTTCCAACTATTTTTACAAAATTTCCCTCTCTTCAATGTACTTTTGAAATTCAAACTGCACATCTAACCACACTGAAAGCTCAGGATTGCACAAGATGTTGTTACTGCATCTTGCTCACAAAGGCCTTGATTCCACTATTGAACATCTGAACAATAAGTGTAAACAAGCCTCGTCATAACACAGGCGAGAAAATCTGCTCAGCAGATCCTGATTTCAGTCTAGGCTGACAGACCCTGAAGTCTTGTTCTGCATCTTGTCTGACAGCCAACAGAAGGGTGTGAATTGCGTGCAGCCATTTAGACATTCATTTGAAAACATCTGGGTTACAAACTCAGGATTTAGATGGAGATTTTTCGTATGGTATCTTGAAAGAACATTCAAATGTTCACAGGGGGCTTCCATATGTTCTGTTACAATTCTGCATCTTACCAGACATGGGTCCACTGCTATTCCTCTTGCTTCCAGATTCTTCCTGACAGTTGTCACTTCATCATTTGCCAGATAAGCTGCATGTTCTTCATTGCATTTGATTAATTTCTCAAGTTCATTTTTTGTTTCGTTACGAATATTCTAGGATAAGAATGATTAGTTAGAATTATTTACTATGGGCTCAGAGAACCTTAGCACTTCTTCAATAAACAGTCTACCTGCTCAATAAGACAGAAAATACCTTTGACACTATTTAAACAACTCAAAACGTATTTGTGCAAAGACATGTCAAAGTATTTTAAAACTGATAATTTGCTGTAATTTTTTTCTTTTTTTTTTTTTTTTTCTTTTCCTTATGCACAGAAATGCAGAAAAGGAAGAGAAGGCTGGGAAAAAAAGTAAGAACAGATGTTAGCCTCCTTTCCCCAGTGGGGTTCACATTCATAGTGATGAGAATTGTAGTTTTCGCCTAAGAGCAAAAATTCTCTATCAATTCATACCTTCAAGTTGCTGTTCATTAAATTCAAGTAAGACAGGTTGAAGTCACTACTTTTCTCCCATACCTGGCTGCATACAGATGACTGTGAAACTCCTTCCTCTGAAACAATTACTTTCTACTGTATTCTTTTAAACTCTACTTACTTCTTTAAAGTATGATTCAGTTTGAGAAATATCTAGAAAAAGTAACATAAAAAGCCCATCATCTCTGGGCATTGAATGGAAGGTGCTATTTAAATTAAAAATAAATTTCCAAAAGCTATGAGCAAATTAGAGGTTATGATGACAATGATCAATCAGAAGATACAACTGTGACTAGAATACTAGTGATAATGCAATCACATACTATTTAAATCAAATGGAGCATGATAGGAAATGGTACATGACTTTTACTTAAAAGGCATGCACAGAAAGTACAGCCCAGTTTCCATCCTGCTTTCACCAATTTCTATCCACTGGAAAAATTTTAATATTCAGGTCAATGGCATAATAGTAAAGATGTAATTCAGCTGAAGAATGCAATACAGTTTCCTAACCACTACATAGTTTATAGAATTCTCTGTGGTATAACATTTAAAACAATGAATAATAACAGTAATAGTATTTAAAAGTAACTTTTTAAAATAATCCAAACAGTGTGGTGAGGGTTAGTATTTTTGAAAAGTTACTGAGTCTTCTAAAGGTAGCAAACTACAAAATTATGGTTTTTTTTCCCTTTTACCTGTTCTTTAGTGCGGCCTATCCAGTATAACCATCTTTTTCTCCAGTCTGGACCCACCATACCTTCAATAACAGATTCAGCTAAAAAAGAAAGCATGATATTAAGTATCACTCAAAATAGATGTAATGAGCCAAACTTACAGCTCTAAAATTAGGTACAAGATCGGGAATGGACATTTTATGCCTAAGAATGCCATACTGAGAAAAGGCAGATGTCTTTTCCTAAAATTTAAAATTTACTGCCAGCTGGTACATCCTTGAAGACACTATCCACTGAGGCAACCTTCCAGGTTCCAATTTGGGCACTTAAAAAGACCTTACTCTGTTGCAACTCACATCAAAATTACACTTGGTAACAATAAAAGGACCAATTACTTTCCCTGAATTTATCCTATTCTTCTACATGTGTTTGTACCATTTTTGGACTCTACAGATCTCTATTACCTATCTTCCAGTTGCCTCATTGCAAGAGCACCAGGTTTTGAGGCTGTATTTTGCTGAATGTTTCTAACAGTATCGGTACCGATTTAAATTGTCACCATTACTTCAGTTGTGCTGACACTAAAGCTTGCACTGCAGTGAACAAGATCTGGAAATGGGCCCAGATGATAAAGCACACAAGTGTGTAATACATCACACAACTCACTGTCTTTGAGACGACTCTGGAGCGTCTCTTCCATAAAATGAATAGCTGCGTCCCACTGCTGTTTATCAGATATTGACCGATCTTCCAAGGCATTGTGCTGGATGACTCGCTGCAATACAGAACACCACTTCAGCACAAAATACATAGTTTACTCAGGATTTAGTAAAAACGAAAGACTTGACATTCTCTGAATTTCTGCTGCCTATGAAAACAGCATGGATTTGGCACACAGGATTTATTCAAGAGGCGTCTTTTCAAAGCACGGCCAAAAATATTTTCTTGTGCCTTTAAATTGACTCTCTTCTATAGCCAAGCATAAATAATATAAAAACCACAGCAAACATATGAAATCCTTCCAGATTACAGAATCTATAAAGACAGTCATGAAACACTGTTATTTTATGTGGCTATACTTAACAGAACAAATGAGTTGATGTTGAACAATTCTTACAAGGGTGTCCTGGGGCAGCCAGTGGATAAGGGAGGACTTTTTTCCAACCAGAACACTTTTATTAGATGTTACTTAGGGCAATAATTAATAAAAAGTACTAATTAAATGAATTGAGAAACACTGAATTAAAACATTAGATAAAAACGAGAGATGGACACATCTACCTGTCATTTTATGATTACATTAAAAGAATACAAAAAACCACTAAAGATGCAACTTTTGAAAAAAGATTTCTACAGCACTTGGTCAACAAAGCAAAAAACCCACTAAATTATACCAGGCTATCCTCTGCTCTCTCGTTCCATTTATGTCGCTTTATACTTTCTTCTTTGACAGCTTGTTTCAATTTATCAAAGATATCATCGTGCTCTTTTCCTTTTTTTTCTGTCATGAAACGGGAAAATTCTTCTTGCAAAGTCTCCCATGCCACCTAGAAAGTCAGCAAACAATGCCTGCTAAAGTGGACTGTTATGCCATCCATGCACCAGCTGGTAAAGGAACATTTATGACAATTCTGGCGAGTATGAAAATTTGCCTACTTTTTGAAAACAACATACAAGTATAAGAGTAAGTCACCAACTTTTCCTGTGCTGCCTTATCCATTATCCTTATCCATTTAAAGTCAACACTAAACTTTGCTTTGCTATGTTGTAGCAAGTGGAATTCTGTTAAACTTGTATAAATCTATCAGATATCAATATACCAAGTCTGAAGGGTTTGTTTAACCTATTAAGAGTAGGGGTTTTTTGGTCTTTAATAGGGAAAATTCACTAGAAGAGCAAAATATGATGTTTCTGCTTTACATGCTTTTCAATATCAAGGTAATACTAGCCTTTTCTGACATGTAAGCTGATGAGAAGAACTGTAGTGAACCCTTCAGACCATCTCCTTACATTTCAGGAGCTATGCTTTTATTTCAACAGGTTCTGCACATTTATTTTTACATTATTTAAATTTTTTGAAGTAACTAAATTCTCACCTCTACTGCTTTATTAGGCAGTTGCTTGTCAGTCCACTGCTTCAGTTTGATGTCCACAGTGGTGTTAAATGTCCCTGAGTTCATAGTTTGTGCTGCTGGAAGGTAGATATTCTCAATCACATGAGTAGATACCCTTTCCCATAAAGTCTTCTGAAGAATCTCCTCCCTAAAAATGGAAGTTGTAACACATAGGATAGCTTTCAACACAAATGCTTCTAACATGTATGTATCCAATTCATAAGAAACATGGAGAAAACAAGACCACATAACACAGGGAAATACTCCTTAACATCAGGACAAAACTTCAATCAAAATCTGCTTGGAACTAAGGACATAAGTACACAATGTTTTCAGCAGCAAAGCAAGCTTTGGAAGTTGGCCTCTACAACTCTTCTGGCTGCCACTGCACTGCACAGCAGTTCCTGGCAGCCTTTAGTTACACTGGTATAAGCATGCAGAGCTGTGTGTGCAGATGTATGGCAGGTGAGGGAGTGACAAGGGGGGAGACTGTAAAGCATCGAAATGATTTGACTAAAAAATCCCCACTCCCAAAAAAAGCATGCGAGTTTTGCTTCTGTACCATTCTGATTTGTTTGTTGGAATACGCTATAGTTTTCCACCTGGGATTTTCTTTGTTCCCAGATTTGATAAACAATGAAACAAGCTGAGAAGCCCAACCCTCTACCAAAATATATACTGATATTTACGAATGTGTCTCACATCACTATAAAACTAAGCACCACTTCCCTATTTATGATGCATTTCAAGAAGTAACAATGTTAACTTTAACCTTTTAAAATGACAGTAAACTTCCTCAGGGAAGTTTGCAGCTGCAGTGACACAACTCAGCTGAGCCAGAGTGACATGCAGCCAGTAGCCACAGAGGCAGCCACGCTCCTTCTGCTCCTGCCACAGTCTCTAAGTACAGGTTGTGTGTTTCTTGCAGGTTAGTTTTACACTAGCTCAGCAGCTAAACAAGTTTACCAACAGGTCATGTGAATGCCAGGCTAGAATGGCAAGAGCTAAGAGCTAAAGAATAAAACCTGGCTTTTTTTTTGGTGGTACAAGACTATAAGGTTCAGTCATGCCCTTTTCTTCCAAACAGGCTGAAATTCAGGACACAAACCTAATCCTTAATAATGTCCCTACTCTGAATGGGCCATCTATGGACAAAGACTGAAATACAACTCCCCCCGTTTCAACAATGACATAACTGAAAACGTCTTGTGTGTTTAAAGCATCCTTAAAGATTTTGAAGCTGTCCTTCCAACATACCAGTATAAACAGGGATCAAAGCCACTAGTTTTTCTACTGTTGGAAGAGATTTTTTGCATACTTAGGGTAATAAAAATATTTATACAAAATTAAAAGGAACTCAAGCATTTAAATGTTGAAATAATCCTCTATAAATAAAAATTTTCCTTAAAAAGCTTTAAAATAGGATGATTTAGACAGGGTTCAATTAAAGATCAATTATTTTTTATCACCCTTAAAGAACTAGGGATGTGGCAAATTAATTTCATTTACAGGGTGTGCTGGGAATAGTCTGTTATGGATTTTACCACTTACACATGCACTGTAGGAGAAGGGCACAGTTAAAAACAAATGCAATCTCATGCCTTCTTTACTGACATATCAATTAAAATAGACTTTTGCTTTGCTTAATCCCATCAAACTTAATTGGAAGGAATGGAAATTTTAACAGGATAGAAACATTTGCATTCATCAAATACTCTGCTGTTTTCAGGCTACATAAAATGGCTAACAATCACTTTTCATTACTTAGGTTTCCAATTCTACTTTATAGCTTATTAAGTGTTATAAAACGAGTAACATCAGTACATCTTAACTTTCAAAAGAAACAAAGAGAAACATTCCTGTTATGCCCCCACCCAATCCACAACACAAATTGAATCAGACTAGGCATGGGTCAGGGTACCTCAGCATCAACTACACAGCAAAGAGCAGCAAGCACCAAGACGGCAAAGCTGCACTACGTTTGGACTAGAACATAACTTCAACTGATACAAGGCCTACAACACTTTCTCTGAACAAATCCATGTCATTAATTCTAACGCAACTGAGAGACAGACATTTTATCTTGGTTTTTAATCTATGCCCAAGTAAAGGTTCAATCCAGGTCGCAGAAGACAAATGCATTAAAGGAATCTATTTTTGTGGTTCTCAGTAGTGGTACAGGCTGTCAAAGTAGTCCTTTACATTGATTATTCTCCTCTCAGTCTGCATCTACAGTGGCTTTCCTATGCAGTGATGCTCCACTGCTCAAAGCCCTTGGCTAAGCACACTCTCTCTCTCACTCCTATGTCTGTCTAGAAAGAAGCAGGGCAGGGTAGAACAGTGCTGCCTCACTGAGGCTAGCAAGGAGAACCACATTTGGATGAAATCCTCAAACATCCAGATCAGTTCTTTTTACAGCCAGGAATTAGATATTTTTCCAACTTCCAAACCTCTGATTCACAGAGATATAAAACTTTTTTCTGAAGTCACATATGTTATTTTGATATGCACAATGAAAATTCCCAAACATCAAGTTAGAGGAATTCCTGATTCATATTTCAAATGTATATCTATAAACATTTTTTACTGTGACTGCTGCTTTTAATTTGAGGAATATCTATTGCTCATTGCATAAAAACAGAGTAACACACAAACATACTATAATTTTTGTCAAAGGATTATATAAAGTATTTGCTGATTCAGAACTATAAACAGACTACTGCCACAAAGGACATAATACATAATCCATAAAAAAAACCCAGTTCCTCGTTTATAGTTGAGAATTTTGTTTACTAATACTTTAAACTTTAAAGGCAAGTTTCTACTGGTTAATAAAAAAGGAAAAAAATGACCATACCAGTGCTTTGGTGTGACCTGAGTCAAACTTATGACTTCATCAAGAATCTCATTCTTTGCTTTTTCAAACAATTCATTCTATACAAAAGGAAAAAAAATGAAATAAGCATAGTTTCATCATGTTTCCATACAAAGAGTAAAAAACAAAACCTTTTTCAAACACTGGCCTATTCCTGTGGGCAAGTCAGGTCAGCTAACATGAAGAGTGAAGGACCTGTTAATGTTGGAGTATCACAGTTTTGAAGCATAGTATTTTGTAAAAGAGAGCTCAGTATTTCTTTTGCCTAGAACAATTTACACTGTCCCCACACTTAAAATGTCAGTATTTTATGTTAACTCTAAGAAATCTCTACAAGCAAGATAAAAAATGGCATAAACTTGAATCCAAAATCTCCAGCACCTTGTAATACACAAGTTAAAGCAGCAGTGTAATTTACCCTGTCGAGCTCTCGCAACCGGGGGTAATTGTTCTTCCATTCAGTCTCAAGATTGAAACGTGTGGCTGCAAAAAATCAGAAAAAACACCTTAGTTTTTTAATTGTCTATATGCCCTTCGTGGCCATCTTAAAAGTTTAGCAGCCCCTAAAATTGCCACAAATCTTGCTTATGACAAACCCTCCAAGAAATGCCTCTGGAAATGAGCAAAGGTTTTTTGCTGTCTATGCTCAAATATTCTGCTTGCAAAAAGCAGGATTCATGCATTTAAAAAATTTAGAGGAAAACAGACATTCAACTTCCAGCTAGTCAGTCCTGCTCTGGCTGATCAGATCTTAAGTAATTTTAAACAACATCTGAATCCAGTGGAAGAACTGTGTTTTGCCCACAAAAAAATCCTGATTTTTTTTCTCCATACTTACTTATTCCTTTGGCTTTTAGGGCAAGTGGGTCCTTCATACCATAAATTATTTGGTAATGTGTTTTTGTAAAGATTAATTGGGATAATTACCAGTTCATGATAAATGGTGACTGTATAAAACATATAAAACACAACTGCCCAAGCATGCTGGCAATATTATATAAACATATATAGAACTGTTGTGTTTGAAAAGTTGTTTACCTTTAAAAGCATCTGCTTGCTGCTCCACAGACTCTCTCACCATTTTCCAAAAGCAATCTGACACAGCAAGACTTAAGTTCTTTGTTGTTACCTGGTGTGCCTTCAGCATACATGTCCTGTACAGAAAGACAGCTAGAGGAAATTCTTCTCTGCATACCCATGCTCTCTGGTCCCCATTTTCTTCTCAGAAAATAAAGCTTTGCTTTTTGTAACACAGAATAACGTGTCAATGTGCACCAAACCCACATTCCAGTCTATTCCTCCAAAATTTTCCATGCAGATAATCAAAGCAAGGAAAAACAAAACAAGCAAACAGAAACACCACAAATAAATTTTTATCCTAGAGATTGCAGTGCAGGTACTGCAGTCCCAAAGACCATGCAGTTACTTCCTGAGAAACACAAACCTTTAAAATGAAAATTCTGCTCAATGAACTTCAGCAGAACACACAAGCTAATCTGAATACAACATTGTTGTCACACCAAGACAATGGATATTCAGAGGCACTACAACTACTATTTGGGCTAGATTCACTCCTCATAGCTGTTTCAAGTGCCTAAACACAGGTTAGGAACATAATTCTTCTAGAGCCAATGGAAAGACACAAAAACCTCTGAAGAGAGGCTCAGAACTGCAGTGGAATCAATTGAAGATGCCTGTCTTTCTCCACTGACTTACAGCAAGCACTAAAAAACCCAGCTAACTCTGTCACCTCAGCAAGATATTTAACTTAAACAGATTGAATGTAAAGTACTGTTTCCAAAATGCAAACCTTTAAGTTCAACAAGAAAAAATGATGCTAGCATTTACCAGCACAGGCTCATTTTAGTAAAAAAAAGATTAAAATAGCAACTTACTTTAACAGCTTTGAATTTTGAAAGAATTCCTCTTCATATTCTTTAATAGATTCAATGCTTTCACTGCTGTTTCCTGGAGAAAGAACAGAGTGCTGCAACAGTTCCATTTAGACAGTTTTCTCTGCAATTAAGGAGAAAATAAGCAGAGCCAGAGCTCTTTTTACCTTTTCCAGTAACAACTGCAAAATATCCCAAAGCTTTCATTGGGAAGAGTTTGCCTTCAATTATTTGCTGGATCTATGAAAATAAAGGATTAAAAAAACGTGGTTAACTTTGCACAGAGACATTCTTTCCTTCAGAACAGTTTAAAACCCAGATCTAATTGTATCTATGCACAGACTACTGGAAGAAGCAGTTTGTTGTGGGACTATGAGTTCTACAAGTAAATGACGTCCAATATTTCTGACAGCATCTCAAGTATTTTTCCATGTGTCACTTGAGCCATCACAATAAGAAATCAGTTTCAACTCACCCTGCTTGGGCTAGCCACGTTTTTCTCAGCAAGATCAACTTTAGTCAACACAAAAATCGTCCGTTTTCCTTGAGGATCCATTTGGCTAACTAAGTCTGTGACAATACTGCGTTCTGCATCCACAGATCCATCTAAAATAAACAAAACCAAACTTATATTTTAGGGACAATATAATCTAACAGGAGGTACTGAATCTACAGTAGGCATCAAGTAAGTTTCATGTTACAACTTAAAAACAGTAAAATTACACAAATCAGTTTTAATTGTGTAAGTTTTGACCAAGTATTAGCTTGCTCAAAATATTAAACTATTGCTGTCTGTTGCTTTCAAAAACACCTTAAGAAATCTTGACATTTTATTATGACCACCACTCTTTAATGATAAACAACTCTTATCAAAAAGCTGCTTTTTGCCATGGACACCAAAGGTCCCTTAACTAATAAACAGACATTCTACAGCACACCTTTTTCTACACTAAACAAATTACCACAAATGGAAACAAAATATAATCAGGAGAGATTCACAGTTAATATTTTAAAGAATCCTGCCAGTTGGATAACCATCTAGACTCATATTACCTTGAATACAAAGAATGATGGCATTAGGATTCTGCATGTAGGCCTTGCTGATGCTAAAGATTGTTTCTTTCGTATCTGGAGCCATACCTGACGTCACAGTCTTTATATGGAGATACACATTTAAAAGAAAAAAGAAAGATGTAAAATAGAAAAACAACAGCAAATGTTGTCACTAACAACACCATCTTGTTTACACATCTTAAATATTTGATTTTATTGCATACTTACACTAATGACTCCAGGTAAATCAACCAATACCATTCTCTGCAAACCAGGACCTTTCACACTTAAGGAGATGGTCTGTGAAGTAAAATTGAAGTTAAAGGTTTATACACACACCTACATTGTATGTAATTACATACACAAACACATATATAATGTTATATAAATGTATATTTACACACATATATGCTTTAAACCAGCAGTCTAATTTTACATGGGAAGTCCAATTTTATATGCATGACCATGATATAAAACTGATTTTAACAGTCCAAATACACTTTGTATAATGCCACATATTAAGATACACAAACTGGATTCACCACAGTCTCCTATTTGAGCAACATTTACAAAAGATACACATGTACAGATATTTGCCACTAAATATTAGACAAGTCTTACCTCAGTACTAACAGTGCACCCCTCCTTCACACTGTTTCTCATTCTGATTTCTATTTCATTTCTCAGAGCTGCTAGCTGTTTTAAGAAAAACAAAATATCAAACTCCTTATAATCATGATAGAAGAAAAAAATCATCAACAAAAGCAAAGAAGTTAACTTCGGGGTTAAGATCTCTGTTTATAAATACTGTTTCAAATGCATGTTGAATAACTAAGTCTGATAAATGGGGCACTAAATGAGATTACCTGCAGACCTCTGCATACTCCAAAAAAAGGCCTGACAAGAAATTCTCTTACATTTTACCCACTTCAGTGCCAGCCAAAAAACACACTAAGAGACAATTTAGTAAAGAATATAATGCCTTGCCACACTAAACACATTTAACTCTGATTAAACAGGAGTTAATAGCTCACAAAGACACATTTTTTTTCAAAGAATTAAAGTCACATTCACTTTCAGTCTCTTCTTTGTACTTACATCCTCTTCCTTGGTCAGATCAAACTCCCGAGAGCTGTCTTTGAATAAAGCCACGTGGTGGGGACCTTCACTAAGGGTGACCTAAATGGTAAAAGCCTTATATGAGAAAGTAAATCTAAACAAAGAAACATGAGAAGCACATAGCATATGTACACTTCCTGGGCAGACATACAACTCTGTGTAACACTTATTTGGCACAGTACTCCTTGCAGTAGGAACTACTACTACTCTGACAGTATATATGGACCATATACAGGCTTGCAGAAGCTGTCATTGACTGCAACAGCTCACTTGTATAGAGCCATTTTATAAACAAATGTTCATGTATAATTCAATTAATGGCATAGTTACAGGAAAACAATACTGCAAATGCTGATTCAGATTATGAAGTTTCTTACCTTAACAGGGGACCGTGTCATCATCTCCCCAGACCCTCGAGGGAATATGCGGGCTTGGGCAATCATTTCTAGCACGCTGGTTTTTCCTGCACTTTGATCTCCAACCACCACCACCTTAAGTGAAAGTTTAAATAACCTCTGACTTTCAGCAGGACATTTTGAAAGCTTATACAGAAGCTGACTAGAAAGACATTAATCTGCACCAGCACCACCTGCATTTTGTTTGACAACAGATACATTCATTTAAATACGGAATACTTGAAGAAATACTAACTTGGAGTCATGCAAAAACTGACTTGTGCTTAAGACAGCACAGTCCAAAAGCACCCTATGGGCCTAACCTGCCAGGCCACCTCATGAAGACAAGGAAAGGCTTGGTGTTCTTGTGGCAGGCAGTTCTTCTCTCCTTGAAGAAAATCCTCTCATCAGACAAAACACTGAGGACTGTTGGTCTGGTAGATGTTGCTTCTACCTGGAGAAGGCCGAATTCTGATGTAGTTGCTGTCATTTCCCCATCTTACCAGCTTCCTAAAGAAGCCACCATTGCTACAGGTGATTGTGCAAGCAGGAAGCATTCCTGTCTCTCCTCTACACCGAGAGTCAGGGTAGCCAAATCCCTTCTTATGCTCCTCCCTCCAACAGCAGCACTACTGTGGGGACTCAGCCAGGTCACCTTACCTTCTCAACTCCACAGCTATACATTGGGAAATGAGTCAATCTACAATGCTGAGAAGGCTGCCCTGTCTGAAACCCTTTAAAATGAAAGGCTGATATGAAATATCTGGATCTAGATAGGATTTTTTTCTATGAGGCGAGACAGGCTTGACATAGTTACATGGATTATTCTCAAAATTCTCTTGTTGCATTTGAAATGTTCCATATAAAATTCAGAGCACTAGCTCTGGATTATTCTGCTATTTAGTTCAATGTTCTATTCAACTATAAACTGGTGTTTCAGTAAAATACACAGAATTTTTAAATCTACTTACTCGAGGTAGGTGATCTTGAGTGTTATAACTGGCATCATAATCAGACAGGATGTCGAGTACCTCAGAATACATATCAATCAAAGATTTCTACCAAAAAACACAGGGAGAAATCATAGCCAATTAAAGAAAACAAAGACTGGTTTTCAGGCTACTTCATCTGTATATTTTGTAAACTAATCTGAAAAAGTGTGTTTATTCTCTCCCAATGGTTTGAAGCATAAACTATCCACACTGCAGCACAGATTTCTGCTTTACTAAGTACAACACCAAGTCAAGTAATTCCTTGCCTTCTGTGGATAAAAATACTACAGTTGCAGATGCATTTTGCTGAAGGAGCAAACCTAGAGCTCTTACATACAGCATCAGAGAAGAGCAGCACTCAGACTTGACAGTCTCAAACAATCTGAATTAAGTTTCTTGCATGAAGCATCCAAACTCACATTTTCAGCTTGATGAAGCATAAGCATTAACAATGGTATAGTGCTATCAACCTCATTCTGTACAAATAAGAATTCCCTATCTTCCAGTTCCCAGAGGAAAGAGGAAGATCCATACTGGTCAGTAAGTGATGCAAAGAGAGAAGGAAAATGTGGTTTTGGAATGCTCAGGATGTTGGCAGACAAAAGCAAAAGCACATTGAGTTCAATCTTTCAGGATTTATACAGGGCCATTGAAAGATATTTCCTGACCCTGTAACTATATTCTTACCAAGCTCCTTAAGACCCATGAAAAAGCACAAAGGTATCAATCAGATTGTGTTTGTAAGAAGAGCTGGAAGCATATTTATTAGCAAATAGCAAAGCTACATAAAAAACCCAACCCACATTTTCTACTAACTTCAGTAAGTTATTTAATTAGACCTGGTAACCCCTTTGTGCTCTTCAACTGAAGCCATTTTCAAGGTTATATAGTTAAAAAGAAAAGGATGTATGAAAGCCTTAACATGTCCATGTATTTGTATAGATATAACAAATGTTAAAAGTTCATATATGAATTAAGAAATACAATTTAGAATAGCATCATGGAAAATATAGCATAATTATATTTCTATGATGACTTGTAACACATAAGTACCTTTAACTTCCTCTGATGAATTCCCTTGTCATCTCTTTGCAGTACCAATTTTCTTAATTCTTTGTTCTCCTTCTCTAGTCGCTCAAGCATTCTTTGGTATTTGAGCTACAAAACAGCAGTATAAATATACTCTTGTAAATAAAAAAGTAGCACACTCACACGGGCAAAGTTTTACCTCTGAAAAATAGAGGTTTATTAAAAATACAAGTCAATCGAGTGAACACTTAGATTCCCCCCCCAGCAACACTACTCAATGCCTTTACTTCTAAGAATTTAATATTTCTTTGTAAACCAGATCTGCAGCTGCACACTGTACTGCCCAATATTATGAAATCTACCCTCAGAAGGGCTGGACATGCTCCTCACTGAGATGATGAAGGGAATTCTTAGATTAGCTGCTGAATTCAAGAACAAATTCCATAGAACATAAAAGTTTTAATTTTTTAAATTTTGTTTTTATATAGCTCATGTTCATATATACTCGTATCCTTCACAGATGGTACTAGATTTGTTACTATTTTAACATTGTCAAGTTGTAAGCATAAGTTTTATGTAAGGGAAACAAAGTGACATGTACCTATTAATTATATATACAAATTTGTATTTAAAAACAGGCCTTCCAAATGTCTGCTACTGAACTGGGTCCTCTGAAGTTAAGTGATGCATTTTTAAAAGACCAGTTTGAAAAGGAGTGATCATAATGCTGACCTGCAGATCTTTTCCTTTCCTGCCAGCTAACGTAGAAGGCTTCTCTTTAAACACAAGTAACGAGGAAATACTGAAAACTTGCAAAAACACCTTCTCTCAGACTGTATGAAATTACAATAACTGAACCAGATGGAAGATATCCAGAAACTCATATGGCTTTGGTTTTGTGAAGCAATGTTTTTTTCAGAAATGTGCATTAAAAAAATCCTACCAATGGCTGCATTATTCAAATTCTCATTTATTTAATTTTTTTTAAAAAGGATGTCACTCTGAACACCACCATCCTCTTCAGCTTCTTAAAAGGATTAGATATTCTCTTAAATCCCAAAGAGAGGGCAGAGAAAAAGCTGTTAATCTGCTCCTAGCAATTTTCATACCAAATAGACTAAGCATAGAAACAGCTTTAATTGAAAGAACTGCTTACTGCTTCACAAAACAGATTTTGATTAACACAGCATGGCTTATATACAATTCTAGTGTTGTCACTGCAATGATTTTTCCTGGTAGAAGAAAAAAAAAAGAAAAAGATACTTTGGCTCTTCTGATTCTATAATCTGAGTACCTCATTCTACATATCCCATATGTTGTTTATGTTCCCTCTTGGGCCTTCGCTGCTTGTTCAGCAAATGCACTTAAAAGCTTCTTCACTAGAAAGTTTCCTAGATTAAGGGATTAAATTGTAACTCCTTAATAAACTAATTTCCTTCCACAACAACTGTGCCATTAACGTATATATGAGGTATCAGAGATATATTTAGCAGCACTGAAATTATAAGAGAATTGCAGAATGTTAGTAAAGTTATAAACTAGAATATCACCATGGTATTTATGTAACAGACTCAACTGACCTTTGGTCTGTGCCAACACCATCAACTCTGTATCAATCCACTCAAAGATTAAATGAAGCACTGCATTTCTACCCAATACCTTGTATTCCAAGTGTGCTTTTGTCTAGTAAATCCGAGTCTGCTGCACATAAATCTCTACGTAAGACTTAAAAAGGTTACCTGAGTGCGTAGAAGTTCTTCTTGAAGTTGATCAATCTTCTCTTTGTCAGAAACCTACAAAGAAAAATAACGATGGCTACCAACACATTGTTTAGTGTATCCACTGCAATTAACCAAATAGCAAACCGAAAGTTTCATTCCACAGAAGAAAATTAACCTCACATGCATTTTAAAGCAAGTATTATTCTTCAATTAGCATTCCAGATTTAACACTGATTACAATTTCCATCTGTAACTGGATGTTCACAACAAAAACATTTCCTAATTCCAGTACATGCAAATGCAAAAATTAACCCTTCAAGACTAGGAAATTTGGCTTAGAGAAAACCAAACTGTACAGAGCTCAGAGATTTCTGGCCACTGCCCTAAGTGCAATTTTAGTGGTCACACTCTCAGGATCTCATGTGTTCTGAATCTGCATGATTTTAATGGCATACACCATTAAAACACTTGCTACAGAAACTAATTTCAGGTGAGTATTCGGTATTTCTGAATCTTTAAGGGAATTCTCATTTCTTATTTGCTTTTCAGAATTATAATCCTAAACATACATGCACAACCTCATAAATTGTAGCTAGCCAGGACAGTCTTGAAAGGTTTTTTTTCAATTATTTAAATTAGAGAAACACCTGGAAAAATTAGAATATTATAATACAAAACATTTTGAAGTTCAAGACATAAATGCAATCAGATCAGGCAATTACAGCCATTCTTAGTTAAATATTCTTAAAATAAGATAATCAAATTGTAATTAACATCTGTTCAAAACAATCCCTTTTTAGTAACAGAATGACAAAAGCATAAAAGGTGCAATACAAATCTGTATGATTGAAATATTTACTCACAACAAAATCTAAAGGTTGACTGATGAAATATTAAAATTTGGAAAATTATCTATACAATTACTGAAGTAATCGTATAGGTAAAAGCTCCAATATTTAATAATGCTCATATCATAAAGCTTGTGACATTTACAACTCAAGATAGCTGCATTTCAGAAAGGGCATATTATCTAATATGCAGAGGACAGCTCTTTAGACACAAATCAGTTACTGTAATTTCAAATTAGTTGTTACAAATAAACCAAGCAAAAACCCACAGTTATTTGTAGTGATTGATATTATTTAGCTATTAAACCTGTAATATACAGGATTGTGCCTGCAGTTTACAGAGAGCAATGCAAGCTGACACTTCCATCTGAATCCAACTATTTTCTTATGCATAAACAGCAAAGAGGAAGTGCTGTAAAATGAATTCCTTTTAATTTATGTGAATGAATTCAGAGATAGCAAACAGGGTTAGTTTAGCACACACAACACTTGATGCGTGCAGCCACAAGATGCCATATGCAAATAAACATTTACATATACACACACTTCTAACACCTCAGAGGCACAAGGGAAAAATAAAAAAAGAAGGGCAGAGTCAGAAGAAGCAATAAAGGAAAGAGAAAGAAAACCAAGTGCTTCCATCTGCTGCAGAGTTTCAAAGCAGTTAAGATTTCCCTGCTCTCTGCTCTTGAGCAAGCAGCTCCTGAAAGCGCCGCTGAGGCCTGGAGGCATCTCTGCAGTACACACTTACAGACAGGTTACCTCTAACCACACCAGCACTATCTGTTATGTACAGGATACTCATGTGAAACACAGTAAAAATATTGCACACAGCTATGTTTCAAGATCAGAATAAAAGAATTATCTAGCACTAGATGATTAATTCTAAAAAGACAATTAGAAAAGTTATATAAAAATAAACAGCTTGACAGTGATGCATATACTTCAGCATTTGGTTCAGGTGTGCTTTGAACATGAATATTTTAACCATCAGATTAATAATAATGGTAAAAAAATAAGTTACCAATAAAAGCTAAAACTGTCACAACAATCTGAAGTACTAAGTCACATATGACTAACTTATGATCTATGATTTCTACTAACAAAAAAGTTTAAAAAATCAGCTATTAAAATATCTCTATTACATGCGCATCAACATTTGTTTAATACAGTTCAGCATGGTTTGTACATTAAGATTCCTCCTTTCTTTACCCATTGCCACCATAAAGTGTTAGGAGAAAAATGTAAGGCCATTTGTAACCAAGGGTTCCTGCAAACCAAGGTGCAGATGCCTCTTTACAAAGATTATCAGAAGCTCCTTGTAGAGTGACTTATTTCGCACAGAGGCTGCTTTCCAACAACTTTTGTCACACGTTGTATGAAGTATGTGACTGAAAATTCAGTCACTTTGAAATCAGTTATTGGTTTTGCATATTCTCTAACTAGACTGTAAATAATCCTAAACTGATCCTCTACAGAAGAACTACAATGATTTCCAGTAAATACACTTGAAATTATCAAGGCCCACAAAAAATGCATGTAAACAGAAGCCATGCACAGTACAGCTATACAAGAATAATCTATTCTATTGTTAAATATTTATCAAAAGACTAAGAAAAAAAGTAATCAACAGGAAACAATTACATTTTTGTTTTTAATATGCTCTTCTGATTGTGAGGCAGTATTATTCAATGTACAACTAAAGCAGATTTAATATTGAATAATGAAAATAGAAAATGTTCAAGTAAATTGGGCAACAGAACTTCCAAGAATGGAAATGAAATTATCATGTTCTTCAGCAGACAGGCAAGCAAGTCTAGTCAATTAAAAAATAAACAAGGTTAGTTTATGCCTTGTCAAAAGGGCATACCATGATTTACTTCATTGACAGCAAGAACTTTCAAAGAAGAACTTGCACCAGTGACAATACAACAAGGAAGTAAAATATTTGCTTGAAATGCTACTATAGTTTCAGAGAACTGTGATTTCTTCTGTTGACAGAAAACTGCACCTATGTCTAAAAGTTTAATTAACAATTACTGTGTTACTCTTCCTCAGGGAGTTATCTTCAGATGTATAGAAGATTAAGTTCTGCATCCAGTGGTCAATTCCAAAGATGTTGAAAACTAAGTAATCAGATTTTTGGAGGGGCAAAGAAGCAGCCACACACAGCCAACAAAGCCAGGTGGTTAAGAATTACAATTTGTAACAAATTAGACAACTAAAATATCCCAATTTAGGAAGCACTTCCAATTCATCACAGCCATATAACAATGAATAAAATTATCAGAGCTTAAATTAAGTAAAGTGATACGTAGATGTTCAACAACCACAGCACATCAGTATAAACTGTGCTTTAAAAGGGAAAAAAGATAAAGACATGCCTTTGATGAATATACTGTAGAAACTGTTATTAACAGCAACATTTAATTGTCTGTGCAAAATCTTTTCCAAAGAGCTGCTGTCATTTTCAAATCAGTAACAGTATAAAGTAGGGAAAATGTTGCCAGAGGCATATTGTCTGTAAAAAGCTACAGTCATACAAGATAGAGCTACTGTAAGCAAGCAGTAGTAGACAAAACAGACTTGACTTTTATTTACACACTTTCTTTAAATGTATGTTTAAGGCAACTTTAAGTAACAGTTTTATAGAAACATACAATTTCAAAGTGACACAAAGTATCTGTTCCGATTTCAACACCATGCTTCAAATGCAACTTAGTTAAACTGAAACAAGACTACAGGTCTGCAGAGAAGCTGGCTGCAACAATTACTTGTGCCCATGATTTACTTAGATTTTTCTAGCTCAAATGCAGAATGCTGAAGTACTTGATTAGTGGGAATACAGTACATATTGTCCCTTAAGCCATCACCTTTCGCTTCTGCTGGGAAGAGCCCATGTGATACTGGCCAGCGGCTCTGCGCGCTTCCTCTTCGTGCTGCTGGATTTGTTGTTGTAACAGAATGAGTTCACCAAGCAGGCCCTGCCATGAGTTCATAATAAAAAGGAAAGGAAAAATTTGGGGTGTAAGGAGAACAAAGTTAAACCAAGGGGCGTGACAAAGACAGATGAAAAACAGGTATGAATGGGTCAGTTCAAACAAAAGTGAAGTTTCATTACCAAGATCTCTCGCTAGCTGGCAGGGGATCAGCCAGCAAAACCATGCATTTTGCAAATCCAGGTGGAATAATAAACATTTAGCTACATTTTGTAATTAAACTTTGACTAAGCATATAAATCTTCAAAAAATTCAACTATCCCGGCTTTAAAATATTATAAAAGGTTTCAGCATTTCATTTCAATTATTCATACCAGAAGTTCCTCAGTGTCAGCAATTTTTTTTTCCACAACTTAACCATGCATTTATTGCAAGAGTGTTTTGAACATCCTACATGAAGTTGTGCACAACAGCTAATAGGCTCAACTTTGTCAGAAACATAAAAGTTCCTATTTTGTTCTTATTCCCAGCAACACACAGATTATAGGAAGATGATTTTACCTGCTACTTAACTTTCTCAAACTAGGAGAAGCAAAATAGTTTCTAGAGCATAAAGGGAAATGCCCCTCCCCACTTCTGTTAACACACTGCAGTTTAAAATCATGCTGTCGTAATCCTTCCTGATCACTTCAAAACCCCTGCAACTCAATGCTTAGTCCTTTACTTTTTCAGCACTTCCATGAAGCTTAGTTTTCTGTTCTTCTCCCTCCACAAGAAATATTCTTCTAATTGTAACCCGTCTTTCAGAACTGACTTAGAGATATTAAGGCAGCACCTAGTTAATTTTTGTACCATTTCTGAGAATCTAGACAAAAGTATTAATGAACTATTTAAACATAGCTCTTTAAAAATTACATAAGCTAAGAAAAAACTAAATGAAATGAAAGGTTTAAAAAATGCAATTCAGAAATCAAACCAAACCTTGAAATAGAACTTTGGTGTAAGAATTTAAGACATCTACCATGAAGTTATACATTTGTTGCATGAAATACACACACAGGCATGTACACAGAAGGATAAACAACACAGGAGAGAATGGATAAAAGAAGAGAGATGATCAAATGACCATATAAACATTAACCATTGGTGATTTGTATAGTATTTCATGAACAATCTTCACCTTTGTATTTTACTGAACCACTTTAAGACTTAACACATTTCTATATTGCCAGACTAGCAAAGGCATTGGAGCTCTGTCAACAACTCATGCAAAACACAAGATTTAATTTCTGTACAGCAGCAAGGAGACTGCCTCACAGCTACACTTTGCATTAGAGGAACAATATTTTGCTATTTCACAAACAAGGAAACTCTCAATAGAACTTGACACAGCCCCTTTAAACATGATGCTATGGGTTAAGAAAACAGAAGAAAAGACAGTGAACAAAACATTGATTAGTAGGATTTAAAAAAAAAACAAGTTGTTTACAATCATATTATAATTATATAAAGATCATATTATAATAATATAAAAATAGGAATAACACTAGCTGAAAAACACACAGGCAGGCACAAGCCCTGCAAAGTCACCATGAGAATGTGGATACACAATAAATTGAAAAAGGCAAAACAAGTGCTGACATTGTTACTCCATTGGCTTTAAAAAAAAATACATATATTAAAAGTTAATACCCTGTACTTCAGTAGAGTATGACTCTTTAACTTGAAAGTTCCACAAGACTGAAGTGCTTGTGTCCCATTTTCATGAACAACCAAAACCCCATCTTTTTGCATGTCTTGACTCTTTTCACTATTTCTCACTGACTACAGTGAAACTCATGAGAAAAGCTGAGCCATAATTAGATCCTCACATGAAAAATAATTAAAAGCTGAGGGCTGTAAAGCAGTGAAATTATGAGGAAAGTAAAGAGATCAATTTCTAAAAATTTAAATAAATGGTACAATTTTATCCAGGTTACCTGTAACATGAAACTGGGAATTAAGTTGAGAATATAACAGAGCTCTGAATAGAAAAAAGTTATTGTGTAACTTGTAAGAAAGCAGAAAAACCCCACATAACGTGTTTTTGAAAAAGTAAGATCCACGTCAAGTGATATTCCTTTACTAAAGCCTCTTCTTCACTCTCCAGCAGTAGCTGTAGAATGACTGTGACATTCATTGCACCAACTGAAGGTGACCCTGTGCTGGCTGAGTGAGGTGCTGCCAAATCCTCACCCATTGGGTTCCTTGAGGCATGAGGTTTTATCCAAGTACCAAAGCCAGGGAAGGGACTGTATGGTTCATTCTGAAATATTTATCTGGCTTCTAAGTGCCAACTCAATACTTGAGTCATATTTTTCACACCCATAGCTTCAGTTATAGCCACTATAATTTTTCTTAAAAAACTGGGCTAAACTTTGGAATTTATTTGCTTTAATAGGAAGCTGAAACTCTTTAGGATTTTTATTTTTCAAGACAGACAATAGTATAAGTAACACTGCCATTTTCAGTGCAAGCCTGAACTCGTCCACACATAATATTTTACTACACTATAGCTTTTGTAACTATCTTTTCTCCTCTTTGTCTAAGAACAACATTTCTTTTTTAATTCAAGAAGATTTAAGTTTCATTTATTTAAACTACTTAACTGAAAAATGTAGTAATTTTAATTTAATTTTCTTTAAAAAAATTGTACTTTTTGTATTAAATGAGAGATTAGGGGAAAAACACACTAGCTGGCAAGAAACAGCACAGCCTGATTCAGTGTTCAGGACAATGTTCCTGCTCTCAAAGGTACCTTACAAACCAACTGGTTCCTCACAATGTACAGGAGTTTCCAGAGACCCAGCTGAGCACCATGCGCATTAACAGCTCTATAGAACTTTCCTCAAATGAGGAATTCCTCAATTTCTTTACCAATTACTAATCTTTACACAATGAAAAAAGGAAAACCACCTCACCAGACACATTTATGACCATGCTACATTACCTTCTATACCCATACAATCACAATTTTTAAACTAGTACTGGCTGGCAGTGGAAAGCACTGAATGAAAAAAGGCCATAAAACCCATTGTCTTGAAAATAGAATTTTACTTGCCAATAAACTGATTATGCTTTGTTAAGTATTCTTATGTGCCTTGTTCAGAATCTTATGACCAAAACTGATCATATCAATTAGCAAACCAACAGTTTCTAGCCATAACATATCTGAAATAATTGGAATAACAAAAAATTAGTAGACCAAATTTTCTAATTAATAATGATTTAATAGGGGCTGATATTTTACAAACCATAGCAGTTTTTTTTGACAAAATTAAATGCAGATGTCTCTGCATCCAAAAAAATTAAAAGATTAATATTATTAGTGATATTGCCAATATCAGTAAAACACTGTTAATTTAGCTGTCAAAGACAATGAACTGAGATGGCCACTTCTTCACAAACAAATAGCAAAGCATTTTTTGTTTTAAACAGTGAAACCTGTTCTAAGCAATCACTCAGGAGAAAACAAAATATATACAGACAACTTACTGACAAAGGGGAAAGAAAAAGCTAACTTAATTCTCATGTACAAATACAACACTGTTCTAAAGGGAAAAAAACAGTTATCAAGAGCGAGCTTTGTACAGGTTTCACTATATTTTGCCAGGCAGAATTAATGTAGAATAGATGTATACATGCCTGCATATACAGAAATGCCTTTTATGAAGTCCCAGTTATAGTTCAGACACTTTCAGTTGCAAAAATAAATATATAATAACTTACAAATTCCCCAATATATATATATATTGTTTTCCTTCCATTTTTGAAGAATAATGTTTAAAAATATACACAGTGAACAATATTACAATTTTGGAATTTAATAGAAAACAAAAGAAAATTAAAATTCACCTTATTTACTTCAAGGAAAAACCACTAAAACTTCTACTTATCAAAATACAGTAACATTTTTTTCCAGAAGACAATGTTGTATGTTTTAAATAAATAAAGTAAAAAGACAGACTGCTTTAAGAAATAAAAATTCTTTAATAAAGAAGAAATCCTTAAGGAAGAATCACAACTGTGCAAATGTCAGCAGACATGAGGTTGCAAGGAGAAATGCTTGAAAATAAGTATAAAAGGCTAAACCAACTTAAATAATAAGCTATAAGCTCAAGTGCTGAGAATATGCCCTGAAAATTTGCAAATCCACCTGAAATACCTAAAAGTGCGTTCATATTACAAACTCCTTTTCTTAAGAATGCAATTCCTAATGGTTTCTGTAACTGCCTTGTATTCTCTTGACACTAAAATGTTTATTATTATTGTAGTGGTTATATATTGAAAAAAAATGCATACTCAAGTAATTTTCAATGCTAATTTCTATTCAAGCTGATCAAATAAACATCTGCAACTAACAAATGAAGCACTTTAAAAAAAAATTACCTGCTGTCAAGACATTTTTAGCTTTGTAAGAGAGTAGTTACCTTCTTGTACTGTTTGTCATTGTCATATCCCTGGTCAGTAGCTCTGAATGCTGTTTCTCCTGGAGAACCTAGGATGTAATTACAGAAACTGGTTATAAAGTGCAAAAGGTACTGAAAAATTCTCAGACTACACCTATTACAAAGTTAATGTTTCAATCCCTATGAATTATTAAGTAATCTGTTGAATTCTAAATAATAAAAAAAATATTCACCTTAAGAAACTGGAAAAGAAATGAAGTGTAAAACTCCTTTGGAAATTTTATATCTAGTTTGCAACTCAAATTAGTTACATCACAAGGGAGCTTCAGTTAGACTATTAAAGTACTGAAAACACTGTAAAATGAATTATTTCTGATAGACATGAAAAAATAACTAATTCCACAGATATTACTGTAATAAGAAAAAAATTCTTTCCTATTGTAATGACACAGGTTTTCAACAAGGTCCTGCAAAGTGCCTGAAATAAAAAGCACCTACTAAGGACTGTGGCAAGGAAATAACTATTCATCTATTCATTCTCACAGAGGAGAATCAAAGTGGTTTTTTTAAATAGTTGGAAAGTATTTGTAATTCAATATTAAACTGCTATAAATGGATGCGTTTACATTGATATTAATTCCTCTTAGTAGTGTTTTAAAAGCTTGTTTTAAAGAGGCAGGTTAAGGGCAGTAAAAAGGGCTTTTACACACCTAACAACAGAAGTAGATCAGAAGCTCCTATGACATCACTAACCAAATTGTAACCTGTGAAGAGTCAGCAGAAGAGGGGAAATAAAAATTATAAATACAAAAAGCAAAACAAAGATAAGGGATCTTTGTCTCATTTGGAGGACCACTCAATCATAAATGGCAATTCTGCCCATGTATGACAAATAATAGGTGACATCTCATTGTACCAGTCAGTAACCCCACAATTTTAAACAGCCAAAATTTTAAATGTCCAAAATACATAGAAGGCTCTGCTGAACTTGATCCCTATTTAAGTGTTTACTGAGCTTGTAGGATTAAAAACTAGTTCCACCACTGCCAATATTTTAAGAAAATGAGAACACACTTCTTGTGCTCCCTGATAAGGAAATATTTTCAAACCCACTTAGAAGAATTACTATGAACACCTCACAGAAACAGTCTTTCACAAATACAAATGTACGTGGTTCAATAATCAAGATAGACATTAGGAATAATTTTGCACTTTATTACAAGAATGACAGGGTGAACTTTTGTGCTGTGCTCATTAGCAAGTCAGATATGATGATCAAATAAATAACTTTTAGTTTCAAAAATTCCACTAATCAGAAGTGTCTTATTTAAGCTTCCCAAAACCAGCAAGCCATTAAGTCTACTACTACGTGGACACACTGAGTAGACACACCATCCCTTGTCTTCTGTGAAGGATTTAGAACTCCTTCCTACTCCTTTGAAATGCAGCCCCTAAGCTAAATCTTCAAGCAAGTCCTTCTGGAGCTGTGTCCAGATGGAAAATATTGTTCAACCTAAAAGAATACCTTCGTTACAGATCTCTTATTCCACATGCCTGCAACATTTAGAACCATCACTCTTAATAATCCAACTCTTTTCTCCTGTAACAGCTGTGGTTACTGTTAGTGTCCACTGCCAGTGTCACCTTCTCCAAATTCCAGCTGGGCACATCAAGTCTCTACGACTCACTGAAGCAACCTGGCTTTTAAACTGTTTGTTTAGAGTTGGAGGTTTCTAGTCAATTTCACACTTTGGTTCTCTGTGCTTGCTACTGCAATTCTTGCTTTTAAAAAATGCATGACACTTACCTGCATCCATAACACTTTCAGATGAGATAGTCAATGAAAAGCTATTTTCAGGATCCGCTTTCTCCTAGTGTCTAAGGACATAACTGTAACCTCATCTGGTAATGGCTTATGTTTTCAAAATTAAAACTAAGCTGAAAAATTGTTCTCACCAAGAGAAATAAATCCTTTCAGTGAAGAGAGGATCTCTCCAATCTTGTCAAAGTCAGGCAGAAGTTTGGCAAGGTCATCTGCATCAGGAAGGGCCTGGATAATTTTTTCTAGGAAAACAGTACAACAGCTAATGAGTAGGGTTTTTACCTATTATTTTTGTGAACAAAAATGACTGTAAAACCTAGCAACTGTTTCAGGACACATTTATATATATATTTTTTTAAAAATAAAGAATTAAATACTTTCTTTTCACATGCACCTCCCCCATCAGTGTTGAGAAAGATTATCAGATATGAAAAACCAATTGCTTTTTAGACTTTGAACTTCCTGATAAGTTTGTTGCCTCAGTTGCTTTAAAACTGTCTAAAACTTTTTGCTGCTTCTCACCACATTTCATACATTATTCTCACAAACTTTGTAAAGATTTTTTTTAAAAATTAGACAACACTGTAACTGCAATCACCCCTTGCACATGTTCAGAAATGCTTATTTCTCAGTTTAAGAAATAAGTCAATTTTGTAATCCTTCAAAAAACTCAAAACTTAAAGTACTAAAAAAGTAGTGTCCACTAGCAACAAAAAGAAGAAAACATTTGTCTCAGTTATTCAATCTATGCAATGCTCATACATGTAGCAAAATCTTCATAAAGTCTTTTTTAAAAGAACACTATCTTACTACTTTGCATATGTAAGTAGTAACTCAGTGTATGTTTTTTAGGTTTCAATCTTTCATCTGAAAGGATGCAAAAAACCCCACTATAACCAAAATATACAGGAAAAAAATGTCAGTATTTTTTCCATTTCTTCTGTACCTTCAATGTAATTTTGTAGATAGGTAGGTACATTGTTCTGCATTTTCAATTGGTGTTTTACTCATATGTATCTTTTACTTTTTTTATTTATTTATTTACTTTTAAGTGTCATTCATAGAGAAAGAACTTTGTGGATAATAGTACCAAAACATGTGTAAGTCTCCTTAATCATGCTGCAACTCTCCTTTCAAGAATGGGATTATATGGTCATATGAAAGGACCAAGAACATTCTGAAATGGAAGAACAAATTATGGAATATCTATGCTACAGAACACTTAATTTCTTCCTGCAAAAACACGGATGCAAATGCCTTGGTAAGACACACCAAACCCTGGCAATGCAAGTTCACCCACATTACAGCTATCAAGATACTAGTGGAGAGAGGCACTGAGGATCTGTGCTCTTAGGTGTAAGTTTTTCACGTTAGTCTCTAGAGAGTAACATTTTAGCTTTGGTGATACCGAAGTCAATATATTCATCAAGCTCCCAAATGAAGTCAGGAACAATCCACTTATATTCATCGAGATCAGGCATCATGTCCTTCCACTGATCATATGTCTAATGGAAAAAGGAAAAAAATATAGTAAAAATAGGAAATGTATGAAGGATACAAGTAATCTATTAAAATGTAATACCTACATATAAACCACACTAACTTACCATCTTTTACATATAAATACTACTACTTGCATCTTTTTAAATCCTTACTAGTTCTCTAAACAACCTGTTTTCCATTAACTCCTTTTCATTGTCATTAGTTGACAAAAAAAAAAAAAGACATTGTCTTTTTATGGCTATACCAAGAACTATTGTTCTGAAGTACACAACAACAAAAAAGGCAACATGCATAAAATAGCTTCCACAGATAAATACCTTCTTAGCTGTATAACCACCACCAACAGCAGATCCCAAGATAAGATAGCGAATTCTGAGAAGCCTTGATGCCAGTCTAGCAAGCCAAAAGTTCCTGTGGAACTGGTACCCATATTTGACACTTAAAAGTTTTGTTTTGTGTAGGGGAAGACGATTAAGAGAAGAGAACAGCTGAATGGATATCCTTAGTGGAGGTCTTTGAAATTTTGAGCTTGGATAGCAGGGATGATGTATGCTTCGGGAAACCAGACACAAGCTTTGAAGTGATGATCTTCTTCTTATTCCATAGCTGCTCTTTGCTTGACTCCTGCAGATGACACTAAAAGAAAGAAATACAAACTCTAGGCAACCCGTTTCCTCAGTGCCCAGTTAACTCAATCACCTTTTTAGGAGCATTTCACATTACATTTTAGCTGATTACAGATAAATCAGCATAATTCTAAATGTACCATTTCCAGCTATCATTAGTATGCTACCAGGAAAACAAAAAGCTGTTAATGGGTGTAGCATTGCTGGTGATTACAGAAACAAAACCCTAAATACTGTTTATGAAGTCTGTTATGAATTAAATCTAACTTCTACACTGGATAAAGGCAAGTAACATGTCTGTGGTAAAACAGTCTTGGCAAACAGAAGCTAACAGTCCACAGAGGACCAAGATCAACCTGAAATATACAAGACAACTTGGAAGTTTGGCCTGTCTTGTTATTCAAAATAAACTTTTAGAGAACATTAAGTTTGTAGAGGATTTTCAAGCTTCAAAGAAACAATACACAGACAAAATTCCTTTGCAAAATATATTTGTCCTTTTTTAGTGAAGCAGATACTTCTGTGGGGTTGGTGACATCTTTCAGTTCCATTCACTCCAATTTTCTGTGGTTCTAGGACTACAGCATTACTGCTTTGTCTTAGGTCATGCAAAGACAAACTGGCTTCTGGAGCTGCACCTTGTTTGCTGAAGGCTTCAATGAAGCAATTCAGATTTATGCAAGATGGAAAGTTTCAGACTCTGAAAAGAGAGCTCAGCCATGAAAAGCGCATGGTGAAACACAGGAACATGATCAATCCTGCCAATGTTAGAACAAACACATAGGTCAGAGCAAAGCTCCTTGTGTACTAATTACACTATCTGAATGCTTCAACATCTTGAGGTGGCTTTGCTACTTTAGGGAAAAGACAACTTCTCTGGAAAAAACAATTTTTCTACCACTTTTTGGTCTCACCATCATATAAAAATGGTTAATGTTAAATAATTTACTGGGTGAAAAATGAGAGGTTACATTTCTTGAAATGAATGCTTGTACTTTGATGCATTTTTCAGGGTTTTCAAAATTATCAAGCAAATTTGCTCACAAAGAGAATACAAAAGCAAAACATGCTTCACACAGCGAAGAAGGCAAGTTATTCATCCCACAATCCCAAAGCATTTCAAATTAACAGATCTTAGGAAGAATAAATGAATCAAATGAAACTGAAAATATTACAGCATTTTCTGATCTCATGCTCCATAATCTACAGAGTTCTTTGCTTTGAGATTTTCTATGTACTAGAGATGACATTATCTATGATGGGCATATTCTTAACACCCAAAGGGAACTCCACTGAATTACAGAAGTCCTGAAGGGTATCCTCTTGCTGCTATAACTAAATTATCAGAAGCCTGTGCCTTTGCAATAACAAACTCAGTATCTAGAAAGGGGATAATAAGCAGGAGCAGAATAATCCTTAATGTTGTAACAAGTTTCTCCTCCTTGATGTGTAATTACAAGAGGCTCAGAAATTAACCACAGATAGTACCAATAAAAAGTGAAAGTGCCTGGACACTAGAAATGTTTCATTTCCCACTTTTGAAGACAGTTTTTTAAATCTGGGTGTGGAAAGCTTGTACAAGCAAGGTGGTGACTAGGCTTCTCTTTGATTTTGCAGTCACTACCATTACACAGATATTTCACATATCCAGCAGAGACTAAGAAATAGCACATACCCTGGCAGCCACTTCTCATTATTAAGTCTTCACCTAGGTTAAAGGCATTTTGTAATATTATGTAATTTCCTTCTCTGTAATTGTTCTTTTAAAACACCCTGTGCTTTATAGCATTCATTCTGTGTGTTTAAACCGAAGGAAAAACTCAGTTCCATCACAAACTGTTATGGTAAGAATTTGATCAACAATTGCCTTTTGAGTGCTGTCCCAGATTTGAAACCCTAGCTGCTTCAATTGCATATAAAAAAGATTTTTATTTATTTAAAAAACCCCTTATTACTCCACGACTAAGCTGAAACTTGTTTTCTCCTTTCTTCTCTTCTCCCACTGCTAAAAACTTCTGATGAATACCGACAAAAATAAATAAATAAGTCACCTTAAGGTCTTCACTGGAAAGTGCACTTAGACTGAAAGGGCACCAGAACAATGCTATTCAATAAAGTATTTAATTACTTCCAAGTTTAGAGCCCCCGTAAACCTGGTTTAACAACAGTAACAAAAAATTAGCCTTCCAGACATGAGCAGCTCTGCCTTTAGCACCTGCCTGATGACAGGCCTGCAGCCTCACTCCTGTTACACTGAGTTTATAGATCATGGAATCACAGAACGGTTCAGCTTGGAAGGGACCTTAAAGATCCCCAGCTTCCAAAAGATACCATGCATGACAAGAAAGCAGCCTGTTTGATAGCCAAGCATCACACCTGGAAGTCACACCTAACATTTTACACCTATTATTCCAGTTTAAGTGACAAAAAAATCCCCACCTGGGACAAATTTTTCTGTAAAAACACAGGTTTTGTCTTTACACATGACGACTGCAAAGCTTCTCTCTCAAACACAACCCAACAGAAAGCACTGGGGTATTTTCTTTCTCATTCCACGCCAGAAAAACAACTTATTTTTCCTACTGCTGCTCCCCAACCTGCCGAGGACACCGAGAAAGGCCCCGCTGGTCAATTTCACCGCTCCTGTCCGGAGTCCTGCGGGAGGGCCGGTGTCTGGGCACCAAGGGCAGGAATGGGGGAGACGCAGCTTCTTTCCGCACCGCACCCCCGGGGCCCAGGGGAGCTGAAGGGCGGGGAATTCCGCCTCCTTGGAAGCGGCAGCCCCAGCCCCGCAGGCCCCGGGCTCAGCCCTGCTCCCCCCCCAGCCCTCCCAGGACCCGCCGTGCCGCTCCGGCCTCCCCCGCGGGCCGTTCCCAGCCGTGCCCGGGGCCTGCGCAGCCGGGACGGGTGTTACCAGCGGCCCCGAGGCCGGCGGAGCGGAGGAAGAGCCGCGGCTCCGGCCGCTCAGCCCGCACGGCGGCCGCGCCCCCGGGGCCGGGCCCGCAGCGCCCGCCCTGACCCCGGCCCGCCCCGCTCACCAAGCCGCCGCCGCCGCCCGCGTCCGCCACATCGTGGCCGCCGGGAGGGCCCGGGAGGAGCCGCGGGCTCGGCAGCCGCGCCTGGCGCCCCGGCAAGGGCAGGGGCGGCCGCGGGTAACGGGGCTGCCGCCACTTCCGGGCACTGCGGCCCGTCCTGCCTGGCCCGCCTGGAAACCGCGCCTGCGAGCACAAGCGTTCCGGGCCGAGGGAGGGTTTTAGGGACGGATCGCCGCTGTCATGGCTGCGGGGGGGCCCCTCGGCCCGGGGGGGGGGGGCCCGGGCTTGTGCCTGCGCCTTCCTCGCCGCTCGGCTGCGGTTCCCGCGGGGTGCCCGGCGGTCGCTGCGCTGCGGAAGCGGACGGGAGGGCGGGTGTGAGCCGCGGGGCTGCGCCGGCAGGAGCCGGTGTCAGCGGGAGGTTTCCCGGGGCTGCGGCGGAGCTCGGTGCCCTTCCCGTGCTGGCGGCTCCCGGCGGGGCCTCGGGAGAGCGCAGCGGCTGAGCCGCCCCAGGCTGGCGCGGCCCGGGACAGCTCTGCCTTTCCGGGCCGCGCAGCCCTCCCTGCGGCAGGAGAGCTGCTCTGCCCCCGCGGGCGCAGAGGAGTTTCCTCCACTCTCATGTCTGAAAACTGCTGTCGTGACTTCCCTCGATCTTCTCTCCTTTAGATTCAATGGCCCCAAGTCCCTCTTCCGTGTTTCCTGGCTCCTTTGTCCCGCTTCTCCCGGCTGCCCTGGGGCTGCCGCCGGCCCCTGCACCGCGTCCCTCCCGGGGCGCGTCCCGAGCCGAGCGGGAGCAGGACCTGGGGCGTCTGACAGCGCGGACTTCTGCTCGTACAGGTCGAAATAAGCTGCACGAGGACGATGTAACACCTGAACGCGTTTCCAGGACTGAGATTAAAGTTGCAGGGATGACCTGGGATACACGGTTTTTGTCTCTTGCTTGCTTTTGTATTGATTCGTTTATTAATTTATAAATTTAGGGCGCTACCTTTATTTTAAATCTTACCTTTGCTTTTGTGTTTTAACTTTACCGGTTATTTTTATGATGTATTCTGGGGGTTTTAAGGCAAATTTCAATATAAAGGTAAGAATGAAGATGCTCCACGGGACGCGAGACAGAACTGTCCTTTACAAACTAATATATAATTATCACTTTGAACAGTAGAGGGCATCGTGTGACCGAAGGTGCCAATTCCCGATGTCTTAGAAGTGTTTTGTTTTTTTTTTCCAGGAGAAAGTGAAACTGCTTCAGAAAATTAACGAACCCCACCATTTTAATTGGTTCTGGATTAACAGATTTGGCTCGAATCTTATGACAGGTTGACAAGATGTGGAACTGAGGGATATTTTACAACTTAATTATTTTTTTAGTTCGTTTTCAGTTGTGAAGATATAAATCTCCCCAAGAAGGGTGTTCTACATGGGCAGAAACTGTCAGTATGATCTGGACTAAGCCTATGAATAATGAATGGAACGGATGACCCTTGGTTCTTCCCTGGAGACATGGGTACAGTGGGATACTTTGTATGCAGCTCATCTCTTTTCTCTGTGAAAGGGCAGCCAAGGATCCCTACTACACCCTAGTCTTTTACAGGCACTAGAAAGAGCAAGGCTGACATCTGGGGAAGCAATAACAGCTGACCAGGCAGAAAAGGTGTGTATGGCAATCTTGGTGTCCACTTCTGGCACCTCCCAAAATAATGAGTCATTTCCCAAATCATCATCCTGCCTCGGAAAAGATACCTTTGCACTTGTTTCCTTGCTTCCAGAAAGCAATACTTGGTTTTTACATATTAGAATAGCCATGCTTGGAATGGAACTCTGAGATCACTGAGTCCAAACAAAAAAAAACCCCTCCAGAACCCCAACCAAACAAAACCCAACCAAGCAAGCAAAAAAAACCATGATCAAGTTTATAAGAGATAGACTTTACTGCACTCTTTCTTTTTAATTTTTAATTGAAAACGGTGATTCTTGTATAATGACTGGAGTTCCTGCATCTTAGAAGAACAAAATGAAGAGCTGAGAGGCCCAAGGGTAGCCTCAGAGTTGCAGTGGAGGGAAGGAAGGTGTAACAATGAAGCTGGAGTATGGAGAGCACCTTTTTCCCCATCCATCTTGTTCCAACAAATCCCCAGTCACACATCTTAGTAGTTACAGCCTTTTCTGTCCTGCCTCTGGATTGGGTTCATTTTGAAAGTGTTCTGGGTATCAATACCAAACAACTTAGCTCCAAATCAAACCGCTTGTCCCCAACATTTTACATGCATATTTGTCCCTGTGCTGTGCACACAGGCACATCTGGTTTGCAGGTCTGTGCCTTCCTCATGTGTTTAGCAATGGACACCTTTTATTGTGTTATTTGACCTAGCTCCCCCATTTTCTCTTCTCTGTTCACTGCATTTCTTCCATTTCAGTTTCTCTGAGCCTGTCCACTGCAGGAGAGGCAGTGGGTTTTCCTGGTAGTTGAGATATCTGGGACTTGTACGAGTCCATGCCACATGGAAGAAAAATGCCAATGAGTAGGACCTAACTTGGCACCTCTTCATCTGTTTCAGTCACCCTAGAAATACTATTTTAGTTTCCTTAACATGTTTGCTGGAAGAGCAGGTTTACCTTTCCTGACCTCATTCCTAAAATATGTGGTGTGTAACTTCTTAAAAAGTAGCAAAGGACAAGGAAATAATAATGAGAATGAATCACAAGACTAATAAACTAATGCAGCTTGACTAGCGAAAAAAAAAGGAGGCGTTCAAACCCTCAGTGCTGTTTTTCTGCCAGCTTCCTTTTGGCCCTGATTTGGAGGTCAGAAGCACTTGTATCCAGCTTGCTGACATCAGTTGTGAGCTCAGTTTTTTCACGGGAGTGAGTAAGTAACATCTGTGATGTTTGCCAAGGCTATATGGTGAGGTCAGAAGACATTATGTGGTTATATTCCTAATAATGAATAAAAATACTGGTTACAGATCCTACATGGCTGGATCCTGACACACAGTCAGTGCGTAAATCCACCTGCACAAACTGGGCCCCCTGGTTACAACACCAGAGCCTGAGTTTTTCTCCAAGGCATATGTGGGGATTACAGCTGGACGCTCAGTTCAGGCTGGTTGCTAAGAGTGTTAACAACAGCAATGCCTATTCTCCTTCTCATTTGGACACACTCCTGGTCTCCAGTGATTCTGTAATCTCTTGGAGAACAATAATCCCCTCTTGCCCTCTTCTGAAAGTTGCATGCCAGCAGCACTTGCTTGCACCTGTCAGAGTTATGACCCAGAGTCCTATTGTGGCAAACACTTGCAAGATCTACCTATCTTTCCTTGTCTTTGAGTGAATTTTGCGTGTACCCTCACAGTTGCCAAACTCCAGCAACAGAATGAAAGGAGGAGGAATGAATGTTACCTGCTAACCCCACAGGGAGGGAGGAGCTCCACTCTTCAAACATCAGCAGTTATAAGGAAGGTGTGTACTTGGAGCACTTCCTCAATGTGGCAGTTCAAGCACACAACGCTGAAGACCTGTCCTGAAGGTGCTGTAGAAAGTCTCCTGAGGGTCATTTCATGGGGGAAAATCCTGCCAAGAACCATTATGCACAGCTTAACCAGGGAGAAGAGAATGAGATGGTGAGTTATATCTCTGTCTAGGTCTTTCTCAACTTGAAGCAGCAGATGGCACATGTTCTGTAATAAAATGCTACAGTCTGTAATTTAGTTATGGATAGTGGGGGTGTTCCCATTGAAGAAACAGTTAGAAAAAGGTTTAATTTTCTTTAGGCAGAAAGAAAAAAAAGTTGTGTGTGTCCACTGGATGTAACTGTTTATCTCCTCCAACAGGGGATGGCTTGACAGATTATTGATGTGGCATTATAAATCTAGGTGGAGGTGTTTTTATATGAGCTTGAGGGATGGATCAGAGCAGTGTTTCTAGCCATTTGACGACTGAGTTTCTCAGTTCAGCTCTAGTTACCTGAGGCCTGGGAACCCTGGCTTTCTTTGGAACAAAAAACCACATATGTTTGTTCACATTATTATTATCAAATGCAGTCTGTTGGATTGGCAGCATTATTCCAACCTGAGCACCTGTATGAAGCTAGATTTCTAAATTCAGAACTACCATATTTCTTTCCACAGTTCCCCAGGGAGGAGCATGTTTACATGCCTTTTGTAACAAGTGAAAATAAGTCCTATGTTTATATGCAATATCTGACCTACTGCATGACACTTCTCTTAAGCAGTAAGCCCAGTGCACAGCTGTAGAACATTCAGTGCTTCTTAGCTGCTTTGGCACTACTGTGTGTTACGGATCAGCTATTTGTCACGTGCCTTCTGTCTGTTAAACAGATTCTGCTGGAGATGTCAGCCCCACCGTGCAGCTGCACAGCAGCAGCTCTCTTGCATGTCTGGTAGATGCACTGCTTCTCAAAATCCCTCTGCTGCAGAGGGCCTGGAGCTCTGCTGTCAGCGTGTGTAGGGTTTCCGGGTGTACAACAGCCCCAGCTAATGAAATGGGGTAGCTTATGAGATGGCATGTTCACTTCCAGAAATCCTGGAGAAATCTTCAAAATCTATTCACCAAGAATTCTACTTTTGTGAAGAAGAGACCTTGTCATGGAAAACCACGGACTCGTGTTATCCCTAGACAGAAACACAGATTTTCGGTCAGCTCTTTGCCATCCAGGGAAGGGGAAATGCCGTATTTTTGCACAATGCAAACCTGTCTAATCTGGGATGTGCTGCAGAAGGCAGTGCAGTCCCACCCAGCAGCAGGGCCCGCGCACCGCGGGGCTCGGGCAGCGGTGCGGGATGAGCGCCCGGTCCAGCCCTGCCGGCAGCGCCCGCTCCTGGCTCTAGCCCTGGTGCTGATGGGCCGCTGCTCCCCAGCTCCACACGGCCCCTGGTTCTGGGTCGGTGCTCCATCCTGTCCCTGTCCTTCCAGCACCAGAAACGCCCTCTGATTCTGTCCCCACTAGTGGCGCTGTTTCTAGCAACGCCAGAACAGCCTGAGCTAATCCGGACTGCCTGGTGCTGTGCGGAGCGACACTGTTGTACCCTGCCTGTCCAATTCCAGCTGTGCACTACAGAGGCCCCCAAGTTGCCCTTGCATTGAATCAGCTATCCCAGTAGTGTTCTTGTTTCTCACCAGTATCATACTGAGCACATGTGCTGTGAGTTCAGTACTCGGGGATCTGTGCAGGGAATCCAAGGTTTTCTGTGCTCAGCTGGTGTCTGTGAAGTGCTGAGCCAATCTGCCCTGTGGATCCGGGGAGGCTGGCACTTGTCCTGTGCCTGCAACGGGTGTGAGCAGTGCTCATTCACCTGGGGTGCTCCTTCTGAATGGAAACCACAGGAAAATATTGATAAAGAATTGAGTAGTAGGTGCAACTAAAACGGTAGCCAAATTGTTCTAGATTTGGTAGGAATGTCTGTGTCTTTGTAGCATATATGTAAGAGAGAGAGAAAAAGGTTGAAAGTATGAGAGGAAGATATCTGTGAGTGTGTAAGAGGATGAGGAAGAAAGGAAGAAACCAATGTGTTTATAGAAAGAGAGAACAGCTAGTGTGCATATTTGAGTGAAAGAGAAAAAGAAAGTATGTAGCTGAGGGACATTGTGAAGAAAGTGACAAAGATGGCTGTGTTTAAGCAGAGAAGAAAGAGTACATGGGGTAAAAGAGAATTAAGTGCAGACATTCTTTGCTACAATCATACACTTTAAATTATTGGCAGCCACAGCAAGTAGCACTGACATATAATGTCTCAGTGGCCCTGTACATTTTTTTTTTATTTGAAAAATATTTTTGAACATTATTTTTAACAGCCAGTTTAATCCTCCTGAACCAAACTATTACCAAGCAGTTCTTGACTCCTCAAACAAGATCATATCACATGATGTAATAATATTACAGCTGACATTATACAGGTGCCAGTTCTTCCAGAGTGAAATAGTTCAAGTAATTTTGAAAGCATGCAAGTAGTTAATTTGGCCTCTGAACATGCAATGCTTTCCTGTGTTGAACTACCTGTCCATTCTGCTGAGGGAAGTTGGGGAGCTCTAATGAGAAGAAATACTTCTAAGTTTTCTTCAGGGTTTCCATTTCTTGGTACAGCTGAGATGCTAGATAAGTCTTATATTTAAGAATAGTTACTCTAACTTAGGAAATCTACTCTAGGTCATATACTATACCCAAGGATATGTCCCTGTGTACATCTTCAGGATTACTTTACATGGCTGGAGCACATTTGCTCGAATGAGAGTTCACTCTCCTGATGCCCAGCAAAAACTTAGTGATGTATATGAAGAACATGAGATGATAATCTCTCTCTTCATAACTATTTGTAGTACAAGAAAGATCTCAGCAGTGTGAGAAAGAACTCAGCAGCTTGCCTCAGAGAGAGCTAAGAAGTATGGTAATAAGAAGGGATTTATTTTAGGAATTAGCTTGCTGGGTTTTGTTTTTTCTTTGTTTGTTTGTTTTTTCCTTCAGAAAGATCTGCTTTGTGGTGGTTTTGAGAATAAACAATTGTTGGTGGAATAAGAAGAGTGGGAAAAACACAGTTTTATGCCTTCTGCCAGTTTGATGCTCCTCTCTGTACAGTTTGGGGCTAATTCCCTTTGCACAAACCCTAAAGAGCAAACTATGTCTTGCAGTGCAAAAGATTGTGATAGACTTTGACAGGCTGCTGCTTCAGGAAAGATTTGCTTAAACATGTGTTCCTCAATTGCTTATGTCTGAAGGAATGGGACAACTGCAGTCAGTCAGCTGGTGAACCCCAGTTTGCCACTGTATATTGACATGTCTTCTTCTTTGGGATCCCAAAAATTCTGAAAAGAATCTGATCCAGGAATTTTATATATGTCAGACTTTGAAAAATATAACTCTTAAAATTAAGATAGAATATGAGAGGCACAACCTTGTTCCTCATTAAACAATAGTGAATGTTGCTACTGGCTTCAGAGGGAACAGAAACAAGCCTCTGATGAAACAGGTTCTGATTGGTAAGAATGAGAATCAGTTATTAAATTCCTTGTGGATCTTAACCAGTCTTTCAAGTCTAATCCTATTATATGTTGTTATAGCAACAGGTTATTTGTTATAGGGTACCAGGTGTTTGGGTTGCCAGAAATATGATAGTCCACAGCCACTCTTTAGGCTCCTTATTGGTAGCTAGAGGCCTTGTTTTCATCAAAGACAAGGATGCCTGAACTTGTTTGACTTCTTCGTTTAAATTCTGCTATGCAGATGACCTGGCAGTTACAGGCAATTTTTCTTTTAAGCATAAGTAACAAGGACTTGCTGGACACTAGAGCAAATAAGCCCTTGAGTGCTAGCTTTGTATGATTGTAAAAGCAGCTAAGAACCTTTCTTGGAATAAGCACATTTTCTGCCAACTGAGCAGGTCTGGCAGCTTTTTCTATCCAATAATCCATAGCCCTTCCCTAGACCCTTCACTCACAAGTTAAACCATTTTGGTTTAGTCAGTCTTCTGACTGTTGGCAGTCTCAAGGGAAAGAGGATGTCAACAGATGAGGAAACAAAGTTTCCCAATACACTACAATTTATTAAGAATTATTCTACAGAGATGAGCCCTGCATAGCAGCCTTTTTTTGTAGACAGTGCTAACTCCTGCGAGATGATGAAAACCCCTTTGGAGTCTTACAGATAGCTAATGTTAGCTTTGTTTTCTACCATCCACCACTCTCAAGAGCCCAGGTTATTTGACTGTGCAATGTTATACGTGCAAAATGCACATGCTGAGACTTTAGAACCTGCTCACAGAGTAGAAAAGTTGTCACAGTCCAAATCTGTATTCAGCACAGCCTCTTTGTGCAATGAAATATAACTCTCCAAAAGTTATTACCTTTTCCTTAACAACATAAGCCAACCTGACATATATTCTTACTGGTGACAACACTAGGCTTTCTGCCAGCCCTGGAAGTATCATTTTCCACAGTGGACATGCATTTGCTTGGAGATCTTTGTAGTAAAGACCTAGTGAATCCTTAGTAATGTTGAAGAACTTACAAACTCCGGTTACTGTAAGACATTCATGTGGTTAGATAAACCTGCTGAGAATCCTGCATCGTGTGTGTGCCTGTTCTCCCTTTCTACATGCACATTGTGGATACCTCTGTTGTGGGTCTAATATTAATTCACCTTTTTTTTTTTGGAGAAGACAATGGTTTTGATAATTTTTCTAAATAATTCCACTGTTGACTTACTTGACAAGTGAGAAGTGTTTGTACTACTACTGTTTCTTTTTCAACAAGGAGTTATTTACATACTGAATGTTTTTTTATTCATTTCTATAGTCCTTCCAGCTGAAGGCACAGGGTCAGGAAAAACACTTCAACCTCACAGAACATTGTATTCTGAAGTTAAGTATTAGAAGGTTCTAGCCTAGGTAACTTTAGCTCAGGTTAGATTTCAACCTCAGTCTATTCCCTGCCTAGCTTTACTTCTGAGTGGTGTGGCCCAGTTAACCTGCTCCAGACATTTCCAAACCACAGGAAATTCTTTGCTTTGGCTTTAGATTCCTGCACAGACATACAGATATAAAAAAGAAGGTAACAGCTGATGTTTATTCTTTCCCAGCTCACTCCTTGAAGAGCTCCTGAACACCTACATTCAAATATGTCGTGTTCATCAACACAAACCAATGAAATGGAACCACCTGTGTTCATAGGGCAGAATGTGCACTGGGTCAGAACAGCTCAAGGGTATTTATTTATCTATCTGTCTGTCTGTCTGTCTGTCTGTCTATCTATCTATCTATCTATCTATCTATCTATCTATCTATCCATCCATCCATCCATCCATCCATCCATCCATCCATCCATCCATCCATCAAAAGGTCTCTTGTGAGAAGCAACAAGATCCAGCAGACAAAGTAGTGGATCTTTTAAGAGAATGGCCCTTTTTTTTCCCAGCTGAGCTCTTCTCCTTGTCTTCCTCTCTCCTAGTTTTCAAGATGAGGAATACTGATGCATGCTTATTTTTGGGAAGTGTCTTGAGATCTAAGGAATCAAACCATTTTTTGAGGGAGAACTGGAAAACAAAGGCCTGAGAACATATGCAGGTAGGGGGACCCAGGTACATATTTTGATAAATAGATGCATGATTTCCCAGGCAGAGAAAGTCAGAGTATGCCCTAGCTCTATGATTATGTTATCAGGCTTGGAAAATCATTCAGCATTTCAGCAGAGAAGAACACTGCCAACAAAAGATGATCCCAAATGACTGCCAAGCACATGCCAAGTGCCCACCCTCTCCCTCCTTAATTGCATTAACCACAGCCTTACTGACTTCTCAGACACTGGGTGTGAGGCACAAAAGCTGGAAATTAAAGGAATGATTCACTGACAGAAGCAAGATGCACATGGCAGCAATCTCATTTTTCCCCACCCTGATTTTCATGCCCATCCCAATTTGAAAATATTATTCTAGTTATTCTGGGTCCATCCATTTACTGGAGGGAGTTTGAAGGCACGTTCTTTTAACAGTTCTTCCCTTAGGCATCTCTGCCTCCTTGGGAGTCCCTTTGCCTTGCTGACAAGTTGTAAAGTCTGGATTCAAGCATCTGGATCTTGCAATGAAGGCCATTGCTGTGAACAGTAAATTCACATCATTCTATGTACTACTCTGAGTGCTGGTAATACTTTTGTAACCTTTTTGTTAAGTATACAACTAGACAGAAGCAAATGGAGAGCACTTCACCGTTCATAGGAGCGTGTGAATATTAATAGCACATGACTGTCACATCAACTACCTATGAGTAACCTTGCCTATCTGCCATCCTCTGTGAGCTTCCTTCTATCTGCTGAAGAGTTGACTTATTTTCTTGGGCTGCCCAGAGATTATAGAAGCCTTTAAAAGTGCTGAGTGTGTGCATGTCAACGTGGTATAACCAGGTCCTGTGCAATGCAGGCCCCTTCACTGTGTCCCCTCAGTTGCCAGTTTCTTCCCTTTAGAAAACCCATGGAGATTACCTAGGTAGATCAAGTCTGTCTTTTGGGGAATGACATTGAGCTGAGGCAGCATGTGGAACCATTGGGCAGGGCCTGTATTTCGCATAACAAGCAAAGACACCAGCACAGAACCAGGAATTATGCATTACTCAACCTTCCAATTACGTTGCCTTTTCTTCTCACCTTAGGAATGGATCTTGCAATATCTGCGGCTGTAGATATCTGATCTTCAGAAGCAGATTGCACAATTGCTTGTGGATGTACTAGGAAGAAGGAGATTGAGGAATCTTAACCCTTATGTTAGCAAATTCTCCTGGTTACCTGATGTAATTTCAGCCATGCAATCTCCTACCTTAGATCAGGGCTGGGTTTCTGTATTCACTGTGTACATTTCATTTCACCTTTACCAAGTCCTTGCTAGCACTGCTGAGAGGGAGTCTGGCCATGGTACCAAGACCTGGCAGCTCTTCAACTGTAATGCTGACAGTCACCCCTTTGAAGTTTTGGGCAAGTCACCTTCCCTCACTGTAACCATTTCCCCAGCTTTAAAAGTGGAATAATAATACCTACTCACACAGCTACAGTGAGTAGCTTCCTTTGGTCCTCTGAATATGTAAAGCATTCTGCAAGTGTTCATTAGTTGTTCTTACTAACAACTATTATTATTATTTTAGATTGTTAGGACAAAACACATTAGCAAGGTCCAAAATGCTCATACTGGAGCAATCATGGAAGATGGTCACAGCCCTACAAAGGCCAACTCTGTGCCATGTTGTGCAAAGCAGCTCCAGCTGGTGCAGCCACGCAGTGTAATTTGTACCATTAGCCAAGTCTCTAAAGTGTAGGTGCATTAATGAAGCCTCACTGCTATGGCTGGACAGCAGTAGTGTTTCTGACTCTGAAGCAGGCCCTGTCTCAGCTGCAGTTCTGCACCAATCAGCATCCTCTAGTGCAGACAGACTCCAGTTGTTCAGCTGTCTCACCCAGGGGCTTTAAAAAAGCTGCCCAGGTAAATTTGTGTTACTAACTTGGGCCTAAACGCTGGGGCTTCTATATTTTTATATAATTCCAGAACATGCCCACACATACATTGTCTCATGCTGAGTTTCACAACTACATACAATTATTTTGAGGTTTGGTCAGCAATCCAGATTTTGCAAAGTTGGATGAAAACTTCAGTGGAACATGCAAAATTTTTTCTAGCAGGTTTTAGGACACATAAAGAAGCAAATACAAGTTCCATGACTTGATTTTTCACAGTACCACACCAAATAGTACCTATGGGAGAGCAGTGGATGATGGAAAAATGTAGTATTCCAGGTGTTTCATTAAGACAAATACTAATGATTTTTTTCCTTCAGTCACCAGCCTATCTTTTCAATAGACTTGGGTGCCCCGATGAACAACCAGGGTCAAACTTGTTATCAAAGAAAGCTTTCTCTTTGTGGTACAGGAGATATTTGGCTACAAAACCCAAGGCTGGAGGAGGGTCCTGTGCATTGCTGGATACATCTTGTCCTGCGGAGCTTTGCTGCTGCTGTTTTACTGGAAGCCAGAGTGGGACGTGTGGGCAAACTGCATCCGCTGCAGCTTGGAGGAAGCGGACATTGTTCTGCTCCGAACAACAGTAGGTGCCTACTTTAATCTTTAAATTAGTCCCTAGTATGTAGTTAACTGGAAGATCAGTTAATTGGAAGGAATCCAGTTAGCTGAAGTCTCTTACATTGCTGATTTCCTGCAATAATATCCCATGTTTACCATGATTGATCTAAAGAACTTCAAAGTATTCCACAAACTATGCGTAAGATGATGATTGGAATGGAGTGTAACAGCTGATTAGACAAGGTGAAAGAAATTGGGGTGAAAAACTTCTAGTATCTGTGGTTTCCAGACTGTCTTACTTGCTCTCAATCCTTCCTCCTCCCTTCCACTATCTGTGTGCTTTTTACATTGTATATCTATGCTCCAGATTCTAAAGCTTCTGTTTCGTGGGCAGCATCCAGCAGACCCTTTTTCCCTGACTTTGGTGTCCTTCTCTGCCAAAATCTGACCAGTGGGCCAAACCAAAGATTTGTCTAGCTCTGCCGCCAGCAGTGTCCAGCAGTGCATGATGAGGGGGCAGTACAAGGAAGAAGGCAAACTTAGACTGCTTGTTTTCTTGGATGTATATGTCCTTCTTCCATCAGCACTTCTGCATGTCCAACCAGCCCATGATCCAGCAGTCGATGCTTTCAGGACTGTTACATTTCACTAGTAGTTTCCTATTACAGATTTCTATCTGTTGAGAACTGTACTCAAGCACTGCAACATGCACAAACCCTCATTTCATTTCATGCAAGTTCCTGCAATACTGAAAGAAGGAAAGTGAGATTTGGCTCTGAATCCCAACTGAGCCCAGATATTCCAGAAGCTGGCAGGGTCAGATAACTTCTAGAAGTTTGATTTGTTCTGCTTCATAGATTCCTGAGCAATGGTGTTTGCAAAATGTGCAATTGCAAAATGGATCACTTGCTACCACTGTACTTGAGCTGCCTTCTTAAATGAGTAGAGCAGCAAGTAGTTAAAATATTGGGTTTTTAAAATAATAAATCTGCCTGTTGAGTATTTGATACTGGAACATTCTGCATCTTAATAGGCTGGGGGTATGTGTATATATATATATATTTTTTTTTTTTTTTTAAAGCATATTAGGTTTAATCTCCCTTTTTAATCTTCAGTTCAGTTTGTGTTTTTAATTACTTATTCTTGTGTGTCAATTTAAATGGATTTGCCATGCTGAGCACTTTTCAAATAAATGAGGTTTTTAAATGATCCTTTATGTAATTAAACAAGAATTATATTGTACGTTCTTGTTAGTAGGAAACTCTCTCCAAGTATGCTCTGGGCATTTTACAATTTCAGATTTCCTGAGCCTTCTGATTATGTTAGTTCTCAACATAATATGGCTACTGCTAATGAGGTTACAAGTAATCTCATCAGCTTCATCTTTGGAATTCTCTTTTACTTCATATAAAACCTTCATTCATAATTCATCCTCATCTCTGCAACTGCAATATAAGAGCCTATTAAATCACTTTTGTTATTGAGTTTTGACTCACTTTAGTTCAAATAATGAGCACCTGTGTTATTCACTGTTTCCCATCTGAATCTGCATCCCAGTGTCATCTAATTCTGAAGTTTAAATTAAAGATAAATATCAGAAAATAAATGTTATTCTACTCAAAATACCAGTTTACAAAAAAGTACATAGATAACTCAGGCATATAAACATAATTGAAGTTCTTTTTTGGACACTTACATTAATCAAAATGACTCGTATTTGGTACAGATTGTTTTGTTTGTTTGTTTGTTTTTTCTGTTGTGATTTCCAAATTAAGTTTAATAACTGTGCTTTCAGAACCTGGCTGGCTCAGAGAATCAGCTTTTTCCATCTGCCAAGCTGTTCAGACACTGAATATGATCAATAAGTCAGTCTCATAGTTGTCTTTAATGCAGGTGGTTCAGACTTTGGGACTGAAACTTAACATGAGGGTACTTATTACAGTAGTTGCTCTAATCTCTAAGACTGTACTGCCAACACTGCTTATCAGACAGTTCCAATGTTGAATTTATTGAAAAAAATAGCAAGATCATTAACTCAGCTTGTGACAAGGGCTTGTCTGGGGAACCATGAGGGAGCCATGGTGCTAACCACTTGTTCCAATGAAGTGTTAACACAGGAATAAATGTGAGAAGGTATTGGCACTAAACATTTATTTTGCAGTCCAGCTCTGTTTCTTCTTTTTTTTTTTTTTTTTTTTTTTTTCCCTTTACAGTTATGGTCACTGCATCTCACTTTGTCCTGTACTGCTTGCCTGTCCTAGATCATGAGTGGGATGTTCATATTCCATCCTTATCAGCCAAGCAGCAGACCTGTGGGCAGGGAATTATTCACAGTACTCACATTTTGCCAGGACCGGGGTTTCATTCTGCTGATTTATTTATCAGTCAGAGGTTCTGAGAGGCCTCTGTTGGTTAGTTCTTTAAAAAAGCTGGAGCAGTGCTCTAGCAAGGACCACTGTAATCATTCACTCTGAGGTGATAGAGAACTTGGGCTGTTTTTGAGGGAAATTTTAATGCTTCTCTTTCTTATTAATTTAGGATGAATTTCAGATTTATTCTCGTAAGACTGTGACATGGATCTCTGTGTCTGCACTTATCAAAAGTAGACTGGAAAATCCATCCAACGTTGAGGAAGACTCAATCTTCAGCAAAGCCATAATGAAGTCAAGTTTGCAAGTACGTAAAATATTCCCAGCATCTGGGAGATGATAGCAAATCTCAGCCATGCTTCATAAAGTGAAAGTGAGCTGTAAAACATATCCAGCTAAGAAACTTGCAGCTTGTTAAACACAGTGAGCTGTGGAAAACAAGCTAGAGATTTTGAAGAACCATACTCACCTCTGTAAAGGTCCTCTCTTACTCCGAGGTGGGTTATAAAAAAAAAAAAAATAAATCCTCACTACTCCTGAGAGAAGACCTACATTGTAAGTAGGAGAGCTTCAAGAAACTGGGGTTGGTAGTGAAGAATCAGAGTTCCAAATCAAAACTAATTCCTCACATAGGAATGGAGGAATTTATGGGTGGCTGTGTGTCTGAAGGGAAACTGTGAGGACTAAGCATCACAGTAACAGGAAAACAGGGGTGAATGCAGCTGAAGGGGAACAGAACAGAGAAGTGCCTAGTCAAAGCTGCAACAGTATTTCCAGAAATGTTTCATCAAGGATGGTCTGAAACATGTTTTACTTTCTTGCCTTTGTATGCATCAATTTGCACCTTCAATTATACTTGCTGGATTCAGGTCTTGCACTTTTGATGGTTCCTGCAAAAATGTATCCTGGTCTCTGCCAGTTCCATAGCTTTAAGATCCCAGTGAGGCACTGAGGAGAAGGTAGATGATTAATTGTTCCAAGCAGATCACAATGTCCCTCATGGGTAGAGAAATATAATTATCTCCATTTTAGAACAAGTACCAGACAGTTCAGTTATATGTCCTGCTTAGCATTACACAGTAAATTGTTGTGAGCAATAGGAATGCAATTGTACATTTGCTAATATCTGGCTCTTGATTATAGCTACTAGATCTTTGCAGTGGGGAACCCATAAAAGAGCTATATTCCATTCCATGCAGTAGATTTCTAACTTGTTAGCATTTATTTTTATACCTACAGCAATTTTTAGTACAAATTTTCACTATAAACCTAACTTTAGCTGAGCAAAGCTGTTGCTATTACTGCTGCTGTGTGTGGGCACATATTAATGTAAATAAGAAAGTTTACTACCAGCTAGTTTAATCAACTGGCACAGCGTGAAAGTGAAGACTGGTTTGTGATGTTCTTCAGAGGATCGAATTAGTAACATAAAAAAGCCCAATATAGCCCTCAAATAATATGCTCTTTGAACAATACTTTAATCAATCAAAATATCTAGATAGAAAAGAACAGATTTCAAAGCAGGAAAGAGCAGTCTAATCCTTTACTAGCAATTCAAAATCCCTACTCATATGTCAATTATAAATACCTAAGTCCACAGAGCAATGTAGTGCCCAAGATCTGTCCAAGGACCTGTTCTGACCTTCAGTTGAGTCCTTCATTTCCCACTCCAGTATTTAGCATTGTAAATATTGCAGCTGTTATTGCATGAAATCCTAACTACAGACCTGTTGTTAGGTTAATGACTGTGGTTACAGCTCCATTTTGAGCAAGTATGTAAGCTGAGTATAGATTTCATTTGCTTCTAATAGTGCTTACTGCACTGGGTAGGAAGAGTATCCTACAGCCTATTTCTTTATTACTTCTGTGTATGGGTATCTAGCCTTGCCTTCTTCCAGCTGATATGACCATTATCTCCAAGAAGCTTTGTTCTGCTTGCACAGGGCAGGACAGACTCCCTTTGCAGGTTGTAAATGGCAGTGTGTGTTGCTTGCTAATGGGTAGCAGCTCTGCAAGGGCTTAGCATTAGCAGTGACTCAGGAAGTATCCTGGGATGGGCTTTCTTGTCTGTTGGCATATCTGTTCAGCTGAAGGGCTTTGGCACCATGCCCAAAGCCTCTGCTTCCCTCAAAGCCAGCCAGAAGATGAGGAAGTTGTTCACTGAAGACAGGCTTTGACATTTGCCTGTGTACCCACCACTGCATCAGTGATCTCTTCCCTTTGTTCTGTGAAATGGGAGTGAGGACTGTATTCCTTGCTTCATAAAATGGGGAGAGAGGAATGCTACTTTCTACTTGCTTAATCTAAAGATCTGCAAAGCTTACTGGAAGCTGCACTGAGGTCAGGATCCCACTCTATAACATAACCAGGGAGTTAATGTATGAGATTCTGTCCTTTCTCCCTCCCCACCCCTGTATAATTTGCTTTATCTGTGCTTCACCCCAGTAAGGATGCCTAGCTAAGATCTGTGAGCAGGCCTGGGAATATTTTTGTTTGCTCTGTTGCATGTATTGTTGTACCTGTTTTCTTCTGCAGGTGAAAAGTATCCAAGTACAAAAAATCCGTTATGTCTGGAATATCTATGCAAAGCAGTTCCAGAAAGTTGGGTGAGTTCAATGCCCTGGTTACACAAGTCTATGAGGAAGTCAAACTTCTTTGTGAATAATGTCCTAAGGAAACCCTCCCTTTGTATTCTAGAGCCCTAGAAGATGATTACTCTTGCTCAGCTATACACACCAAATTTGGTTCTGGCCTCACCTACTATGAACAGAATGTCAGGTGCGCATTTTAAAATACATGTACTCAACATATGGATTTCAAAGAAATGTAAATGTACTGCTTTTGGTGCACTTCCTTGAGTTTCTTCTGTATCCACTAATATGCATATAATTTTAGATGAAATGGCCATGCATGAAAAATGCAATGAAAAGGGCTAGAGAATGTATTCCTTGTCAAAGTTTTTGGAATGTCTCAGTATTCATCACTGTTATTTTTCTTATTCAGGGTATAACTATGTCCTGTAACTAACTCTAAGCAGCTCTTATTTGGAGTAAGAGAAAGTCTCCATGAGATGGTGCAGATAATTGTATTGAACTTCTAAATCAATTAGTCCTGTTTTTTGAATTTACTGTATAATGAAACAATTTACAGAATAGTTATTCCCAAAACCAATAAATAAAGAAATTATATTCTGTTGATATAATACTGAAAATGCAGCCCCTAACCCTAGCTCATGTTGAATCATACATTCAAATCCCCCTTAACTTCATGCAGAACTATTTGGTTTTAGACAATTTGGTTTTAGGTGCAGAATTCTTTTGTTTATGGTGCTTCACAAGGATTTTTGTGATTTGTAAATGTTTGCCTAAAAGGCTGTATTACACCTTGTCTGTTTAAGTTGACTTCACTAGTACATTCATCTTTTCTGACACAAGCCTTGTAGAGACATTTAAATTTTTGTCTTTTTCTTGGAGAAAGATCCTCACAAGCTCTCAGGACTATGGCAAGCTGGAACTTTCTGAGTGAGCTACATGGTCACTATTTCATCTCTAAGTGATGGATCTTTATCCCATACAGGAGACTTATATGCGGACCAAACACTATTGATGTTCCAGTGGTCCCTGTTTGGAAACTACTCATCAAAGAGGTGAAACATTTCTGTGGGATTTTTATTCTAGGCTACTTGGGGAGGCTGAGTGTGTATAGAGATTATAATGGAGCCTATCTCTGAATGAGCTTCCCAATACTCTCATCAAGCACACTCCTTTTTCCAATCCTGTTTGAAACCATTCCATGAAATAACCATACATTCATTTATTCTTCATTGTTCCCTAACCTGCATCCCCATGCCTGTTTGGCTGCTTGGTAGTTGTATGTATCCATGTCCTGGGAGCTCATTCTGTTGGCCTTATAAGAGTCAGGGAATGTTTACAAGCTGCACTGGAGATCAAACCTTCCAGGCAAAGGCTGTATTTTAATCAGCAGAGATTAAGTGAGCAGCAGTAGCTGGTATAAATCTACAGCTGCAGAGAGATCCAGTGAGCTCATGACTCTGGGCACAGCATCACATAAAACACAGTATCTTTTGCAGACAGGAACTGGCTGAATATGGCCTAAATAGAGTGTGGAGACGTGCTTAAGGTATGTGAGCTCCACCTTCACTGCACAGCCTGCTCTTCTCTTACCTTTGTTACATTTCTTGTAATGAAGCAAGCAAAACAGGGCTTGGGCTAAGCCATTCACATCCCAAATAAATCCTACTGGTCCAAGTTATTTGGCCCTTCTGACAGATTGAGATGGTCTAACCTGATAAGACTGAAGCTACTGCTAACAAAATTAAAAAGGGGTTCGGGAGACACCACTCAACTCAATAGCTTTTATTTCAGCCCGTTTCTAACAGGGTGGACTGGATGGACGTACTGGAGCCATTTAACTAGGGCAGCTCTTGAGTTTTGCTCTCTCTTCAAACAGGTCTTAAATCCATTTTACGTGTTCCAGCTGTTCAGTGTGTGTCTGTGGTTTGCTGAAGATTACATGGAATATGCCACTGCCATCATAATCATGTCTCTCCTCTCAATTTTTTTGACTGTGTATGATCTTAGACAGGTGAGACACCTCCTTTTTCCACAAGGAAAGGCCAGGATGTCACAACATTCACATGTACCATGCTGTAAGAGTTACCCAGAGGTTTAGTCTCTTGACATTGTTTAGTAGCAAGCGTAATATCCTGGCCTCCTAGTCATCATAATCTCTGTGTGGTTCTTTACCCACATCTTCCCTTCCCCATTCCGGTGCTTTGCTTTGTAACTTTTTTGTTACACCTTCTCCATAATTAAGGTGGGGAATTTCTTTCTCTGTATGATTGTATAGTTCCTGGTAGGGCCAGACCCCAGTTTCTGAGGGCTCTCATAACCACAAATAAAGGCATAATTGTTAGTGGATGAATTGCATCATGTAAGTAAGATGTAACACTTCTGTGTGTTCTCCTTTAATTTATAGCAATCGGTTAAACTGCACAGACTGGTTGAGTCTCATAACAACATCATGGTCACTGTCTGCAGAAATAAGGAAGGTGACTCCTGTACACTTCTTTCTTCAATGTGTTCCATTTCTCTAGCAATTTATATCAAACCCAAGAGTGTATAGTATCAAATTCCTTCTAGAGCAGTTTCCTCTTCTGTTTGATTAATTAGCTTCTGTAGAGTGGGTTAATTTGGCTAGAAGTATGATGTGGCACATCAGTCATATTCATAACTGTTTGAGCACAGCCTTAACAAAAATTAGCAGGAAAATTATTTCCTTTTCCTTAAAGCAGTGCTGACAAAGCCACCACATTGCCATTAAATGACTGAGAGTCCATCTAATTTCTCCATGCAAAGTCTGTTCGTTGCCATGGTTTTCAGAGCACAATGCAAAAAGGAGGAGCCAAACTAAGATACGTAGATACCAAACTTCTTCAGTTAGGTCAGCACATTAGAACAATAACCATTGATTGGGCTTCTGGGGAGATAAGGAATTCTTCAGTTTCAACTGATTCCTTGGCTTTTCTAAATATTGGAGGTTGTATTCTTAGGTCCTACTTGTGGTCTGTTGTTTATCAGCCATTATAAAGAAGTAACAATCTGTTTGGCAGGTAGTTCCTTGTATTTTTTTTCCCCTTACCACAGAGAAATCTGTAAAGCACAAAGTTTGCGTTATATGTCACCTACAGGTTTCCAAGAGCTGGAATCACACCATCTTGTTCCTGGAGATATGCTGGTTCTGAAAGAGGGCAAAATGCTTTTGCCTTGTGATGCCATCCTGATCAGTGGGCAGTGCATCGTAAATGAAAGCATGTTGACAGGTACAGCTCATCCCTCCCAGGTTTACCATCAAAACATCATCACCTTAATTATGAGACAGTCCATAGCTGGTCTGTAAGGGAGTTCTGTCCAGTGTTTGCTATAACAAAGACTGAATTGTAGTTAGCCCCAGCCTGTCTAAATATGGGCTTCAGGAAGGGCAGCTCATCCTTTTCTTCCTTTCTAGGAAGAAGGTGCAGAATTTAGGAAGGGGTCCACTGATTAGAAAAGAGTTCAGGGGAGTGAGCAGGACAGAAGAAGAAACAGTAGATGCACAGCAAAGCTGTTACCACACAGGGCCAGTGGTCCACTCAGGCTGTAGGGGTTTTTCTCAGTCACTCCAAATGTCACCTTGCTGATTGCTGCAACATCTCCAACCTACTGGATTGTCTGTCTAGCCCTGATACTCAGCCTCGTGTTCATGGGATAGCAGTAGAGAACACACCTCGTGAGAGTTCACTGCAAAGCAGGATTTCTGGTGCAGAAGATGTTAATAGTTTAATTTCTTGTCTTTATACTTGGTCTTGGTCTGCATCGAACAAAAACCTACAAATTTTGAAATTTGCCCTTGTAGCCAAGAAGGCCAATGGCATCCTGGGGTGCATTAGAAAGGGTGTGGTTAGTAGGTCAAGGGAGGTTCTCCTCCCCTTCTATTCTGCCTTGGTGAGGCCGCATCTGGAATGTTGTGTCCAGTTCTGGGCCCCTCAGTTCAAGGACAGGGAACTGCTTGAAAGAGTCCAGTGCAGAGCCACAGAAATGATGCAGGGAGTGGAACATCTCCCTTATGAGGAAAGGCTGAGGGAGCTGGGTCTCTTTAGCTTGGAGAAGAGGAGACTGAGGGGCTACCTCATCAATGTTTACAAATACATTAAAGGTGAGTGTCAAGAGGACATAGCCAGGCTTTTTTCAGTGATGTCCAGTGACAAGACAAGAGTCAATGGGTGCAAACTGGAACATAGGAGGTTCCATGTAAACATCAGAAAAAACTTTACTGTGAGAGTGACAGAGCCCTGGAACAGGCTGCCCAGAGAGGTTGTGGAGTCTTGTTCACTGGAGACATTCAAAACCTGCCTGGACACATTCCTGTGTGAAGTGCTCTAGGTGATCCTGCTCTGGCAGGGGGTTTTGGACTAGATGATCTTTTAAGGTCCCTTCCAACCCCTAAGATTCTGTGATTCATGTAAAAGAGAAGTTCCAGAAATCCCTCTCATTTAGAAACCTTCAATTGTCAGGAAATATTTCTTCACTTATCCTTAGTGTATCCACTCTGACATAAATAGGATATTTGTGAGCTGTCAAACATTAAGTTAAAGACTCTCCTTTCACTGGGAACAGGAAATGGGGAATGTCATGTTTCATCTGCCTGAGGGAATAGCATTCACATGAGGTTCAAGCTAGGTAAATAACTTGTGGCAATCAAGGGGAGTCAAACAACACCAGCTCAGGTTTCTTTTCAGGTTCAAAGTGCCTGGGCTTCTTTTGGTTCTCAAGCTTACATGAACCTGTTGTGCTGGTGCAAAGAAAAGCTTTTCTCTGGCAGAGTCCATTTGCTTGCAAAGCTTCAAACTCTTACTCACTCTGAAGATGTCACAATATAAAAGTAACATTGCTCTAAACTGTTTTCTCTAGTAAGTACCTTAAACTTGTCATCTAGAGGTCTACACGCTGTACTTATTTGAGAGTCAGCAGGCTAATTTTAAGGTGTACTGCAGTTTTCCTTATCTGAGCTAATCTTCCCCAGGAGAAAGTATTCCAGTAACAAAGATCCACTTACCCCAAGCTGATAACTTCAAGCCCTGGAGAATGCACTGTGCAGACGATTACAAAAAACATGTCCTCTTCTGTGGAACAGAGGTCATACAGACCAAGGCAGATGACAGAGGAGTGGTGAAAGCTGTGGTGCTGCGGACTGGTCAGTCAACACTTCAGTTTGCTTTTCATTTCATGCTTTTTCTTTCTGGAACAGTCTGACATAATGTGCCCACTCACATTGAGTTAAAGGTGCTAATCCAAGGTCGCATGAGTCAGATGGAGAATCTATATCCTGGGGTGGGCTAAGCTATTACACATTGTTTCTATTTGCTTGACATAACTTTTACAAAAACCACTAGCTTATGATTATAAAGAATTTTGATTTGCTTCTCCTCCTGAAGATAAAAATAAGTTTCTGTATTCTGCAGAGTCACTCATACAGACCGAAACTAAAGATCTGGAGCCTTTTTTCTTAAGTTGCAGAAATTATGATCCATTTTAAAGACCTCCATTCTATTTAGAGAAATTTTGGAAGTGTTTTCCTCTGGGAATTATTTTAATTTGTCTTTTCAGGTTTCAATACAGCCAAGGGGGATCTGGTGAGGTCCATTCTCTACCCTAAACCCATGAACTTCAAGCTTTACAGAGATGGCCTCCGGTTCCTGATGTGCCTCATAGCATTTGCAGCCATTGGCATGATCTACACAGTGTGTGTATTTGCACTTAATGGGGTGAGTTACTAAATGCCTGAGAAATGGTCACAACCCAGTTTCAAGAGACCTGAAACTTGAATGGCTTAATATAAATTTATATATAAAAATGTCATCCTTGTCACTCTCCTTTTTGCCTTAGTATATGAGGTCATTTTACAATCTAGTTTAATTTGTGACAGTACATAAGCTCTCCTACATTCAGTTCCAAGGTTGCAAAATCAACTGTTCCCAATAATAATTTCCTCTGAGGTCTTAGCAAATCCCATACAAGCACTGTGTGTCTTACCAACAGCCTTCTGCACGCTAACTGCCTCTGTTTGTGTGGCCTGCTTATACATGTAATTATCAATGCATGTAATTAGCAACAACTTTCTGGAGCTCTTAAAACAGGAGGTCCCAAGATCTTAGCACTCTGCAAATAGCTTTTACAGAGTTTGTGTAGCACTTTTTGTATATTCCTTGAGAAATCACAAGTCATGGGTTAAATGGAAGACAGACTGATGTGTCACTGTAAAAAGTCAGCTTTCCAAAAGCTTCAGTTTAGATCAAAGACCTGTCTCTGTCCACTGTGTCTGAGAGTGACTGGTATCAAATGCTTATGGAAGGTGGTGTAGTTTTCTAACCTCTTGAAAAGCAAGGTTTAATGGTTCAGTAAGCTGTCTTTTGTATCTAGATCATCTAGCTGTAGTAGCCACTGAAAATCTCCCAGGGTGTGGTTTAATATGTTTCTGAATTAATTTAAGCCTTGGACTTGACAGCACCCGTGGCGATGATTCCCACAGCTTCATTTTATGTACTGCATAAAAATGGTTTTAAAGCTACTGTCTAAATCACTGAAGGAAACGTAACTTTTAGTTTTAGTAGCAAGTAGCTGCCTTCTGTTTGATGTTTCCTGTACTATTCATGACTTGGAGATCACAGCCACCCCTTCAGCCACCTTTTTCCTATATTACAGAGCCCTGAAAAGTACAAGTATAAATACAGATCCCAGAAATGTGCTGATGTTACAAAGAACTCCCCATTTTTTATCTGCCTTCCCCCCCGCCATATCTTTGGATTTGGTCGTGATGGGAGGGGGGGCAGGGGTGGAAGGGAAATAACCTTCACTTACTTATCACTCAGCTTAATATGCTTGAGAGCTTTTGGGAAATAACTTCTGCAAAACCAACTATCCTGATTAGTTGAGTCACCCACATCTCCACTGACTTTTTCCAGTGCTCTCCCGGAGGCTTTTTGGATATCTCTGTGACGATTGCATTAACTCTTCTCTAATTTACCATATACATCAAGGGTCAATTAATTCTGTATTATAATTTTAATTGAATTTCTCAGTATAGAACTAATACTTACCATGTCAGGAAGCAGCAGGGGCCAGCTGTTCCCTCAGGGAAGGCAATCCAAGAGCTGGGGGTGGCTAAGCACAGGTAGTGCTATCACCCACCAGGGCACAGTCACACAGTATCTGAACACAGTAATGAGAGCCGGGTGCTGGTAACAGTCCATCAGTAGTCCCAGGCAAGGCAAAGTGGTAAATAATCCAAGCAGGCCAGTCAGAAGCAGACAAGAGACAAAGCTGAAACCCACATCTAAAGGTCTCCATCCAGGAGACAGCGCTAGAAGAAGGCACATCTACAACATAGCTCAAACAAAGATTAAAGGCCCAGGCCTGAGTTTAAATGGAGCTCTAGAACCCATGACTAGAGGTTGTGAGTGCAGGTGAGACTAGTGAAGGTAATTAAGGCCTATTAGTTCACCGAGGGCCCAGCTATATTGATCTCAATCTCTGGAGTGTTCACCTGAGACCCTTTTAAAAACAGTTCACTCATTCTCATGCATCAAGGTCAATACAAGAAATAGTTGTACACTGTAAACAGCAGTTCAGCAATTTTTAGAGCCTAATTTCTTTAGAGCTTCTTCTAAAACTTAGAAGAAAACATTTCATGCCTTGATAATTGTCTGTTAATGCAAAGCCCAAGTCCTGAGTTGCAAGTTTGATTCTACAATTCAGCTTTTGAGTAATTTTTCTCCTTTGGAATAATCTACAATCAGTTGGCTCAGAAGATTAGTTCCCCTCAGGATATCAAAGAAAGTGTATTTAAGAACATATCCTGGTGTCTGATTTGCATTTTTTTTTCTTAACTTCCCATTGTAATATGTAAAGTACATGCTGATGTTATCACAGTAGTTGAAACTGTCTTGTCAGACTGGCAAGATTCAGTCACATGATATAGTAAATGCTTTCTCTTCTGTGAGTGTGTTTATCTAAAGGTGCTAAGTATATAATTCTAACATAAACCAGATACAAAATATTACCAAACAGGTGCCTTCTGTGATCTGAAATACTACCAGTGAGGGTAGAATGAGTATGTGACGGAAATTCAGCACATGAAGTGCAACATGATTTATGGGCAATGTCCCAAGCTCAGCAGCAGTAATAATAGAACTCTATGATGGTTTGCAGATCCTTCTGAACTGCAAATCTGCTTTGGTTTGCAGTGTCTCAGTTCTTGGATTCCAATTTGAAATGCATTCAGTCCTTCAGCAGTGATATCAACTACCATGAATAACAATGCTGACACTCAGCATACTGGCAGTCAGTTTTACACTGACCTCTAAGCTCCCAAATCAGAGATTGCTCTTAGAAATGTAACTTTTACTTCCATGACTATTCCTGCAGGTTAAAGCAATTTCCTTTCACAGCTCATAGAACATAAGGTCAGATGAAATCATTAGCTCATGAATTCTGCCTTCCTTTTGTTGCACCATTCCGTATGTCTCACCTGTCATAGTCCAGAGCTATGCCTGCAGGCAGCTGGATGAATGCCCATATAAATGGCAGATTCTTGTGTGCTGTATCATGGGAAACTGGGCTTGGCTGAGGGTGCAATAATGTAGCTGGCATGTTTGAACTCATGTGCTTGGAGGAGACTGAGCTCTACCTGGCAGGCTGCTTGGCATGGAGGATGAGGGAAGGCCTGGAGGCTGCTCTTCAGCAGTGGTGTAGCCTTAAAGCCTTTGGTTAAACCAAAGCAATTGATTTTCCATGGAGATGAACACATGATGGACCATGGGCACAGCCTGAAGCACCAGCAGTGGAGGAGAGAAGGGGTGAAGAAGGCTACACTCATACAACCCAAGCAGCAGTCCTTGGCACCCTCTTGCTGACAGCTGCCTTTGTTTTTTTGTCAGGAGGATGCAGGAGAAGTGGTGAAGAAGGCTTTGGATATTATCACTATTGCTGTCCCCCCAGCTCTGCCAGCTGCATTGACAACAGGGATTATTTATACCCAGCGAAGGCTGAAGAAAAAGGGCATCTTCTGCATCAGTCCACAGAGGATCAACATTTGTGGACAACTGAACCTCGTCTGCTTTGACAAAGTAACTGCTGTGTGGTTCTTACTCTCTTACTAGTAATGGGAACCATGCTAGGGGTGGGAGAGTCTGGGGTTTGATCAAACGTTTCCATTGTGTTTTAGAAACATACTGATGAGTCTGACAAACTTAAATTTGTGTTGTCCATTGTGAATTGTAGTTCTTGGAGTCTAAGAATGGGCTAGTAGCACTTCAGCTCTGCACTGCTGTGCTGGCGTTTTCTGGACAGTAACTTCTTAAAATAAGTCTTTTTTTGTGTTCCTCTTGGAGTTGTCATGTGGGAAGTTAATTTAAATGTACATTTTAACTCAGACTGGCACCCTAACAGAAGATGGCCTGGATCTTTGGGGTTTGCTACCCTCTGAAAGAAGCAGGTAAGGCTCCATGACACATTAATGGCATTTAAATTTGTTGGGATAGTGACTGGACAATACTCAGACTTGTATCAGCCTCACAGCTCATGAATCATTCCACAAGCTGCAAGAAATATATTTTACAATAATTTGTTCTTCTGTCCATTCTAATGGACTCATTAACTATGCAGAATTCACCTGTTCTGAGCATTTGTATCCCAGCCTTTAACAGGTGTGTGAGAAATAACTCACAGGGGAGGACAAGTCCCCAGAAACATGCTTCTGGTCTGACCACAGAATAGTACTTTAGCAGCCCTCTGACTTAGGATTGTTGACTTTTTTTCCTGTTAGTCATATGTTGTTTGGTGTCCTCTGATGATAGTGTTTATGTTCTCTTTTGGGTTAGCTTCCAGGACATCCACATCTTCCCTGCAGACCACAGCCTGCCTTGGGGCCCAGTGCTCAGAGCAATGGTGGTTTGTCATTCACTGATTGTGTTGGAGGGCAAGATCCAAGGAGATCCACTGGATGTAAAAATGTTTGAGGCCACTAACTGGGTAAAACTGCTGTTTGTTGTTACGCAAACAGTGATGGGGAGTTTCCGTGTTCTTGCAACAAATAAATGTCCCAAGCCCTCCAATGTAAACAGCCACTTTCCACACAGAAATAAAACAGCTAAAACCCAGAAGAAATGCCACATGTTCGGGCCTTTGGAAAAATGGTCCTTGTTTCTGTCTAGTCTTTCACCTAGGAGTACTTTGAATATTTAGCTCATTTGACTGGAAGACTGGAAGGTGTACAAACCCCACTGGGGTACCAACACTGACCGTGGCTGCTGCCAGATAACAAGGAACCTTGGATTATATGCAGATTAAGACTGCTTTTAAAGAAAAAACATACTTGTGAGAGCTTTGAACTAGATAAAAGATGATGACCTTTGTCAGAGCTCTGTCAATGTGGAGATATTTGTACCATCTTCAGGTCTGAAATCCCATGCTGCTGTGAAAGCACTGCATGCAATCTCTGCCCCATTGCCTACAAACAGCCTCCGTGTGGCTATTTACTCCCTGAGCAGCTGCAGGGCAGGAGGGCAGAGGGCAAAAATGACCATTTATGAAAACTGAAAGGCTGCAAATCTGAGATGGATAAGAGGAAAACAGTCCATGATTACTGGGTTGAAGGTATAGCCATAAGTCATTACTGACAAAAGAGAAGAGATCCAGGACAGGATTAGCTAGTTAAGTGGATGACAACATCTGTATTTGACACATCTGTTTTGTATCTGCAAAATACCTAACCCAGCCAAGTTTCAAAGAATAAGCTATCCAATAATGACAGGAGTTAGATGATGGTTTTTCCCAGGGGCATCACCTTGCCATCTCAGCCTTAGGCTGATGAAACCCATCAAAGTTATAAATTGAAAAAGAATGATCCTGTTAAATAGCTCCTATGAAACATGAATAATTGTATGCCCTTTGAAACCATAAAATAATTTTGCTCCTCACAGTCCAATTGTGATGATTTAAAAACCCAGCTGATTTGTGAATTACTTCAAAAGCTGAGAGGATGATTCTACATTAACAAAACTCTTATTTACTGTTTTTCCATCAGTTTTATTTTATATCTACAGATTTTTGCATATTTGAATGAGTTATAATGATTAAAGGACTTATTGTCAGTGAGAGGACATTACATATTTCCTGTGCAAGACTTCAGTGTCTTAGTGAAGCTGGTGAAGCTCTGGATTTGATTGTCAGGCGAGGCAGTGGGTTAACTATTGCTGGAGCTTTTAGTGTGAGATCGGAAAAGCCCCCTCGGGAATGAATAAGATACCTTGTTGTAAAGGAAGGAAAAGCTCTGAATGATTTCCTGAGGTTCCTTTCAGCTTTGCTGGTGCTGTGTTCTGAAATATTTTGTCTTTCAATTCACAGGTGATAGATGATTCCGGTGGACACCAGATTGAAGGTCAAGAATCCACACATGCCACACTCAGACCTGGGCCTAAAGCCAGCAGTGTAAGCTACTTGCAAGAGCTACATTCATGATCAAGTTAAACTATCACTGTAAGGGCTACCTTTCAGCAGAGAAACACTTGGCTGTCCTGGTCCAAGGCAGCTTTTCCACTCTTCATCTTTCTCGAACTGCTTGGAGAGAGATTGCCTTGCTCTCTGGTTAAAAAGAGATGCCTGGGGGAGCTTTCTGCTCACACTGGAAGCAGAGGGTTGATGAATGACAGATTGTCCAGCTCCAGAATTTGCCTATCCTGGTAGCTTGAGACTCAATCCAAGCTCAGCTGAGTGGTGAAGATCTCTAAGAGCACTGGGGCTTCAGTGGAGTCTGGTCATGTATCTGGGAATGCTTTCAGTCATCCATTTTCCCTTTGCAAGACCAGTGTAAGACAGTCTTGTTAAAGAAATAAGACTAGTTATCTCCTTTCCATAAATCACATCTAATATTCTGTAAAACTGTCAGTAAACTTTTCCTACTGCTTAAGCTAGACTTTTCCGTACAAATTTCACCTTCTCTTTATGTGCTGGTCCTTTCTGTATCACTGTGACAAATCAGCCTGGTATATATGGTTAGCTTCTTACCATGGTCCAAAGGACAGACATAAAATCCTTTGACTGGAGTTTAAAATCCTGGCTACAATATCCAATCCACTTGCTTTTCTTCTAGGCTCCAGTGGAAGGACTTATCATTTTACAACAGTTTCCATTTTCTTCAGCCTTGCAGAGAATGTCTGTCATTGCTCAGGAAATCGGTGGGGAGCAACAGGTCTTCACAAAAGGTGCTCCAGAAATGGTAGCCATGTTATGTAGAGCAGAAACAGGTAACTAACATTTATAAATGCTTCCTAGAAACACATATGTAAAAGTGTCTTCTGATGATGCAATGGAGTGGAAGGTCCAGATGAGTTTTCTGGGTCTAAGACTTTGTACTTCAGCCTGAAAAGTTAGATTCTCTCTGTAGTGCTCTGATGCTGAGCTGTCATAGAGCTGTTCTCAGCAAAGGAGAACTGCCAAGAGACAAAACAAGTGCCAACTCTTGTACAAGGTGTACAGTCTCTGCCAGAATAGGTATTTGAAAAAGTTTTCTACTGGTCCAGTATACACCAAAAAAAGTTTTCTTTTTCCTCCAAGACTTGGGCGGGCAGCTAGAAGAGCACAGCTCCTTCATGACACAATGGAAGGTGGTAAGTCTTTGCAGAATAGTTTAGGATCCAAAGTGCAAAGTGTCAGAGGAAAGACAATGATTTTCTTATTGAGCAAAATTCAGTTCAGCAGTTTTCCTTAATGTCCTTGGCCTACGGGCAGACTCTAGGTATGCTGCCCTCTGGGACAGCTGCCCTGCTCCAAGGCTTCCCTTTACTAGGAAGAGTCAAATGCCCTGATAAACTTCCTTTTCGTCTTTTGCACAGTCCCATCAAACTTTGAAAGCCAACTTCTGCTCTACACAGCACAGGGCTTTAGGGTCATTGGACTGGCATGTAAATCTCTACAGGAAGGGAAGCAATCTACTGATCTAACAAGGTAAGCCACAGACTGCTTCTCATCAGCCACATTCAGCCATGGGCTAGTGGTGCCTCACACAGCACCATTACCACAAAAGCCCTGCCAAGGGGAAGACTGTAGTACAGAGTTTTGTTAGATTTAGGCCAGAGGAAATCTGATTAAAACTGGATATAGGTCTCTCTGAGAATGGGTAGAGGGCACTTCACTATCCCATGCTTACATAGCTTATAGATGTCCAAAAATTCTTGCACATTTCTTCACTTAGGATCAGTCTAGGAAGTATAATTCCACTACATTCTAAAGGCTAGTACACCCCTCCCTCAGTCCATCATTTCTACCAGAATCCTTGAAGATTTATCCAGGCTTTCAGCTCAACAGGTCTTTTTTTTTTTTTTTTTTTTTTTTATATCTATCTATCTATCTATCTATCTATCTATCTATCTATCTATCTATCTATCTATCTATCTATCTATCTATATCTTGGTTCCTTGATTAAGCAACGGCAGCAGATTAACCCCATTGTATCACCTGTTCTCTAGCACAGTCTAAGTCAGCAGACTGTCCTCTGCTGTTGGCTTGGTCCAGTCCTTCAGCTTTCCAACTTTAGCTCTTTTTAGCTTCTAGAGGAGCCAGCAAAATATTCTGCTACACTCATGATATTAGTTTTCCTAACAGCCTCAGGCAAGAGCATTTGCACATGAGCCCATCGTCTTTTAACCAAATCCCTCCAGCTTTTGCCTGTTGTACTCCAGAAACATCACTTCTGAAACATTTGTGGTTATTTAGCATCTACTGTCGCTTCTGTTTACTTATTAGCTGCAGGTCCTAATACAGATGGGGCTCACTTGCTTTTTCAGAGGGCTTTTTGATTTGCTGAATGGGCCAATGACACGGAGGCAAAGTGCAAGTGGTTTGTTTAATTCTTGTGACAGGTGTCATAACAGACCTATCCAATCCAATGAGCAAGTGTGCACGATATGGCCCAGATTTTGCAGTTGTGTCTGCAATTCTAGCATGCATGATGTATATACTGCCAGGAGAAAGAAGAAAGCTGGAGGTCAACACAAGATCAGCAGCGGAAGCAGTGACTATTCAGGCCACCACTTGCTGCCAAGGGGAAGCAAGTCTTGCTGGTGTTGAAATAGCACCTCAAAAGACAGACAGCCTGGGACTGCTGAAAACTAACAAGTTATTTTAATTCCTTTGTGTTAGAGGGGATGGTTAATAGTTATAACTGGCAAATTCAGAGCAAAAAAGGGCCACAAAAAGAAGAATTAAATCTGCCTGTTTGTTCTTCACCTTTAGGGAGGAGGTAGAATCTGATCTAACATTTCTGGGTCTCCTGATAATGGAGAATCGACTAAAAAGGGAGACAAAGCCTGTCCTGGAGGAGCTCAGTGCTGCCTGCATCAGGAGTGTTATGGTTACAGGTATCTAAAAAGTGTGGATTATTTATATGGCTTCTGGTCTGGCAGGGAGTTCAATGATGTTTGATTGAACAGTCTGCTGCTTTCTCACCACCACTGGTAGGAAGGCACAGACATTTCTGTCTTTCAGATAGTAATAGTCCAAGAAGCATCAGTGTTGTAATAGTGATGTGAGCTGAATCCTGCAACCTTATGTCCCTGACAACTTCACCAGGCTGTGTCAGATATCTAACTCTCAATCTGTCCCTCTCTCACCACTGATCAGAGCCTTCCTGTTCCTCTGATACTTTCCAGTGAGTCCATTTGTTCTCCCTGGTAAGGTTATTGGATGACATGCATAAAGGCATGTCATGCAAGATCTTCTAATGAAATCTTGTTGCCATAAATGAACAGAGAAGGAGCATGGATGTCAGGACAAATCACTAAACTTTATGACATCTGGTAACTCATGCCTACCAGTCCCTATTTATCCCATTCTTCTCCTTGAAAGGCTGGTTTGGATTTGGAAAGGATAACCCTCATTTTTTTCCATGGTCCAAAGACATTTTTCCAGCAGTCACACAGATCTTGTCTTCTTGGACTTCACCCCTTTCAGTAAACATCCTACACCAAAGCCATCAAAGGCCAGTTGAGAATCAGAGATCCTTAGCAGCAACTTAGCAGTAAATTCCTTACTTTTTTGTCTAAAACTCATAATCTAGGAGCACATTCCCCATCTGGGTTTCTTCAAGTGGAAAATATTCCATTTCCAGATGAAAATATGTTTAATTATTGAGGCAGATGTAATTTGGAAAGTTTTGTTCTTTATAAAAAATGTTCCCAGGCACAGACACAGATATCTTACTGATTCTTGCAGATATATTTGAAAACTTGGAATTCAGGAAAGGGCTAATGTTTCCTCCATAAACAATTTTAGATAACACTCCCCTTGATTTTTTTAGGTGACAACATTCAGACAGCTGTAACTGTTGCCAAAAATGCTGGGATGATTTCTCCAATGAACAGAGTGATTCTTGTGGAAGCAAACAAAATACCTGGATCTTTTTCAGCATCTATAACCTGGAAAGCACTAGAAGAAAACAAATCTGAAGATTATGGAAACCTGGTGAGCATATAGGAAGCAGGTGTTGTGCAGCAGGAAAACAAACTAAGCTGGAATGCTTTAAATAATGCAGTGGGATTATCCTGGTATAACAGAGACCAGTTATTAAGCATCATCTCTGTGTCAGAATGTTATGTGCTACAAAAGTGTTTAAAAAGAAGGGATCTTTATAAAAAATGTACTCCCCTAGAGCTTCCTTTCTAGCATATTATCTTATGAACACAGTTTTGCTAACTGCTTAGTGAGGTTTTAGAACAGCTTTGCAGAAACCCAGGGCAGATTTTTGTCTCCCCCTTATGCTTAGCTGATGCCAGTTTAAAGCAGGTTTCTTTTCCCTGCAAGGTAAACTTGATGGTATAGATATGCACACAAAATCTGTGGAACTGCATTGAATGAGCAGGTAGAGACTTAGCACTTCCCCACACTTGCCAAATTAAAACACAGATTAACTATTTGGAAATTACATATACACAGTGAAAGATAGGCTAGATAGGCTAAGAAATTATATTTTACCAAGTATCTCCACAAAGAAACTGAGACAAAGACAGCTACTCCCACCCAAAAAAGCATGTCTGGAGATGCTGACCCTTCTCTGAGAAGTGTTACAGTCAGGCAGTCAGTAGGTGTTGCAAGCCGGTACCGGGGGGCTACCGGCTGTCAGGATACTTTTGTGGGGAAGAAAAGAACAGTTTCCCACAGTAGGGAACCTCTGCGAGGACTGTTAAAGGGCCACTTTCTACCAAACCTCAGCTTGAGCAACATCTTGACTGTATTTTACTGCAAAAAGGCATGTCTAGCAGTGGTGCCCATGTGCTCTCAAGCCCCTCTCACTCACAATGCAGCCCATCAGATTGGCATTGTGGCATAAATTCTATCAAATGTGGCAAAGCTGAGGGCCAGCTTTTAAAACCTATGAAGCATCCAGTTCACACTGAAGTTAAAGGCATTATATGCCTGAATTCCTTCACAAATCTGGGCAAAGGCAAGGTCTGGGAGACCCCGGTCTCTCAGAGTCTTCAAAAGCACCATCTCCATGATATGTTGTTTTCTTTGTAGTAGTGCTTGGGTAATTGCACATAGTAGCTTTTGAGGTGTTGGGAGAAGCACTCATTCTGTCTTGTTTTATAGGAGCACCACAGTCAGACTGGAGGAAGAATCAGGCTGGCACTGGGATCAGACCAGTATCATTTTGCCATGAGTGGAAAATCTTACCAAATTGTAGCACAGCATTTCAGACACTTACTCCCAAAGGTAAGATCTGGATTATCTAACTGGGGTAGGCTTGCAATTCCGTAGATTCTGATATAATTAGAATCTGATATAATAGCAGAGTCCTGATATAATTAGCTGAAGAGATGTGTACCATGACATCTTTGGGGAACAATTCTATCCCTGAAATACCTGTTGGTCTTCAACCTTCAGCAGCCTCACTAGAGAAGGGTCATCTGAAAGGCCAGGCAAAGTACGCAGCTGTTCAGTGTCCTCAGTCTCTACAGCTGCTATACTAAAGGCCCACTGGTACCCTTTCGGGTCACAGAAGTATCCTTTCCTGAGATAGTCTATGCCAAAGATGCAAGAAGCATCTGGGCCAGTCACCACAGAGTGCATTTGCCATTCCTTACCAGTGAGGCTCACATCAGCCTCCACAACAGTCAGTTGTTGAGAACCTCCTGTCACTCCAGAAATAGTGACAGAGTCTGTCCCTTTAGGATTTGATGGCATTAGTGTGCACTTTGCATCAGTGTCCACCAGGGCTTTATACCTTTGTGGTTCTAATGTGCCAGGCCACCAAATCCACACAGTTCAGAAAACTCCATTGTCCCTCTCCTCCCCCTGGCTGGAGGCAGGACACTTCTAATATTGAACATTAGAAGTTGGTGCACCATCATGGGTGGCTTCAGCAGCAGCAGGAAAGAAGTTGTCTTCTGCGATCTCTGACCTTCCTCTGAGTTTATGTATATATATGGAATGGAATATCTCTGGCCAATTTTGTTGTCTAATTCAGCCTCCTATGGGGTGGGCCATAGATCTCCCCATAGTGTCTGAGCCAGCAGAGTAAGGATGTGACCTTGAAGACCCAGCAGTTAGAAAAACATCCCACTGTTTGTTATCATTCCTAGCTGGAATGCTCTGCTACTAGTTAAAGGGGAAAGGGAAAAAAGGGGAAAAAAAAAAAAATCAGTAAAAGGAAAATTGACTTAATCCTTGCTCAAACCACGACAACATGACTTAAAACATTTGTGCCATGTGCCTGGCACTTGCACAGCACTGGTTCTGTAATGTTTTGGAGAACAGAGCAAAGCGTGGTATTACACAGCATGCAATTCAGCAGGACTTGTCTGTTTTATGGAAAGGATAGTTTCACAAATTATCATCTAGTAAATCTATGCCTGGTAATCTGTGTTCATCAGGTAACTCAACACCAGGCTTCTTGTGCTTATTGTCATTGCTATTTTTTCAAGATATTAATTAAGATGCCTTTTATCTTTGATCATCAGCCTTCCCTACTTTGGAGTCTAGCATTAGTTGTTTGGAAATGTGAATTTTTGGTAGTTTCTAATCCAAATTATCATGGAAATCACTGTGACTCAAGTTCTTAAAAAAATCACTTCCTTTTTCTCTTCTTATAGCTCCTGCTGAATGGAACAGTTTTTGCTAGAATGTCTCCTGCTCAGAAATCCAGCCTTGTGGAAGAGTTTCAAAAGCTGGAGTAAGTTCACAATGAGTCCTAAGAGTCTGGAAGTGTTTGATGAATTTCCAGGCTTGAAAATAATATAATTTGAGCTAGTTTTTGTCTAACAGTGTTTTCTCGAAGTGCACAAAACTGACAATTCCACAGACATGCTGCTTGTCAAGCAAATTTCAAAAGCCTGTTGAAGTCTGAAGTTGGTTTGGCAACCCATCAAAGACCTAACAATCCCATAATTCTGGGTTTTGTTTTTTGCATCATCCTTCATTTTTCCCTTTGTGGGCCTGAAGGAGGGGCACCTATCTACCCAAGATTTCTAGGAATATCTCCCAGCACTGCAGCTTCTCTGATGCTAGTGGTCTTTTTACTGCACTGTTGCGGACTCAGCACGATGGCAGAGCATCTGGATTGGTGTGGCCTGTGCCAATCACAGTATAGAAGTGTGTATGTGTTCCCCAGTCTCCAGATAAATTGTTAAACCCATGTTCTCCTCCTCTCTCTACTCCTGCTGCCTCTGTCACTCTCTTCTCACCTCAGGAGGTTCTGGCAGGACCAGACCCCAGAGCAGTCCCCAGTCATGTCTATTCCCAGTGAACATGAGGTGCCAGTGCCTGTGATCCTTCCTTTGAGCAGGGCTGTCACCATCAGCCCTTTCCTCTGTTAGGACTGACCTTAAACCCAGTGAGGGCAGGAGACTGTGTCTGTTGTAGGGAACAAAAAACTCCATGCTACTGTACTCTGCCATCCACCACAGCAGAAACTGTAGGCACATCTGAGGTGCACACCCAAGGCCCATGCACAGCCCAGAGTCCCAGGCTTGTATTTCAGTCTTTCAGCTTTCCAGAGGGACTTTTAGTAAGAAGCTCACATGATCTGCATAAATTACTTCTATGGACGAGGTTCCGATTCCCTCCTGTTTATAGGTCTCACTTTCCCCAGAAATGAACTGTAGGTCACTTTATTTTTTAGTTACTTTGTGGGCATGTGTGGAGATGGAGCCAACGACTGTGGGGTAAGTGAAAATTCTTTATAATATATTTATTTTAAAAATTAGAAATTAATGCAATGCCAATAGAGTATCCTAGACTGAGCACATGCTGGAGATGGGAGTGCTCTGCTTATTAACAGAGCAGATGTACTGGCACCAGTACTGCTTCAGGCCTGATCCCACAGTTGGTCCTTACCAGGCAAGAGATGTCCTAGATAGAGATTGTTGAGTCTGTGGTCTCCAGGGCTGATTAATTTCCTTTGCAAAAACCACCTGAATATTCTTCAAATCCTTTACTGGTGTTTCTGTCAACATATAGAGTGTCTGGGGACGGAGAAGACTGGGGTGAGGAGGAGTTTCCATGGGGAACAGATGTAGCGCTTCAAGGTTTTTGTAAATGCACGCTTTAGAATTGAATTTTTTTTTCCAAAAGGAAGGGTCCCTGTTCAGGAGGGACCCAAAACTCCCTTCTGGGGAGGTTCAGTTCACTCCATGACTTTGCACCTCCTTGTGGCAATGACAGCAATGCCACCAAGCCAGTGAACCAACCACTTGCCCTAACAAAAAGTCCCCAGGATTTTCCTGGGGGAAAAAAGCAGAGAACCTAGACTGTTTACATAAGCTGTGACTGCAAGTAAGTGCAAGGAGGCAGAGCCAAACCTGTCTTCTGCAGCTGGCAGTGGATGGATTTGGGGTCTGTAGAAAACGGACTTTCCCATGCTGTCATCCCCATTCTTCTTCTGGACCTGATGCCTCAACCACATTCCACTGGAGGAACTTTTTGGGTGGAGAACACCCAGGGAATGAGGAGGGACTGCTGTTCACAGAACGCATCCTGTGATAAGGAGTCACTTCTTGGCTGACATGTCTTCCTGGTGTGTGAGTGGTGAAGAAGAATGTGACTTTCAGGCTTTGAAAGTGGCGCATGCCGGGATATCACTGTCGGAGCAGGAGGCGTCTGTGGCTTCACCTTTCACATCCCGAACCCCCAGCATAGCGTGTGTGCCAGAGCTCATCAGGTAAGCATGCGTTTTTTTCATGTTAAAGAAAGAAGACAGTTTCCACTCTTCTCAAATATTAGTGTTGGATGTTTCCACCAGGCCAGAATGCACATATCTAGAGAAAAGGTCTTTGACCTTGAAATTACCATTTGTCTTGTTCTCACCTGAAATTCCTAGAAGATACATTAATTCCCTGAAAATTAGAGGAGGAGGGTATCTACAGCTGAGCCTCATGTAACCAGCAGCATTTTAAAATCAAAAGAAAAAGCAAAAAGCTTCATAAAGCTGAATCAAATTCCCCCAAATCAACATGTACACTACTGTTAGGCCCTGCCCCTGATAACCTATGCAAGCAAAATGTCCAGGGCCCAGATTTTACTTACTGGGACAGATGAATAACCAGAGAGGGAACATCGCCTTCATTGGATACTATATATTCACTGCAGGAGAAGAGGACTTGTTTGTTTGAGCTTACTGAACAGCTGCTTGGCTTTGTATGTTTTTCCTCCTATGGAGTTTGTTACCTTGACTATTTCAATCAGCAGGAAAACTTGCTAGGGGAAACTATAATCCTGAGAACATAGATTATTCTAATCAAACCCTTTTGCTTGCAGCAAGATTTCTGCAAGTGAAGATACTTCTTTCATTCAGGTCAGATTTCTTTCTTTCACTTGTCAGCAAGGTACTGGCAGAGACTTCTCTACTTGTGACACACCCTTGTTTTTTTATCAGTGTTTTGAGAGGACTGTCAACAGGAGCAGACCTGTGACCTGACTGCTGTCCTTTATTCATGTCTTCATACAGGGAAGGTCGTGCTGCCCTTGTCACTTCCTTCTGCATGTTCAAGTACATGGCACTGTACAGCACCATTCAGTACCTTGGTGTTCTTCTACTGTATTGGGTATGTCTTGGGAACATGTTGGCCAGAACTGCATGAGCTACTACTCCCTTGTAGGAGAAACATGGCATAAAAGCCACAATAATATTAGGATATGGAACTTTACCTATCTGAGCTGCAAACTTCTGTGGCATAATTACATGGTCCTCAGCTGAAAACTGGAAAGATTCTTCCCATTAACTTCAGCCAGTGGACTCAAGATCCAAGCTGGGAAAAAGAAGGCTGAAATACTGGACAGTATTTTGGATGAGGGCATATGTCTGTGAAAAGGGAGAATCTGGTGTATGCATGTGCTTAAAGCATGAATTAATTTCACAGTAAGGAAAATCCCCTGGAGTGCCTTAAACCATTTTAGCATGACTTCTTCCCAAACAGAGAGGAGGGCTTTGCATTCAGAAGTCACACAGCATTGAGAAAACAAGTCTCTTCTAATAATCTTCTTTTTTATTGCATGGAGTGAACCCGCTGCTGAGTCTGTTGGCAGGGTGGTGGATTTGTGGTCCCCTTATCTGCTGAGTAGCATTGCAGAACAAGCAGTGGAACATTAGCTCCATGAAAATACTACAGCTCTCAAACCAGCCCACGGCAGATGTCTGATTTGTGATCTTTTTTTTTTTTCTTTGTGTTCCTCTTTTCAGCAACTAAACTCCTTTGGGAATTACCAGTTTTTGTTCCAAGATCTGGCTATTACCACTGTAATTGGTGTGACAAGTAAGCCCCATAGTCATCCTTTGTATTAATGAGAGAATGATCTCAAATATTTTCCACCTCCTTGGAAATGCATAATTCTGTGTACAGAAAGGAAGGAGACTACAGAGAGTATAGGGTGTTTGAATCAGTAGAGGAAGTGACTTGCTTGAGACAAGTTTTGAGGTAATCTGGGGAATTCTGATTCTTGCGTTTGCTGAGCATGTAGGTTGTTGATAACTGGGATGTTATCTCTACACATAAGGGTAAAACCAGAGCTACTGTAATGGAAAGTTTATTCAGGCTTTTTCCTCTTGACTTGGAAAGGCAGATTAAGAAGATACCTAAGGATCTATGCCTAAACGAAAAAGTGATCAACTGTTTTGAGTAAACTTGTATTTGAAGCTGCATAGATAGGAGACATGAGAGGAAAGAGAGGTGAAAAAGGAGAAGAAAGAAATGACAGATGCCAGACTCTAAAGAGCAGAAAGTAAGCCAAGAAAAAGAGAGGAAACCAGTGGAAAGAGAAAGACAGGGTTATTGAGATGGAGTGAATACAGGGAGAGGTTTAGAAGCAGGAAGGGGAAGGGCAGGGGCATGAAAAGCATATAGCAAAACCAGGCAGCTGTCTTCCATCCCTGCTGAAAAACAGACGACTGGAAAAGGCCTTGAGTAAATCAAGCCTAAAAGGCTCAGCCACAATACAGTGTGCCAAGTTACGTTGCTGCAAGTAGCCCATTTGAAACTCTGTATCAAGGCTCTCTATAGCTCTTTTATTCAAAGTCCAGATAATTTTGTTTAACCTAAGAACAGATGAAAATGTGCTAGGTCAGCTAATGCAGTCCTCTACAAGCTCAAATAACTGGGCAGTAGGTGCTTAGTCCAGGAGGATGCACAGAATATGGGGAACAAAAAGTCCCAAGACACAGTTGACTGAAAGAGAATGGGAGAGCTTGAGCATATCCTTTAATCCTTGGGCCTGACAGCAGCCAAATAAAATAAAAATCCAATCCTTAATTTTCAAAAATGCCTCATGATAGTAAGATGCCATTACTTAACCTCTTCTGTGACCAGTAAGATTTTGTGAGAAAACAACTGTATTTTGTACTTGATATAGTATTTCTGTGAATTATAAAGAAAATTACAGACTGCAAAAGTGCTGACCATTGATAGCAGTCAATAATACACAGCAGCAATGCTTTCATTTTGGACACACTAGAAAACATGTCTGTGCATCTTTCAGTGAGTTTCACAGGTGCCTATCCAAAGCTGGTTCCCTACAGGCCTCCTAGCCAACTCATCTCACCCCCGTTGCTGCTCTCTGTTGTACTTAACATCCTCTTCAGCCTCAGCATGCAGATTTTTGGTTTTGTGGTGGTCCAGGAGCAGTCTTGGTATTCAAAGACCAATATACACAGGTAGGTCCCCTTCTTGGGACTCTGGGTGACACAAGGCAGACCTAGTGGAACAGGTCTGCACAGTACTATTGATCAGCTTAACTACAGGCCTGATCAGCTGCTGCAGACCCTGTGCTTTCCCACAGAATGAAATCATGTTGATCAGTGTTTTCTGCAGGTCCCTAAGCTCTCCAGCAAGTCTGCTGTGCAGCACAGTGCATGTGGTGAGAATGCTTCTGTTGAGCATGAAGAGTAGTATTTGGTTGCAGGGAAGATCAGGGTATCCAAGTAGGTTTGAGCTCAGGCTCTGCCAGGTTCAGCAAGCTCAATCCAGTGGGTAAGATTGAGGACATTGCCAATAACCTATATCCTTGTGATAACAGCAGCAAATTATGGCTGATTCCTGACAGTGGTAGTGGAAGCTGGGGGAAATAAGCAGGACAGTGATCATTCTCTGATCAGTGTTACACTCTTTTTCAGTGCCTGCCTCTCAATGAACAACCACACGGATAATTCTTCCTCTGTTTCCAGCCTGGGGCTCCATGGGGTAAGAGATGAAGCCCATGGGCAAACAGACAATGGCTACAAGAGCTATGAAAACACCACAGTGTGGCTGCTAAGTACCATCAACTGCCTCATCGTAGCACTAGTGTTTTCCAAGGGAAAGCCTTTCAGGCAACCCATCTACACAAACTGTAAGTATGGGGAGAAAGGGAGGGATCTGTGAGTAACTCAACTCAGAGATTAATTCACTGGGGAAAGATTAAAACTTGACTAAAGCGATGCCAGTCAAGAAAAAGCAGGAACCCAGTATTTGATTTCTAAATTACTAAAGATCACCTTTTCAGAAGCTTTAGTGCCAGTGGCATCCTGTGACCAGCAGCTCGCTGAGCAGGGCCCACATTTGGTGCTCGTCTACTGCTAAAAACTTGGCCCTGGTATTTGGATTTCTGAAACAGACAAAGGCAGTTTGATAAAAACTTCTAAGGAGTAGCAGGAAGGTGGAAGCAGCTGGCAGAAGCATCATGTTACTTCAGGCAGGCTGAATGGGACAACTCAAGAAGAGCCAGAATAATTCTGGAGGAGTCCTATGACTGTCTCCCTGTATGCTGGTTAAGCAGTATTTGATAGAACTCACATTTAGGACATTCTTTTGGGCCCATCTCAGAAGAAAACATACAATGAAATCTGGGCATTTACAAAGGCCCTGCTTCCTATTCCAGAACCAGGGACGTTTAGCATTAACTAACTCTATGACCAGTAACTTCTCTAAAAAGAAAACATCAAAAGAGGCAATAACTTGAAGGAACTGTAGGTTGTAGGTACTTGAAGGTAGTCTAGTAGTTCTGTTTTGCCTCTGGAAGACTGTCATGTGAAGGGAAGATGAGAACATGTGATTGTGGCAGTTCTGGAAGTTGCAGTGAAGCACAGGAGAGCTGTTCTTTGTGGCACAAATCCTGCAGCTCTCACTCAAAGCTCTGTTCAGTTTTGGGTTTTTTTAGGCTGTTAAATTGATGCTGCAGGCTTTATGGCTTTGGTGTTTGGGTGTATTAGTAGTGAGGAAGGGACATTCCTCCCAGATAGTACAGAAGGAGGTAATCAGTCTCCCAAACCCTGACAAAATCAGAGTGATTGGCTGAGGTGTGAAGTTTGGTGCATGTCAGCTGAAGAGAAAATGAATTTACTAATTCATGGAACATTTGCCTCTGGATGGGGAGGGCAGTAGAATCTCCATTACTCCAACTATTTAAGATCCTGATCAAGAGTGAAGTCTTGATATCATTGAAATTGAAGGCACAGCTCCTAATCATATCAACAAGAACAAGACACTTCATCCTGGACATCTTACTGAATGGTGGGAGACACTGAGCTCAGAGTGAGACTCACTGGAAGACTGTAAGACTTCTCAGACCTGAGAAGTCAGATTGAATGTTCAAAATACTTGTTTGGCACTTTAAATATGTGCCTCAAGGCTGGTCTCAGCCTTACATATATCTACTTGACTGAGTAAAACAGGAGTTTTACTCTCTTCGTTCTCCTTTCTCTGAAAGTTCTTTCCTATCTCATGGAATTTTGTTGGACTGACACAGAAAATGATTACAGTCTTCTGAGGTAAAGACAAACAGCTGAGATTGCTACAAACTTGTGGTTTTATTTACTTGTTCTTTTTCCCTTCAGATGTGTTCATACTGGTGCTCATAGGGCAGTTGGGCATTTGCCTCTTCTTGGTGTTCGCTGATATTGAAGATCTCTACTCTAAGATGGATGTGAGTATTGGTGCATTTTCTTCCTACTGCTGATCCTGTTGTTAGTGCACAGGGGTTGTTTTTGACAAAAGGCACCAGCTTTTGCAGGGATACAGGGCATGTCTAAAGACAAATCATATTTAAAGAGATGGGTTTTAGATGATGGGATTGAAGAACATTCTGGAGATATGGTATTTCCAAACTAAGATCTGTTTATTCTGACAGCTGGACAGCTACACATGAACATTTGATTGTTTCAAGGAGTTGTTCATGCAACAGAAGACGACATCACTAAGCTTATCGTGGTTGGTAGATTGGTGGCTTGATAGTTGTGGAGACAAGAGAAGAAAGGGACTAGGCCCTGCGAATTTAAACTAAGGCACCATGCACTTTCTCAGGCTGAGCTGAGGATGAGCTGCTCTGCATACAGATACTCTTGCCAGGCAGCAGTCACAGCAGCTCTCAGTGGGGCTCAGTGGGCAGACCTAGTTGAAGAATCTGCCACAGGATGGCACTTCAAAGCAAGTCTCAGTTCTGTTGTGGACCAAGGGGACTCAGGACATGGCCAACACTGCAGCTGTGAGGGGCTAAAATGACTTTGGGGAGAACTGCAAAACTCCCAGAGTTGCTGAGAAGAGAAAAGGAGGAAGTGGCAATAACAGATTCTGCAATAGCCTAGCGCTGGAGAAACTGCAGATCCAAATGTTGGATCAGCAGTGCTGCCAGCTGTGGGAAGCTGGAGTTGGAGTTCAAGAAATGCTCAAGACTTCAAACTACTTCCTATATTAGAAAGAACAGAAGCATTTAGATTTAGTTCTGGAGCATGGTTTTCTCTGCTGCACCATAAGTTTAAAAAGCATCTTTATCAATAGTTCTTCAAGACCAGCAGCAATACTGGCTCATCAGCAGTGTATGGCCAGTGTGGGCTTCTGGTGAAGCTGGTGAAGGGTCTAGAGAACAAGTCTTATGAGGAGGAGCTGGGGTGGTTTAATCTGTAGAAAAGGAGGCTCAAGGGAGACCTTCTCACTCTCTACAACTGCCTGACAGGAGGTCGTAGCAAGGTGGGTTTCAGTCTCTGTTCTCAAGTAGCAAGTCGTAGGATGACAGGAAACAACCTCAAGTTGTGCTAGGGAGGAAAAGTTTATTAACCGAAAGGGTTGTCAAGCACTGGAACAGGCTGCCCAGGGAAGTGATTGAGTCACCATCCCTGGAGGTATTTAAAAGACATGTAGACACACCACTTAGGGATATGGTTTAGTGGTGGAGTTGGCAGTGTTAGGTTTATGGATGGACTTGATGAACTTAAGTCTTTTCCAACATAAATGATTCTATTATTCTATGACATAAGCTCCCATCAGTGTCTTGTGTGCCACATGTTGTTGAACAGCTTCTCCTGCTTTTTTTTTCCCAGCTTGTTTGCACCCCTACCATGTGGAGGATCTCCATGGTGATAATGCTTGCAGTCACACTTGCTGTGTCCTTCCTTGTTGAGGTGAGTATGCTTCATGAAATGTACCTGTCAGCACTAACTGGAGAGACAAAAGGGTCAGGTCTCATTCTTTCTTGTTTCACTTCAGCCCATCTTAGGAATAAAACAGTAAAACAGGAGCCATTGCTGCTATCTCTCCCTTACTCTCTTTCCCCAAAGCCCCACATCTGAATGATCAGATATAAGGGAATGCCAGGCCCAAAAACCTTTTCTTTCCTCTGGTGAGTGGGATGTGTCAGGTCCTGCCCCAGGCTAGGGAAATACGGACAGTCTTTGGTGTTTTCTGCTCAGATCCTGAAGACTCTCAGGAGGAGCTGGTCCCAGTTTTCTGGTGGAGATGCTATGAGAAATGGTCAGTAGAAGGCTATTTAAGGGATATGGATGAGCAGGACAGGGTGGGAGATCTGAGTCTTTACTACTTGCCCAGTGTATCCCCTGTGGATGAAGAGGGAAAACCACTGTCCAGGTCCTCCAGAATCTTCTTTTTCCTCTTGCTTTTACAGGAAGCTGTCATTGAGAACAGATCTTTGTGGCTGCTGCTGAAAAAGACCTTCCAGTACCACTCGAAGAGCCAGTACAAGAGACTGCAGCGAGTGTTAGAGCAGGATTCAGCCTGGCCACCTCTGAATGAAACCTTCTTCTCAGATTCTGTGGCAATACCAGTAGAAAGAAATATGGGAGGCCACAGCAATCCAGCATTTGACAGCAATGAGGATGCACTCTGAAGGAAACTGCAGTGGACACATATTCAGGACAGGTGCAGTCGGCTGTAGTAGAACTATGTGACATAAGAAAAGAGGAAGGACTGACATGTCACTTCCCCTTCCATTCTAAGACTAACCATCTCTGGCTTGTTTTTAAATTAACTGGGAGCAGAAAAGCTGGCTGCAGCAGCATAAAGACACAACAGTGTTTCTCCTGTCCCCTTGCCCATGTATGAATGGCTACCAGCTGCCAATGGAATGGCTTGCTGAATATTGGCATGGCTGAAACACCCTGTGGCTGCATCCCTTTCTTGAACTGCATTATATAGTCCATTAAAGTGGGGGCTCCTCCAGAGGAGAAGAAACTAATACTAATAGCAGCATTCTTCTGAGGAGATGCCCTTTGAGAAAGCAAGTAGAACTTAAACCTCATAGAGTCTACTGAACATAGGCAGGTCCTGGGATTCTTATAGTTCCTGGACATTCAGGTACTTCTACCTGGTGTCTGGCATTTCTTGGGGTTTTTTCCCCTTCTGGCAATACTTGGCTGCTGGGCACTCCCAGCTTGTAACACCGAGAGAGCAGTAGAGAAACAGAGTAAAACTCAGCTGCTTGATGGAAAGAGTTGTTCTGTAGGAGTTTTATAAAATTGTTTTGTGAATTCTGAGGTTGCATAAGGGCCAAGAAAATCTGACAGCCCTGTATGTGGCTTCCACAGTCCCTGTCTGCAGTCCAAGCTATGCAAACACAGCTGAAGAATCCTCTAGAAGCCTGAAGCTCCAAGCTCACTTTCCTGTTTTCTGACTGGCAGTGGACATCAGTTGGATAGACCCCCAGTGATCTTTGCCAGCAGACACTGTCCATCCTGGTCAGCTTTCTGCAACTAAATCAAAGGGACAGACTCCCTGGAGCAGAGCCAAGCCACTGAGCCATGCAGCCTCTCCAAACAGCTAATTTCAAAACTTGATTTTCCTTTGAAATACACTTGTCCTAGCTAATGAAAGAAGAAAGTAACTTTTTTTTTTTCCTTCTTATTTTTTGTGACTTGTTTTTATAGATACAGTCATCATAGTTTTTGTCTGCTCATCAGCTCTCTAGAGCTCAGCCTGCTCAGCGGCACTCACCACCAACAGAGGAACAAAGCTCAATTCAAAGGATGCAGACCCTCACCAATAATAGCTATAGGTGTACAAAATATCAACAAGAGAACATTTTATAAGTCATACCAGCTGTCCACTCACATAGAGCATCTTTTGTCTAAGGAACTTGATGCACAACACAGCTCTTCAGGAGAACCACAGAGGAAGCTGAGAAGACAAAGTACCTGTCAAGGATCAACCAGAAAATGAAAGCACAAATATCTGGTACCTGGATCACCACTTCAAGGAAAGGAAACAGAGAATTCAGTTATCACATACTGCAGGTGTCTGGTGGCAACAACTGAATTTAGAGGACTCATTACTTGCCATTAGGGCTTCTGAAGTTTTCATGCTGGAAAAATAGTCCCAGAGTATTCTGCACTAACATCCCCCACCAAACAATGCTTAACCCTTCTACAGCCTTTATCTGTTTTGTGGGCAGATGGCACACAGCCCCCAAGCTAGGAGGGTCATGCTGTGCTGCATGGTGGTTCTGTGCACCATGGACTAATTGCCAAATGCGTACAAGGAATGGCACAACCTCAGCCAAGCCAGGTTGTGCAAATTGCTTTATGGTTGGCTGTTGGCAATGGGGACACTAATCCTCTTCTAAGAAAGAAACTATGTCCTTTGTGTCTAAAATACCAAGCATATTTGTCCCTGTCTGAGAGTAACCTGATTTCACAGTGTCCCTTGTGGCTGATGACCACAAGAGGTGCTTGCCACTGACATAGCTTTAATTACTCACTATAGGTCATTGTAGGTAAAAGGGAGTCAAGAAAGATTCATCCACATCTAGTTTAAATCTAATTAATACATCTCTTTGGTACTTCCTAGATGATTAGCAGACAGGGTTAGAACACGAGTCTTCTGCTTTATTGTGTAATTGTCCCAGCCTTTTCTCCTAGCCCACAGGAGCCCTCTTTCAAGACGAGAATCTGGAGGGAGAAAGGGGAAATCAGGAAATCATAACAGGGTCTTTGTCCTGAACCTACAGATTACTTGGTAGATGCTGGAAGAAGTGCTTTTGGACCTGGGAAGGGGTTCAGTGAACAGGAGACACATTTCATTTATGTCTTACTTCCCTCTCACACCCCACCCAAGGCCACCTAGATCTTGATAGATAACTCCCAGCCACAGAAACCAGCAGTTTCCCTCAGCCGTTCTTCAATGAACGATGTTCTACTACTACATGCCACACACATGCCAGCCAGTGTTGAACAGCTACTCTGAGCAGAGCTGCCTGTTCTCTAAAGCAGCAGAGCTCTGCAGAGGTCACAGGAGCTGCACCCCTGGGCACTGGCAACTGCTTTCTGTTCCTTGCACTGAACCTCCAGTCTGCTACTCCAGTCTTCCTTGTGATCACCCTTACACTTTGCTCACTGCCCCGTCACTGCTGACTTACATGAGAGCCTTAAGCTGCCTCTCACGATGCTCTGTTACTGCTCCTGTTAAATCTTTATAGCCTTTCAGAGCACAAGTTGTACAGGAGCATCCCATAATTTCAATACAGACTGTAAAGCAGGAATGTGGACATGCTGGCCTATGGCTTGAGTCCAAGGCTCAAAGCAAGACAAGCATTCATCAATTGGACTGGTCTTTCTGCCCCAGTGGCTGCGTTGTTGTGGAGTTAGGCAAGCACACAAATCAGGGAAGAACATGAGGACATGAGGTACTACTGCCCAGTACAAGGCTTGGTGGCCAAGTCCTGATGACAGGGGGTACCTCTGGAGAGCTGAAGATACCGTGGTACTGTCTCCAAAGTTTGGAGGTGCTGGTATAGCACATGCAAAGGGCTGATTGTCTTCCTCTGCCAGCAATTTGTGCCACAGAGAAAGTGCCCTGGACACTGACAGGATCTTCAACAGCACAGAAAGGAGGAATGTCACCCCTACGCCCTGGAGGGCAGCTGGAACAAGTGGTGTATTGCCAGCATGTGGTCTGTGGCATGGGCTGTGAACACTGGAGAGTGCGTTGTATTGTTACATACCAGAAACATTAAATGCTTGTTGTAGCTGCCTTTTTTTGCTCATTTGAGTGGACTACGTTGTACCTGATTAACATACCACTGAATACAGCCTACCCTGTTTGCTGAAATGAATATAAATTTAATTATAAATGTCTTTTTGTTTCTTTGGGGACAGAGGGTGGTATTTTACTGCTCTCTATAGGTTATTTGCTTTCTTCTTTATACTTCAGAAGCACCTTTTGGCATGGCTACAGATTCATCTTTCCTTACAGCTAAATGGATATCTGGTACTTGAGCAAAACCAGAGCTTTGTTAAATGCACAAAGAAGGAAAAGGACCTGAACAGCATTAAGAGGGGACTTGTGCACCAATAAAAAAGGAGAGTTCAAATTGTGAAAGGTAGAGGATGAATAAAGGTAGGTAGCCCCAGCACGTCCCTCTCCTGTCCCTCTGTGCCTCCTCCTGCTGTGTCTGTGGGCAGAGAACTCTTTGCCCTCCAGATTTGCCCCACTCAGAATATGCCAAGAACTGCTGTTTCCTGACTAAGCAGTTCAAGAGGGACTGGATCTTTGTGTCTCCAGCAGGTATTCAAAGCCAGAGTTGCACTGAAGAGGTCTGGATTACTCTCTGGAAGACTTTCTTCCCCGTAGCAGTCCAGTGAGGATGCGGACACAGCCTTCTGGTGTGACTTGTCATCTGGGAAGGCTGCAAATCAGGGGCCTTGCCTGGTGTTTCAGGGAAATGGTGGCAAAGGCAGAGCTCTGAACAAGATCTTACCTTTCCCTCACTGCCTTTCTCTGAAGTACCTGACTCAGCCATGCAGCTTCAGTGCCTGCAAAAACCAAGGCAGAGACCCAAGTGGCCCAAGCTGCCTTCCCCACACTCTCCTCTGCCTATGTCAGGGAAGCAGCCAGGTGAGACTGGCAGATAACTAATAGAAGTATACAGCCAAGGTGCCTGGCCAAGGCAGTGTGTGTTTCAGCTCCAGCTGCAGGAATCACACAAAAAATCTCCTTGTGGAGCCCCTCAGTGATGCTTGGTTTTGTGCCACCATGTTGCCCTGGGTAATACACAGCCTTGTAGGTGCATGCTGATGCTGAGGGCTTCACCTGGGCAGTGCTATGGAATGGGAAAGAGAAGGGCTTTCAGACAGGCTATGATTCAGGTTTGTCTTGATTATTCTCCTTTGGAGAGTGCCAAAACAGTCTGTCCTGTTAAGATAAGAAGCTCAGAGCAGTGGGTGCTTGTGCCAGGTGGAAGGGACCAGGAGCCAGAAGCAATTCTGAAGTGCCCTTATCCACCTGTTTTCCCTAATGTTTTATTTGCTTTGCTGGTTGGTGATGTTTTAGAGCATTTCTCCAGCTCTTTCTGCCTTGTGTGTGCTCAGCTGAAAGGGGCACCACACAGAGCAGCACACTTTCCCTGGGCTCTCTGGGCATGATTTGGCTCAGTACTGGAGGCATTAGGCCCTATAAGTGCAGTGTCCTCCAGACTGACCCACTGTCCTCTCCAGGATACTGGATTAGTGCACAGGGTGTGTTGTGGTGGTACAGCTATAGAATATCTAAACTAACTCTGAAAATCTAGCTGCTGAATCTAACAAGAAATTGGTCTGATTTCTTCTTGCCTCTAATAAGAATAGGAGAAAAAAAAATAATAGTTGATTGTCTTCTTTTGTGTATTATAGGAGTTATTATATTTCCCTTCAGCCTTCTCATTTCTAGTTTAAACAAACTTAGTTATTCAGCTTTTCCTCGAGGGTCATGTCTCTTGTCATTTAGGTGGCACCTCCTGAGATGTTGAGCTCCACCAAGGACTTGCTGACAGTGAATTGAATGGAGTAATTTCCTCCCATCTTACAGATCTCACCAACCTCCTTCTACTGTGGCTCAGAATGACAGTCACACTTTTGGCAAGAGGAAACACAACCTGCAGTTCGCTACATCTCCTTCTCTGTCATACACCTGCTTGCCCACTACTTCTGCATTTTGTTCGTGCTTCCTCCAGCTACTAAGTGCAGCATTTTACTGAATTTCGTATGATCATTTCAGCCTATTAGGCTAGGATCTCAAAATCGTGCTACATTTTTTCTTTTCTTTAAAGCAGGCACTTCCGTCAGCTCAGGGTCATGAACACCTTTGACTTGTCCTCTCCATCCTGTTATCCAAGCTGCTGACAAGAACATGAATATTTTGGGTGATAGGATGGGCAGTGAACCTCCTACTTTGGGTTCAACCCTTAAGCCCATAATAGAAAAAACCTATTCCTCAGTATCTTTGTATCTCATGGGGAGCTCTGTCAAAAGCCTAAATGTGCCACATCAGCTGCTTGTCTCTTGTTCCCTGCGGCACCTCCCTATCAGGGAGGAAATTAGCTTTGTTTGATAGGATCTTCCTGTACCAGATATATGTTAGTTGCTCCTTATAATTTTATTATCCCTTAGGTACTTACAAACCGACTGCTTAAGAATTTTCTCTCACATCTGTCTGGATATTTAAGTTGGGTTGGCTGGCTTGTGATTCCTTGTGTCCTTCTTTTTTGCCTTTTCTGGTGCTGGGTGGACTGGGGCTGGAGCCTGGGGAGCACTTTGCATGAGCAGGCTGCAGTGGTAGTGGTGGGCATCTTGCTGCCCCATATAGTGAAACTGCTGAGACATCCATCCAGAGACTGGAGGTCATATTCCTGTAAATGAAACACACCTCACCCTGGATGATCGAAATGGAGAGAACTAGTAGAACTGCCCAACTAATGACACCTCTCTTGAACTTCCTTCTCCCTGAGAGTCACAGGAGGTGTTGGCTGTCAGTGATGCAATCACTGACATAATTTATCTCTTTGTGTACAAGCCTTTTGCCAAATGAAGGTCCACAGCTTTGTGTAAGAACCCTTAGAAGTGGGCACTGCTTCTGAATCTAGGGAGGGAGGGCAATGACTGCAAGTTTATCACATCCAGGGACCTGCAAGACACTAGCAGATGTGCAGAACAGTGTGGTAGATGGATGAATTGCTGATGTCCTCTCAGAGCAGAGGTACAGACAAAATGGGACTGTTTTTTTGTTTTTTTTTTTTAAAAAAAAAGGAAGAAAAAGATGTATTTTTCCACCACCACCCTGTTTTTTCAATATCTTTCAGTGTTTGATCCATCTTTGCTGTTTCATGGACACAGCAGCAGCTGGCAGAACCCCCCCAAAGTTGGATTTGGTTGGACTACACAGAGCTAGTTCCAGGTAGATCCAGGGTGCAGCAAAGTGACAATGGCTCTTTGGTCATCCTAGGCCCAGACAGCCTGGCATCTCCTTGCTCTGTTTCAAAGAGCAGAGACGTGGATAAATGCTTTTATTTCCTTAGTAATCCACCTAGTGAAAGGTGCTTCTCTCAGTTGTTGGAGCTCTTTCCAGGATGGAGCTGCAGATTGAGGGAGACTAAAAGGACCCCAGACATGCTGGACTGCAGTCCCTGGGCATTGTTCTCTCTCCCACCTGGGGGCAGGAAAATTTAGAATTACTTATTTGCTGTCACTGGGGAAATACGCTATGTGCAAAGACTCTTTATGGAGTTTAAATCCCCTGGTCTCACCAGTGATAGAATACTTCTTCCCTGTGGCTAAGCCAAAAAGAATCTGAGCAAATTCCAAGCCAGTGTCTCTAGTCACACAAACGTGTACTTTATTCCAGGACAATAATGCAGCACATTTTTCCTGCCTGGATAAATGGTTGTTTTCAGACTTTGTGGCAGAAGGAGAATTGAGGGTGACAGAGCAATTTCAGGTTAATGCCTGAAAAATGTCTCTGACAACATTGAAAGCTGGGACACAAGAGAGTGGAAGATGTGGTGGGGCTCCCAAACCTGCCTGCTGCTGCTGTCCCTAGGGGTGACAGGCTGGAGCCCCCACCTCTCCCTGCCTTGCAGGGTATCATGCTGCTCACTGAGTCCTGTGCTGTTCAGCTGGGCTTCTCCAAAGAAGTCATCCAGCCCCATTGTCTGTCACTTAAGCAGAATTTGAACCACAGCTGGTGTTTGAGGTGAGGTGCAGAGCTAGTGGGGAAGTTAAGACTGGACCCACACCAGAAAGCCACTGCTCCAGCATGCACCTTCGCTGAGCTGAAAACAAGCCCAGGCCTGGACCCCATAAAATAGAATAATAGATTCATAGAATTATCAAGGTTAGAAAAGACCTTCAAGATCATCAAGTCCAACCATCTGCCCTACAACCCCTAACCACTAAACCATCTCCCGAAACACATCTACCCATTTTTTGAACACTTCTAGGGATGGTGCCTCCACAACCTCCCTGGGCAACCTGTTTCAATGTCTCACCACTCCTTCTGTGATGAAATTTTTCCTGCTGTCCAAACTGAACCTCCCCTGTTGCAACTAGACCCCATTTCCTCTTGTCCTGTCGCTGGTCACTAGGGAGAAGAGGCCAACACCCTCCTCATTATAACCTCCTTTCAGGTAGTTGTAGAAAGTAATGAGGTCTCCCCTCAGCCTCCTCTTCTCCAGGATGAACAGCTTCAGATCCCTCAGCCTCTCCTCATAAGGCTGGCTCTCAAGACCCCTAATCAGCCTAGATGCCCTTCTCTGCACCCTCCCCAGCACCTCAATGTCCTTCCTATGCTGCAGTGCTCAAAACTGCACACAGTGCTCGAGGTGCAGCCTCATCAAGGCTGAGTAGAGGGGCAGGATCACCTCTCTGGTCCTGCTTGTCACACTATTCCTCATGCAGGACAGGATAGTGTTGGCCTTCTTGGCCACCTGGGCACACTGCTGGCTCATGTTCAGGTGGCTGTCAATCAGCACCCCCAGGTCCCTCTCTGCTGGGCAGCTCTCCAGCCACTGCTCCCCAAGCCTGTAGCACTGCCGGGGGTTGTTGTGGCCAAAGTGCATGACCTGACGTTTGGCCTTATAGAAACTCATACTGTTGTCCTCAGCCCAGTGATCAAGCCTGTCCAGGCTCTGCAGAGCCTCCCTACCCTCCAGCAGATGGACACTCCCACCCAACTTAAATGTTATCACAGAATCACAGAATCTTAGGGGTTGGAAGGGACCTTGAAAGATCATCTAGTCCAACTCCCCTGCCAGAGCAGGATCACCTAGAACACATCACACAGGAACATGTCCAGGCAGGTTTTGAATTTCTCCAGCAAAGGAGACTCCACAACCTCTCTGGGCAGCCTGTTTCAGGGCTCTGTCACTCTCACAGTAAAGAAGTTTTTTCTGATGTTTACATGGAACCTCCTATGTTCCAGTTTGCACCCATTGACTCTTGTCTTGTCACTGGACATCACTGAAAAAAGCCTGGCTCTGTCCTCCTGACACTCACCTTTAATGTATTTGTAAACATTGATGAGGTCGCCCCTCAGTCTCCTCTTCTCCAAGCTAAAGAGACCCAGCTCCCTCAGCCTTTCCTCATAAGGGAGATGTTCCACTCCCTGCATCATTTCTGTGGCTCTGCACTGGACTCTTTCAAGCAGTTTCCTGTCCTTCTTGAACTGAGGGGCCCAGAACTGGACACAACATTCCAGATGTGGCCTCACCAAGGCAGAATAGAGGGGGAGGAGGAGAACCTCCCTTGACCTACTAACCACACCCTTTCTAATGCACCCCAGGATGCCATTGGCCTTCTTGGCTACAAGGGCACATTGCTGGCTCATGGTCTTCCTCCTGTCAGAGTTATCTGAGGGTCAGACTTTTCTTATCTGTCAGACTTACCTTATCTGCAGACCTACTGAGGGTGCACTCTATCTCCTTCAAATCAGCAGATGCTTCTCTCAGACATGCTGCAGGTGGTCCCTGGTGCTAACATGGCTGCTCTGGGTCAGCTCTGCATGGGCTGTGGCACTGCCCCACCTTCTCTTTGCCTTGTGCCTCGATTTCCCTCCCAGTCTGGAGCAGAGCCACCTCCCCTGCAGGGGATTGCAGGTGCCCTCCCTCTGTTGCTGCAGCTCAGCTCCAGACAGTCCCACCTCACAGCCAAGCTGGGAGGCAGAGCAGCAGACTGCTTACATAAGCCAGGCATTTCAGTGCTTCACACGTGAGGGTGGATTTTCTTCCCCCTCCCAGGAGCCTAATAAGAAGCGTGTGCACTGTGAGGCTTTCAAAGGCAGCAGGCAGGACTGTGATGAGAGCTGACTTCAACACTGGCCTGAGTTCAAGCCAGTAACTGCACTCAGCGTTGCTTGACCCCAGCAACAAGGATATCTAGGACTGAAAACAACGCGGGCAGATGGAAGAAAAGCTTTGGAAGGATCACTGTGTGCTCCTCAATGAAGGTGAAGAAAATGAGCTGGTAAGGAGTAGGGGACTGTACTGGGTTTTGGTTTCTTTGTTCATCTCTTTTGCCACGTCCCCATTTTGGATATGCCTCTGGTTCTTCTTCACCCTCACTCCCCATTCAGGCACTGTCTCTTCAACATAACTTTGGTGAAAGAAAAACCCTGGGTCAGTCCTTGCTGACTGATTTTTGCAAAGTAAGGGCTAAGTGAAGAACATACTACTTCAGTCCACAGGCACAAAATACGGAAGAGACCACTTTGCCCACCAGAAGTCACTGGCGAGGGAGCAGTGTCCCTTTCCCCATTCTCTGTTTCGTTGTCTTTTCCATCTTCATTGTGAGGATCTCTACTAATGGGTACAATTTCTCTTGCTGGGTAATCATGTATCTGAAAGCAAGTCATAGGGAAAGTGCTTCAAATGAATTTTATCCTGGACAATTGTCTGAAGTAGTGACTAAATCATGTCTCCTGAAATGTCTTTGCTGCTTTCCAGGTCTAGGAAGACTGGGCAGATGACCAGTTTACTGGAGCTCTCATGGCAGGAATCTTGTTTCTCAGTCTTTTGCAGCAGCTTTTATGGAGCTACTCTGTCCTTACAGGGTTTTTTATTAATGTTAATTGAATCTACTTTCTGTCTTTGCCTGTGATTGATTATTGATTATGTGCAGCAGCCTGGAAGGTCTGCACTAAGTGAGCGTTTTGCAAACACAATGAACTGGAAACTCTTCCTCTACCTGCTATCATGGAGTGATTACACAGAGTCTGGTGAGGGTGGGAGCAAAGCTTTCTCCTCTGGCTTTCTGTGCCAAGTATACCTGGAATCCAGAAATTTCCAGTGCATGGAGTGGGAACAGAAGTAGATGCTTCTGCACAGGTGTAAAAAATAGTCCTGACACTCCTGCATTTGCTAGAGATCTGCATGTACTGTGTGCACTGGAAGCACAGCAGCATGTTCCCCCAAGACAGGAGTTTCTATCCTCTGTAAGCAGAGGCTGCCGGGCAGAGCTTCCCAACATCTCTGGTGCCACTGTTTGCCAAGCCTTGGGGACAGAGAAAGTACCTCCATCATGGGCATGCCAGTGCTCAGGGCACACACAGCTGGAAGAGACTCTGTGCTGTGGAGCATACTTGCACCTCTGGATCAGGATTTCTCGCAGGGTTACTACTAGAGGTGGGGCTTCAGCTTCCTTGGGTTGCCTTCAGTAAATTCCTGCTGGGATTTGTCTGCTGCTTATGTGAGCTCGTTTTAGACTAGGGAACTCAGGCCAGTTGCAGGAGCCTGGATCCAGCACAAAATGAAAAAAATCTGCTGTGGAAGACAGGTAAGGAGTCAGCTAGGGGTCATCTATGTCATGCTGATTGCGACAGGCAGTGTTCTCCAGGGGGTTACTACCTGGTGTGTGGATGTGGCTCCCAATGCCTGCCTCTGCTTGCATGAGAATCAATAGGGATGCCAACTCCCTCATAAGATGGAGGTCTGGGATAGATAGATGGAGGGACAGGCGGAGTGAGGCTGTTGCCACAAGCAGACTTTTATCTGGGAGCCTGTGCACCCCAGAGGAGCTGTACCCACTTCTAGGAGACACCTCTTACCCCATCCAGCCTGTGGAGAACGGCCATGTCTGTGCCCCAGCTGCTGCTGACACAGCCTGCCTTGTGCAAGTAGACCGTGTCAGGATGACCTGTGTTTTCCATCACACACTTTCCTGTGGCCCTGTCTGCTGGAGCAGCGTCGCTTCCAGGTGCTGCACTTCTTGGGAAACCTCTTGCTGCCGCGGGCCAGAGGGGCGAGGCGGGTTCCCTCAGCTCCGGCCTTCAGCGCCTCCACGTCTGTCCTCTGGAACAGGCTGTCTGTCTGTGTTCCAGATGAACACCCACGTGTTGTGTCCATGCAGGGACTGACTGCAGCACCTTCCTGGCCCGGGAGACCCAGGCTCCTGCCGGTGGCAGCCGGGCTGAGCTGCTGCAGCCCCTGGCCGCCAGCAGCCTGTCCTCGCCTCACGCCAGGAACCCCTCAGTGCTCCCGCTGGGTGACTCCCAGCCCTGCCCTTGCCCAGCCCTGGCACCACGGCTCTTCCCCAGCCTTCCCCACACCTTCGGCTGCACGTTCTTTCCTCTCCAGTCCCCGTGGGGTGATGGATGAGTTGTGGTCCCACAAATCTGTCATTCCAGCCACTCATGTAACAAGCTCCTTTTCTTGGCCTGCATTTCGCGCCTATCTGTGACCATCCTGCTATGAAAAGAGGCGAATGAAGTTCTCCTTGAATGTCCTTAGTTGTGGACACTGTGGTTTGTTCTCCCACCCTGAAAACACCATTTGTAGTTACATTTGTAGTATTATTCCTCCAAAGGAATAATATTTTGCATACAGCAGGACTGCACATCTAAAAACCACATAGATGGTTTGGAATGGATTTTGCTAACCTGGTGGAAGGGCTGAGTGATTGTCTTTATTTCATTTGAGCTGCATTGATTTCAGTTTAGTTTATGTTGATTATGATCAGAGTTCAGATAAATCAAGTTAATTGCTCTCTTAAACCTGAATAGGTGCTTTCTCCACTGCCTTTAAATGACTTGAAAATTATATTTGAAGTTGAACCAGTAACTTGTTTGTACAAGCCCTCTCCAAGGAGGTCTGCTTTGTTGCAGACTGTTCTGTAAAGCACCAGTAGTCCTGGAATTTCTCTGACATGCATTTCAGATGTGGGACTTTCTCATTTTTATTCATTTTTTGTAATTTAAAATACTGTTTCCTTCCCCTCCTCTCAAATGCATAAGCTGTGTCAATAAGTTACACTATCCCACCACATTGTGTACTTTAGTTGGCAAGCTATCCTGGAAAAACATTCCATGTAGTTACAAGCAGATGCACAAGACCATTCTATTTTACTTCCTCTGCCTACATCTGCAGGGTCACTTACTTCCTCTTCTGGGGCAGGTACATCACACGCTCACTGCCTGGTGGGTGGTTAGTTGTTTTTTGTGGTCTAAGTTAGTTACCTCACCTGGGTGATGGCACAGGGTTGGTTCTGCAGCTCCTTGCTCGGGCCTGTCGTGCAGCCCCCATGGCAGGGGGGCTGGCAGCAACTTGCTGCTGAGAGCAGGTGCTCCCCTGCCCTCATCATTGGCCCAGGGGTGAAGTCACAGGGATTGCCTGGAGCTGGGCTTTTTGGAGTGGGGAAGAGAGCTGAGAGGTGCCCTGTGTGGGGAAACTCCTGCAGCAGGAGTGGAGAAACCTGATGGAAAACAGTTCTTAGGGTGTTTTGGGTTGGTTTGCTTGTTTGTTTGTTTTGTTTGTTTGTTTTCAGCAATAGGTGCAACATAAATAAATTAAACTCTTTTTCTAGGTTTTCATTTCAGCCTTGGAACAGAATTCATTTCCCAAATAAATTTTTATACAACCTAGCCTAGCATGGGTGGTACAAAGTGAGTCCCATCGTGGGGGTTCCTGCCTGGGTGCCTGTGGGAAGCAGAAAGAGACCCTCACAGGGCTACTGAGGGGTGGGTGTAGGGCTGCAGGGCATCAGTGGCACCTACCGTGGCTGTTGTCTCAGTGCCTTGAGAGCTGCAGCTGTGCTGGAGGTGCATGATATGTCCAAAGGGTTGGCATCCCTGGCTGCTGTGAGCTGCCAGCTGTCAATGGAGTGTCTCCACCTTCCCTTATGCCCCACAGGGTGCTGAGAGGGCTGGGAAAGCACCAAGCACGTAGAGCAGGATCCAGTTACGTTGCAGCCATTAAAGTTATTGTTAGCACTATGGGCAGTATTAAAGTAAAACAAACGGTGAAAAAAATCCAAAGTTCTTCTCAAGCGGAAAAAATAAAGTTATGGACTTAATCTCCTTCAGGGACAATGGATCATCACTGAATAGATGAGTATTGGGCTACCAAGATGAAATGGTGAGCAGGGGAGATGAAAGATAACCTGGGAAATAAGTTGGAGGAAGACAGTGTACAGAGCAAAAAGATCCCTTCTGTATTTGTTTTCAAGATAAGGTGTAGGTGGTGGAATATAACACACTGGTATGTACAGGGTCTGGTACCTGAGAGGAGCTGGCAGGACTTGACATCTTGTTTTCTTTCCCTGAAGCAGATTCCCATGACTCTGCTGCAAGGTAGATTTCAGCAGCCAGCACTGTTTACACAGAGACGTCCCCCTTGGTGGGCAGGAAGGGTGTTCAGTGCTAGCACTGAGAAGAGACATCTGTTACCATGAAGGGTCAGCTGCAGCCTTGATGGTAAAAGCTCCACATTGGAGTTAATTGTTCATTAATCCTGGCAGAGTTGATGTGAGAACGCTCCTCTGCCAGGGGCAGCCCTCTTTTCAGCAGCTCTGCTGTATTCTTTACTAGGTTGTATCAATCAGCAAACTCTCATTTTCAAAACCACCTTTGAGTTGGTATGAGGAAACGCTTCAGTCACCAGCCTATCTTTTCAATAGGCTTAGGCGCCCCGATGAACAAACACCAAGGTCAAACTTGTTATCAAAGAAAGCTTTCTCTTTGTGGTACAGGAGATATTTGGCTACAAAACCCAAGGCTGGCGGAGGGTCCTGTGCATTGCTGGATACATCTTGTCCTGCGGAGCTTTGCTGCTGCTATTTTACTGGAAGCCAGAGTGGGACGTGTGGGCAAACTGCATCCGCTGCAGCTTGGAGGAAGCGGACATTGTCCTGCTCCGAACAACAGTAGGTGACCCTCCCAGCTCACTGGCATTTGCAGAATGTGTCTTTTTCACAGATGAGGCAGCCTGTCTGTTTTTGCAAGATGCAGTAGGTTATTAACACTTTCCACTTCTGGAAGTGGAGTGGCAGGGTCAAGTCAAGCTTCAGAGGATCAACCATTTTCAGAGTTTGAAATACTGCATAAAAGCCCATGTTGACACTAAAATCTGAAGGCTGTGCACCAAGCAGTCTTCAGGCATTGCTGCTGCCCATCCACAGGCTCCAGCAGCTGCCCTCTGCCCAGAACATGCTCCATGAAACAACTCTGTCTCTTCCCTTCTGTTATGGGCATTGGGTGCAGCCAATTAGCTTCAGGGGAGGGATCATCTCCAGAAGTTGTGGCTGTTAGTAGCCTTTCTGTTTTAAAGTGACTGTGGAATGTTGAGACAATGAGTTTTAGAGAGTTAGATTTTAGGTATCAGTTATATTCTAAGAATCCATTACTATTCTAGCAGAGCAAATGTGTAAGATACTAAATGCCCAACATGGCAATGATATTGTTAAAATAAATGCACTCAAACCACTATGTGAGTAATCTATTGCTTTTTGTAATTAGTTATATTGAACTAAACCAATTAAAAAACAATTGAGTGTGCATCTGCAGCAGTACAGCTGAGTTGCTTTTGGCTATGGATGTGTAACAAGTAACAGAGACTTGGAGATGTTTTGTAGAAAAAAATACCTAGTGCTGAGAACTCAGTGTCCCCGCCAGAAGTATATCAGAAGGCTTTTACTTCCAACTAGCTCTAATCTGATCCCATAGACTAAAAATCCATCCAGTAGCTGTTGAAGCACTTCTTCTGGTTTAGTTTCATCTTTGAAATTGCTTTGTGGCATGAACCAAAGCAAAAGTAGGTAACTGTGAGATTGCCTTCCAAGTGCTTTCTGATTAGTACTAAAACACTGATACCAAAATCCCTGTTACTGTGGGCTTACATTTGCTTTGACTGCAAGGATGCCACAATACTGTAGTTCTCTGGGAATCTCATATAGACTTCCCAGAGTCAGGAAACATTATCACAGAACTGTGCTCAATTTCTCTAGGATGAGTTTCAGAGATATACCTGGAAGAAAGTGACCTGGATTGATTTGTCCACACTGGCACTACCTGTTGATAGTAATTCAGATGGTCTTCTTGTAGCTGATAAAGACTCTGTCATAAACAGAGCTGTAATGAAACCACAATTAAAGGTAAGTAATCTATCAAGTGGAGAAGAAAGATGGCAAGGAAATGGTGAGTGAAAAGAGGAGTCAAGGCCCTTGGAAGCTCCCAAGGGTGCTCTGTCAGCATCATCCTGTAAATCTTGTTTACATGAGCTGAGCTCAAGTTTTCTCCTAAAAGATGGGGAAACATTTATGTAACAGTGAGGTGGTTTTCCCTTGAATGGCAAAATGAATTTTGGCTATTTGGTCTTGCAGATGAGATGTATCCAGGTGCAGAAAATCCGTTATATTTGGGACTGTTCTGTAAAAGCATTCAAGAAAGTTGGGTGAGTGTCAACAGCCTGTTACAAAACCCTTTGTGGTAGGAGACTCCCTTGTCTCAACGCTCTCCTGTTACCCTAGATCATTAGAAGACAGCAACACATGTCACACCATACACCAAAAGTTTGGAGCTGGCCTGACAAGGGAAGAACAGAAGATCAGGTACAAGCTACATATGACTAGATGTATGAGTTAATTATGACTGTGTGACCTGTTAATTCTTCCTTTCAGATTCGTGAGAGCTTTTTGCTACTCTCTTTAGTAGCAAGGCAGTGCAAACAGCGTGGGTGACATTTGGAAAGGTGCAAAATCATTATCCCTCATGCTTTGTTGATTTTTTTCTGTTCTAAGTGGTGACAGGGTAAGTCTGGGGAAACCAGAACTGGTTCCAGCTGGAGTTAAGGGCACAGGAAGACTGGCTTTCTTTGCCATAATCTCCTTGAAAGAGCTCCAGAAAGCTCACCACAGGCTTTACCAACAAACTGATATTCTCTTCAGCAAGGAAATAGTAAAATTCTGTTTCTGTGTAAAGATCTCTCAGATACAGCAGCTCCCTGCTCAGCCCACAGGACTAGATAAGTGTTAAGGTCATTTGGGTGCACAGTTTTCCACATGAAGTGTTATTTTACGTGACTAAGCTATAACATGGGGAACTCTACCTTCCTACAGGCAGTTGGTGTGTGGACCTAATGCCATTGAAGTTGAAATTCGTCCTGTTTGGAAGTTACTTTTTAAAGAGGTCAGTAAGTCAGACCAGCATTTGGTGGGAAAGGTGTAATATTTTTGAAGAATTCTCCTGGGCAGTCTGGAATGGGATGACTGGTGCTTCATAACTGTAATCTGTGGGGGAAGCTTGGTGAATCTACTTTTTCGCTATTAGCACTCATTCCAGGCAGAAGGTTGCAGGGAAGAATATTGAAGCTAAGAGGATGCTTGGTGCTGCATACCTATAACAGCTCTGTGATTCCCTCATGATGATTGCTTCCCTTCTGGGAGAGCAGTAGTGTGGAAGACTGATGTTCTCCTTCTCTGCTGTGGGTCCTTTTTCCTGACTGAACATCTCCTGTGAGCTGGGACATCTTACTTGTGGCTGAACAGTGATGTGCACCTGGAGAGCTCGTGCTTTTTGCAACTTACCACAGACACATCAGTAACTCTGTCCCTTCACATAGGCTCTTGATAATGATCTTCCATAGAATCTTATCGGTACAACTGAGGCACACTTGTTCCTCTTTAATAGCCTTGTTTTAGTACTCCAAAAGCAGTACAAAGCATTAGAGAAATTCTGCTACTGGGCTTGCTTGTGGCCTCAACAGCAGCATAAATGGTGAGCGTGCTCTAGAATGGATAGCAATATTTGCAAAATTCCTGTTTTATAGTTGTTTTGTTCATCTGGTAACTTAATTTTCTTCTGTGACATAGACACAAGACAATTTTTTTTCCCTGCATAAATAAGGACACACTGCAAGACTGTTCTGCCTCTACAGAGGACAAAACAAACTCATGTTGTGGATAAGAGAAGAGGCATTTATGGATGGTCACTTGCTAAGTTTACATACAGAAATGCTGGTCATACATTTTTGCCAATCTTTGAGCAGGGGTTTGCATACAAGATACTGTCATGCTATCTGTGTTCACTTCAGTGGACTAAGGATGCTACATGAATGTCTTTAAAATGCAAAAGAGCTATGAATGCTGGGACAAACCATGTCTGAACTTTAAGTGGAGTTTGTTTGAAACCCTACAAAATATGTTAAAAGCTCCAGGGCTCCTGAAATAGGTTGGATTTGATGTTACCAACCTTTCAGTGCCCTCTGGAGATAGTTTTGAAGAGAACTCCAGTGTAGCACTCTAAAAAAGTTTATATAATTTGAGTTTTGCACTTCCATCCAAGGCTGAAGCTTCATGCTTGAAATATTAATGGGGGTGCCTGGAGGCAGACTGGTCCTCATGAGCTTGTGGTATTTCAGTCCAGAAACATCTTCAGTGTCCGAAGGCTGGCACCCTGATCTGTCTCTTTGTCCTAGTGAATGTCAAAGAAAGTATTAAATTTTCATTGAGGGACCATATTCATCAGATGAATAATTCATTTCAGTTTCCATCTTTATGCAGAAAGCTCTTTTGGTGGCTATTTTAGTTATACCAGTTCTACAGAAAAGACTGTCACTCCTGCAGACAACCAAGTGGTGGGCAAATCACTGTAAACATTCATGTAATTCTTTTGTTGTTAGATACATACCACAGCAACCAAAATTATATTCTCAGACTTCTGTGGAGCTTGTGGCCTGTTTTAGCATAACACGTTGAAGCGAGTGATCACTGGTATTGTAAGGCTGCCATAGTGTAGAGTAGCTGAAAGTATGGAAGTATGAGGAAATCAAGATTTTATTTTAGTTGTAGTCTAAGACTGGTTACTGAAGGCCCCACAGCTCATTAATTCTTCTTTATAGTTTTTATTTTTCCAAATAAATATCATATTCACAGGCAGTTTCTTAAATCACAATGTATTAAAGATTGTTATGGTAATTCATTTTCTTCCTCCCTCCTGACATTTGGTTAGTGTCTCCTGTGCAGCAATTACTTAGAAGTAGCAATGTGAAGGTCACCTTTGTTAGCTGGCTACAGTGCAAAACCAACTGACTTGAAGCCCCTTAAGTCTGAGTTCAAGTTGCCAGCATAGTTGCTGGTGCATAGTAATTGGATAGCAACAGCTTTTAATAACAAACACCACAAACTAGATGTAAGCTGGTAAGTCAGAGCTGGAGGCTACTGACACTCTAAAATAGCCACGAAAGAATGCTGCCTTGGGATGGCAACACAGCTTGTTCAATCGTTTTTTGAGACTCCTGGAAGAAGTAATGAAATGTTCTCACCTCTTCCCACCTCCCACCTATCCTGATACGTGTCATGTTCATCCCCTGCTGTGTGTTACACTTGTGTTTGCAGATTTTAAACCCCTTCTATGTGTTCCAAGCCTTCACCCTCACTCTGTGGCTGAGCCAAGGCTATATTGAATACTCAATGGCCATCGTAATCCTGTCAATAATTTCTGTTGTATTAACCATCTACGACCTTAGACAGGTGAGTTTGCAGCACAAGCTGCCAGCTCCCCATCCTCCACTTTGCTGGCAATTTCTTCTATCATAGGCAAGAGGAGCTATTTATATGCTTTTTCTGATTATTTTGTGTATTCTGACGCATTACCACAGATTAATTGCTGTAAAACAGTTAAGAGGGTCATACCTGGGGATCTTGGACTTCCCAAGAGTTAAAGAAGACTGGAGTCTGATACCTGGGGTTTGTAAGACTTTCTGAAGGTGGACAATATCAATGAATCTGGTTCCTACAGTAGTTTCAGGAGGATTAACTCCTCTCAAGGTTTGCTAAATAACAGGTCATAACAGCAAAAAGAAAAGTGTTTTTTTTTCTTTATTATTTCTCAAATTTGTTCAACATTTCTGTCATGGATTGAGCTGCTTGGAAGAGTTTTAGAATTAATTCACTTGTTGACCGAAAGCACCTGTCTGTGATAAACCTGAAACTTTCAGTCACTCTAGCAAAGGTAAATAGATGGAATTGAGCTTTATGCAGTATCTGCCTGCCTCCTGCAACCAGGTGAAGTTCCTGGTGTCTCCCACCGGAATAAGAGAATACTCTTTCTGGAAGTTTGAAAACATTTCCTTAATTTCTGAACCCACTTCAATTCACAGGAACAGCAAAAATTGCATGAAGAAAGGACATAATAGGGAAAAAAGAGAAACGTTTTGGATGAAAGTACAGATGGGAAAGAGCAGGAGGAACAAGAGCCTGACAGGCAACATTTTGGTCTGGGATTAGCTGGGAACAGCTGGGGCTTTTGCCAGCAGAGGTGTGTTGGCTGCCCATCATGTTTTTGTATCTTATAACTAACATCTGCAGGATGACCAGCACTCCCCTGTTGAACAAGCGCTCACAGCTCTTTGAGCACGTTTGTACTGAAAGTGTTGGTGTCCATCCTGGTACTGCAGAACATGAAGAGCAGATACAGTCCATCAGCTTGCTTTGGCAAGGAAGGTTCTCCTGTGTGGCTGATGATGTTCTTTAAACTGGCTTGACGTCTTCACATGATCAATGTTAATGAAGAAATCTACACTTGGGGATTAGCTTTTTGCAATTGCAATTTCTAAGTCAAGATAAGAGATACTCTCTAATGTCCTTGCAATGACGGTTGACTTCATCATTGTCTCAGGATATGTAATTGTCTGAATTAGATTGCAAAAACTGGCAAGGCACAAACACGCAGCTAAACTAGAATTTCTGTTTTTCTTCTTGCAATGACAGCTTTGTAACACAGCTTGGGTACCCCGTTGATAGCCTCCTAGTAAGGATAAAACTGTTAAGCACAAAGAAACCCTCTTCTGAGGGACTGCAGATAACAGTGTTGCAGCAAAGGAGACTTTCTCTGGCATGAAGCAGGAATAGCCCCTTAACGGTCAAGGGAGATACAGTGGCATGAATCAGAAACAAACAGAAAATTAGGGCCATGTTCCCACAGCAGCTTGTTCTAGGTTAGCTGGACGAACTCTCACCCTGACTTCTAACAAGCGATGTGAAACCTGCCCTGGATAACTCAGCAGAGTTCAGTTTCTGTGCTGTTAGCTTGATCACTGAATTGTAACCTACTGCTGCACTTGAGTATTGAGTTTCAACACTGTAATTGCTTTCCCATCAACAGCAGTCTACCAAGCTGCACAACCTTGTTGAGGAGCATAACAAAGTCCAGGTTACAGTCTGCACAAAGAATGAAGGTGAGTCATCTGAATCTCATTTTCCTCACCAACCTGTATAATTAACTTCTGTGTTGAAATGTATCTGGAATTGCACAGCTCCTGTTGATTTCTACTGCTGAAATGTGAAGGGTGAGCTGCAGGGAGAGTAGGGCAGAGGGAGGTGAGGCAGGCAGGGCAGGGAGAAGTGTGGGCACAGCCTATGAGGTGCAGTAATGATGCATCTGTATCATTATCATCTGTACTTCCAGCATCTGTAATGATACAGGTGAACCTTGTAATTTGTGTTAAGAGTTGAGAACAGCTTGGAAAATTTAATTTCACAAACAAGCAACCAGATAACAACTCTGGCCTTCCACGACCTGCTTCCTTGCTCTGCTATAGGCTACTTTCAAAATCCTGTCAATATCTTATAAGCAATTTTCAAGGAGTCTAGATACATGGCTCCAACAAAGGTATGCACTTTCTTTCCTGTGACTCAGACCCTTGCCCATTAAATAGGGGTTATAGCTATTTTTGCCTCCTAAAGATGTTGAGATGGGCAATTGCTAGGGCGATTTTCTTGAGGTAGGTTTTCTTAGAGTGCTTTATGAACAGCAAGCTGAAGACACCCACTTGGAGAGAGATGTTTAGACAAGGGCTGATCTTCATGCTGTTGTTTTTCAGCCAGTATTATTTCTAAGAAGCACTGGCCTTAAATCATGTAGTGTAGCAGTTTAGTGATGTTGTGTTTGCCTTGGGACTTTTTTAAATTGCCCAGAACTCATGCAAAAATAAAGTTCGGGGTTGTTTTTTTTTTGTTTGTTTGTTTGTTTGTTTGTTTGTTTGTTTTTTACTGTTCTACAGGTTGCAAAGAGCTGGAGTCTTGTTACTTAGTCCCTGGAGACATGTTTCTTTTAGATGGAAAAAAATTCTCTCTCCCATGTGATGCTGTCCTGATTGATGGAAGCTGCATTGTGAATGAAGGGATGCTCACAGGTGCAGCCTTGGAGTTTGAAATGTGAAGCCTCTGTGTGGGTTCTCTGTCAGGGAGATGTCTTCATCTGTTCTGACAGCAAATTGTTTACTATTTATTAGCATAGTTTGCAGCAGGAGGTGAAAAAAAAGTGGCTTGAATAATTCACTGTTGTCTCGGGCTTTTGAACACTGCTATTGTGTAATATGCTTTTCTTATCCATATTCAAACCAAGTAGGATTAATATACTTTCAGGAATAGAAAGTGAAAGTACTCAGATACACTGAATAGATATTATTTGAGTTCTGGATTCTGACCTTGAAGTAGTTCTGTTTGAGCAGGTGAAGTACAAGCATGAGGTCAGTGTTACACCTGAGTATCGAGCCACTACAGGGGCAAAATCTCACCCCAGCCCTTGACACAAAATGTAGGAGAAACCACCTGATGTACTCTGAAACTAAAACTATAATGGCTGTCACCATGAATCCACCTGCTTAAGCATGAAAGTGAGCTAATTAGTCAGGCAAACTTGAGCACCTAAAGGCTGCTGTCACTTTCTAATATGATGAATTGGATAGACTGTTAAATCCCCTTTAAGTGAAGCTGCACACTGTTGTTCTTAGGTGAAAGCATTCCAGTTACTAAAACCCCTTTGCCCCACGTGGAGAGTCCAATGCCCTGGAAAACGCACAGCATGGAGGACTATCGGAGACACGTCCTCTTCTGTGGGACAGAAGTCATACAGATGAAGCCGACAGGCAGGGGCCCAGCGAGAGCCGTCGTGCTGCAAACTGGTATTTCTTTTGTCATTTGCTAATGAGCAGGGGGAAAGAAGCAGCAGCCCTGGAAGCTGGCAGGAGAGCTGGTTTCTTTTTGTAGCTCAAGTCCAGCACAGCTCTGGTGTCCCTGAGAAGTGCTTGTACAATGTTACCTGATTTTGAACAGCAGCTTGAACAGCAGCAGTGTGGTGTGAAGTCACTATGCCACAAATGTATGGCATATGTCTTCACACAGGGTTCAATACAGCTAAAGGTGACCTGGTGAGATCCATCCTGTACCCCAAGCCAGTGAACTTCAAACTCTACAGGGATGCCTTGAAGTTCATCTTAGGCCTCTCTGCCATTGGTGTGTTTGGACTCATCTACACTGTGTGTGTGTTCGTGTCCCACAAGGTACGCACCAGGGAACCCTCCACGTTGCAAGTGCCAGCTCTGAGCCCTTGGTCACTGAAGATCCTTGGAATATTGTTTGCCTCTGTGATTCAGTTTTCAGATGCCAGAGATGGGGGTGGGAGAGATGGACAGAACAAAGTAGAATGAATCTGTCATTCCCAGGGGCAGAGCTTGGGACACACTGCTGCTGGGCAGGAGGGTCGATCCCCCAGAGTAGTGGCAGAAGGGTGGGGAGGCTCGTCCTCCCGCCCCATTGCCCTTGTTGCTCTCACTGTTTGCAGAAGCCAGTGGCAGATGTGATGACTATGGCCCTCCTCCTCCTCACTGCGGCTGTGCCTCCTGCTATCCCTGCTGCCTTGACAACAGGCACTGTTTATGCCCAAAGGAGGCTGAAGAAAAAGAAGATTTTCTGCATCAGCCCACAGAGGATTAATATTTGCGGGCAGATCAACCTTGTTTGCTTTGACAAAGTAAGATGTTTCCTGGGGCACTGAGAGGTGCTGGGGGCTCCTAGGAATGTGGGGTTTTGTTTTCCCACTCCATCTACCCTGCTCTATCCCTAGGGAAGGATCCTCTACAGATGCCCATGCAGCAAGGTCACACTGCAGGCAGGAGGCTTTCCTTACTCTGCCTGGGAGGCAGGGCAGGACCTTTGGGGGAATGTGGGGGAATGGATGGGCAACAGCAGGATAATTAGATCTTTATTTTACTTTAGACAGGCACACTGACAGAAGATGGACTGGACCTGTGGGGCATCATCCCTTCTGAGGGAAGTCGGTAAGAAAGGATTTTGTTTCATGAGGACTAATCTCCAGTGTGAATGAACTGCCCAAATGGCTAGTTAGGAGGAGGCAGTTGCATAGGATATGGAGAGGCAGCATTTGCTGTGCTGTTTAGAGCACGGCCAGAGATGTCCGGGTGTGTCTGGGGAGGCAGAGTGCCATGGGTGGCCATGCTCAGCTCCTGCCCTCCGAAGAGAGCATCTGAGCACTGCAGGCATAGCCATAAAGGTCATTGCTAATTCAAGACAAAGAGTAGCAGCATGAGAGCTTTTAATTACCCTAAAGGGATTTGAAGAATGTGCACAAAGCTTTTCAATTATGTCATTCACAGCACCATTCAATAAATATTCTTAATCTAGTCAATAAACCTTTCATCATTAAATGTTAGGATAATGCTCCTCCTGTTGAAATTAAGTGTTGCCAACTGTGGTGCCTGTTGAATCTCACCTACCTTTTGTAAATACTGTGAAAAATCTGTGAGATCTCAGATCAGACCTGAAAAGCTCAGGTGTCCTTAGGGACTTCCTCAAACCCATGGCAGGCTCAGTTTTAATTCCAAGCACAAAGACCACAGAAATCTTCAACAAATAACCACAATATGAACATTAAACTTGACTATATCCACAATTATACTATTTAATTCCTATTACTATAATACAGTAACAGACTTCAGCTCTGCAGTTCCTGTTATACTAAACTCAAATTATTAATCTTTTGCAGTGGTCAGGACAAATCACACTCCCCATATCTACTCCCAGGTTTTCATTAGTAGTTGTTAATATATCAGATACTTCAGCACCACAGAGATAACCATGCTGTAATGAATGAAAGGATGAATTCATTAGGAGTGGAGAAAAATCATATTCCAAATACTTCCTCAAAGGACAGAGAGAAAATTACTATCTGATGCAAATTAATGAGAAGAAGTTAATAAGTGTCAACCAATACAATACTCTTCCAGTGGGACCAAATTACAGGCACACAGTATAATCTCTTCTTGGCCCTTCTCCAGTGCACCAGGGAGTCCACACTGATTAGGTGGATGTTGAGCAGGCTGGGAGTCCACCCAAAGGCAGACAGCTCGTGGTAGTGCCAGGGTGATTTCCACCCAAGTAGCCTTCCAGGTAGTGTCTGCTCACATAACCAGCAGAGCAAAACTTGATCCATATATCAGAATAAATTAATGTAATAAAAAGAGAAGTCTTCTGCAAGGTCTCAAAGTGTAAAGCTCTCTTTGCAGACATGTCCAATCTGCACCCAGCTGGGAGCCAGTGCTAGTGGCTGGCCAAAACGCAAGGAGGAGCTATTGCTGCCTGCACTGATCTCATTACCCTATTTGCATAATTACTTTCTTAAATATTCACATTTTAAAATACAAGCTTTGGTGTCAGCTAAGCTGAGTACTGCAAGGAAATGACTGTAAAGGAATTTAATTCAACTTACAAAATATCCTATTGTATGTTTAATAAGATATAAATGTTTGTTGATTTTATGTGATGTTTAGCAGTTTCACGGTGTCTCTTAAGTATTCATTAATAAGCCAATTATGACCAGGCTGAAAAAAAGGTAAAATATGCTAGAAACAGAACAGACTTTGATGGCCCAGAGGGACAAGAGGTCCTTGTTCCTTTATGTATTATTCCTTTTAACAGAGCTGGGAGCTGTCACGTTGCTCGCTTCCAGATTAATTTCACTGTGACTGTGTTAGTAACAGGGGATACTAGTGGTGATCAAAGGTAAATAAAACCTGTTTAAATTTCTCCTTAACATACTAGCCTAAATGACTGTGGGCTGTGTTGTGATCTGGCAGACACAGCTTGTCAGCCAGCCAGTTTCTTAGATTGGAATATGTGTGTGTGTGAGAAGAGAGGACTGAGAAATAACTTCCATGTTGAAATAACAGAGCTTTCACCAAGCCCAGCCTTGCATGTGTTGAGTCTGTGCTGCAGTGCCAAGCAGGGAACAAACCTCAATGCCGTCCACAGAAAGAAATTGGGGCATGAACCTTTGACATTGTGCACAATGTAACTCAACAGGAGTCAACCAACTTACCCATCTGGTAAACCAATGTGTGAGGGATAACAGACAAGCTGTCTGTGGCTATGCAGAGGTAAAATCTACAGCTGGAAGTGAAGGTCAAGCTCCTGGTGACTCTCCCACATTGCTCCCAAGGGTGCTGAGAGTGGGGTGATGACACTTATACAAGCCAGTGGATACACACAACCAGCTGAAGTAGATGTACCCTCTTCCACACTGCAGCTTCACAAATATTCTCCTAGGGTACATTGCCAAACCACTTTGAGATTCCTGCTGCAAGCTGTTTCCTCTCCAATAGTGTTTTCTCTGTTTTGTTTTATACCAAACAGCAATTGCCAAGCAGAACTCCTGTGCCAGTGCCCCCTTTATCATCTCGGTTACTTCACATCAAGTTGAACCTGTGCCAATCAATTATTTAGTACTTTTTGGCCTCCTGAACGCATCTGACTTGTTAATCAGAAGGATGGGTAGGACAGCATGTTGCTTGCATTACTGGGCTCAGCTCCACTGAACACAGCAGAGCAGCACCTGTATGCACCAGCTGAGCACTCGTTTCTCTGCATCACTCTTATAAACGGTCCCACTAACCTTCTGCTTTTAATCAGTTTCCAGAAAATCCATAAGTTCCCATCCAGCACTCCTTTGCCCTGGGGGCCTATGTGTGGAGCCATGGCCAGCTGTCATTCGTTGGTTGCTTTGGATAAGAAGATCCAGGGAGATCCGCTGGACTTCAAAATGTTTGAGGGCACACACTGGGTAATGTAACTCCCAGCCTCTGCACACATCCATAGCATAGACACCCCTAGCCCAGCCTGTGAGGTTTTACTCACGAGTCAAGCTCAATTACATGCCTGTAGAGGAAACTCCTTTGCAGTTCTGGTCGTAACAGCTGGAATTTGCTCCATTATTTCTACTAACCTCAGGACAGATTTGCAGCAGTGCAGCTGTTTTTTGATAGTCCTGCAATCCTTTTCCTTCGGGCTGCCTGCATTTGCTCTCTTAATTTGATTTGGAAACACTGGAGTGTAAGGAAGCGGGGAGGAGCCTGGCTGGTGTGGTGCCATTGGTCATGTGGTGCAGAGAGCACAAGGCAGGCAGGGAACATCCTGGCACGTTTTTGTGGCCTTGTTCTGAAGCCTGTTATGTCTGATTAGCAAAAGGACACCCCTGTGGAGAAACCAAGGCTGGAGCTTCAGCCTGAGTGAACAGCAAGTCTCAGAGAGAAGTGGGAGCATATAAGAGATTGAGTCCTGGGGCTCATCTGAAGGGTTTGAGAGTTTTTCGGGTGGAAGCTGAAGGGGAGGAGGCACAAAAAGGAAAGGGGCTACTCTTCTCCCTCATCTTCATCCTAGCCTAGAGGGGTTCTGGGTCTTTGCAGTTAGCTGCTTTGTCGTCTTTCTCCTTCAACCTTTTGTTTAAGAGAGATTAATCAGTAAATAAAACTGGTGAGAGCTCCTCCAGCAGCACTGTGGGAAAACACCGGGCTAGTGTCACTCCTGTGGAAGAGTTGGCAGCAGCAGAGCCACATGATGGCGGAAGGGGACTATGAGGGTGAATGGGCCTTGGCAGCGTGTAACAGAGCTGGAGAACTAAAAGCATTCTACACTGAAAATTGCCACCTGTTTCTGCACAGAACATCAATGAGAGGTTTTTAAAAGCAGGAGACTAGAAGAAAAAAACAGGTAGAAAAGGATAATTATTTATTTTTCCCTTCATCATTGATATGACATTAAATGTATATGAAACTGGAGTTTAGAGAAACCATGAACTTTGACACAGGTTTTTACTCTCATGAAGTCAAAAGATGCAGGGCCATATAGGTTTCTGCTATGGACAAGGCTCCAGAGAGGCTGTCAGTGACCATGGACAGGGAGATGTTAGATCGCAGCAAAACACTTCTGCAGCTGAGTTCCTGCAGTAAGGGGGAAACCATGTGCTGCTGCCCCTGCTTTAACAGGCTGGTGGGAAGCAAAGAGGAAAAAAAAAAAAAAGGTTTCAGAAAGAATGTTTTTACTTGTACAGGAGCTAGATGACTCTAGAACAGCTCAGCACGTGGCTGGTGCTCTCAACACCTGCATCGTTAGACCGGGTCCAAAGGCCAGCAGTGTAAGTCCATTTTTTTTCTAAGAATTAATATTCTGTGTTTTCAATCCGCAGCACGTGCAAACTCCTAACACATGCACTGTTCATTTACCTGGGCTGGAGGTTGCAAAATGTCTTTCAACTACACTTGGTACTCTGTTGCATCTTCCCTCAAAACACCCCAGAAACACAGGACCAGAAATCAAGTTTTGATTAATATGGAGATGCTGCTCTGAAGGGGCATCTAAAGCACTTCATGGGCCTTAAAAGCCTCTCATTTCCAACTCCACTCTTTGTGTTAATAAAAGGTACAGACTTCTCTGAGTCTGTAAAGCTGCTGGCAAACTGAAGCTACACAACCAGTTCAAGTGGAAGCTAATTCAGATAAATCACGTAAACAGAATAAAGCATGAGTTCAGCTGCAGGAGGAAGAAATGTGAGTAAGAACAAGGCATTACAGCTAGAAGCACAGGCATGGGTCCATGAGTCATGCTGGTAGTTATCATGCAACCCCACTAGCAGATTTATCAGCATCACCCCAAAGCATGGTGTTGTTTGCTTCACTCTTCCTCTTAAAAGCACACTTGTAAAGCACCAGGTTTCTACAGATGAAAAATTGTTACCTTTCCAGTCCAATGTTGAATCAGCCAGCATCCTCCCGGTGTCTGGAGTGTGATTTCTGCTAGCAATACTGGGAATACAGTGCTGTGGCAACGAGGAAATCAACCTTGTTTCTAGGTTTGCTCTGTTCCCATGGTTATGTCACTGTAAGACGTCAAATTTCAGTTCCTAGGACAGTAAATTTACAAAGATTATATTAATATATGGTTATTAAGAGAAAGGGTGGGACAAAGCTCAGAAAACCAGTTAAATATAAAGAAAAACATGGAGATTCCTGAAAAGTACACTGGGAAGACAGAGTTGTTGAGGCTGTGATTCCTAAACTTGTAATCAGCGATCTGATCCCATAGCCAGAAGGCAGCAGAAGTGAAATCATCTCCTACTAATAATAATTCACCTTGCCAAGAAAGGCTCAAATGAGCTAAAGTTCAGACTGGATTTGCTTTGTATAGTCAATGACTCTAACATTTCACTTTCCTGCCCTCTCCAGGCTCCTGTGGAAGGAATAGCAATCCTACATCAATTCCCATTTTCTTCTGGGCTGCAGAGGATGTCTGTTGTTTCACAAAAGATTGGAGAGGAACAGTATGACCTGTACATGAAAGGAGCACCAGAAATAGTGTCCAGCTTTTGTAGACAAGAAACAGGTATAGAATTGGGAAAGAGCAGCTTTATATGGTATAGAATTGGGAAAGAGCAACTTTATATGGTTCTTTATATGGCTCTAATCCCGAAGAGGTTTTCAGTGCTCACTCTTCCCACTGGCCACATTGCAACTGCATGTGTGTGACTTTGCCACAAGCAAGCCTTGGGCTTGTTAAATGTCACTAGTTAATAGAACAAAAAAACTTTCATTGCTTTTTTGTAGGTTAGAGATGCACAGCCTGAGGTTCAGCCCCTGTACAACCCTTAGCTGACTTGCATCAGCTGAACACACAGTGCACAAAAAATGTTGATGTATCAAATACCCAGAGCTGATGTAGGATCATGGTAATTGCATGTGCCAGAGCAAGTGTGTTGTGTAGCACAGTTTCTTAAATTTCCTGCTTATTGCCCTATAAATTCAGCATTGAGTTACTAACCCAGCTTGCAAAAGTTTTAAATATCAGTGATGGAAAACTTGCTGTGGACATGCAAATTACTGTTATTAAGGATAATTGATATTAACACTCAAGCCAAGACTTCTGTCCTCTCTCTGCAATTAAACTTAGAGCTTTTTAATTTTTGTATGTGAACATTATTATAGGATTATACTCAAATTTGTCTGCAAACTTGAAACTCAGGTCACATTCACTGGATACTTCAAAAGGATGCCAGGCAAACACAGTAGCAGTGGTCAGTGGCTCTATGTTTTGTTATTTCAGATGGAACTGACCTGAAAACAGTTTTTGAGGGACAACAGGAACATTTTGTTTAGAACTCCCTAAGAGCTAATGAAACAAACCTTCAAACAAGTTAATGTCAGTAGGAAAAATGTCTGTAAAAATATATTCCACTTCCTCAGGTTTCTAAATAGCTCCTCTTAACCAGTCTTGATTGTTTCTGTATTGATTACAGCTTAATGAATAATTAGGAACCACACCATAAAGCTGTGTTTGCAGTACGTAGTGAGTACAAAACACTACAAAGTTAAAAGGAACTCTTTGCTTTTAGAGTCATGAGAATGATCAGATAATTGAAAATTTAGGATTTGGGAGAATTCTCACATTAAGACATAAGCATAAAAACTATTTCCTCAAGCACTCAGCATTTACGCAGTAAAGTTTAAGTCAGAATTATCAAATTAGACAGTAGTTCTCTGCCTTGTAATTAATCTTATCTACCTGCACTTGTATAAACAGACGTGGATCACCTGAGTGAGCAGTCAGTTACACAGCCTTGATATAAAACATGAGAGTCCACAGTGCTGTAATTAAGATAATAAAGCAGTTTAAAGGACAAGCAATATGCCCTAGAAAAACAATCAGCAGGAAGGAAATATTCTAACGATGAAATTTTTTTTCCTGTAAACAGTTCCAGTGAATTTCTTAAAGGAGCTTAAGACATACACAAGCCAAGGCTTCAGAGTCATTGCACTGGCCCATAAAGTCCTAAACCTTGGGAAGGATGTAGACATGAGCAACCTAGAGAGGTGAGCTGTGCTGCTGAGCCTGTGGAGTCTCTCTGGGGCTGGTTTCCTATCTGCTTGTTACAACCTGCCCCAAATCTTCCCCTCCTCTCCTGCCAGAGGAAGCCTGTTGGAAAGCTGCACAATGTAACACCTTCCTCTGAGCAAATGCTAATTACTACTGTTAATTGCCTGCTTTAGTATCACCCTTGCAAGGCTCACTGAGCTGGGTTTCAGAATCTGTTATCAAAGGGCAACAAAAGCTGGTTATTGTGCTTCTAATATGGCAATGGATTGGGAATGCAATAGAAGTTCTGTATGCCATAATCTGTGGCTTGCAGCCAGCCAGTTCCAGCAAATCCCTGTCCCTCTCTGCACACATCTCTGCTGCATTGCTCTGTCCTGGAGCTGATCAGGATTTTGGCTTGTTGGTGCTTATTGGGCACTGCTTGTCTTGACCTCATAGCAGTTGTGTTTCCCTGCGAAACAAGCGTATTTCCCACCGAGTTTTTCTGGTGAACAGAAACTGCAGGGAGGGTCTTGCTCCATGTTCCATGCCTGGGAAACAGTGTGTGTGTTTCTGTCCTTCCTCCAAGAGAGGAGGCAGAGTCTGGGCTGGTGTTCCTGGGCCTCCTGGTGATGGAGAACCGCCTGAAGCAGGAGACAAAGCCTGTGCTGCAAGAGCTGGCTGCTGCCCACATCAGGAGCATCATGGTCACAGGTAAATCCTCCCAGGCCCCTCCTGTGGCTCTGTTGGCTCCCACAGGGCACACAGGAGAGAGGGTCGCTGCTCCAGCATCCTCCATTGCTCGTCCATGGTCTCTGCCTGGTCTGTCACTGTGCCATGGCAGATGTGAGGAGCCTGCCTCTCCACTGTCCTTGCAGGGGACAACTTGCAGACAGCTGTCACGGTGGCCAGGAACGCGGGTATGATCCACACAGGCAGCAGAGTCATCCTCATTGAAGCAAACGAACCGGAGGGCTCTGCTCCAGCTGCCATTGCCTGGCGACTGGCAGAAGACAGCAAAGCAAACACAGCTGCTGCCCCCGTAAGCACAGCCAGGGATGACTGCTTCTGGGTGCCAGGGACAATTAAGGAAGCTTTTAATGGCTAATTAATGTCTAATGCACAGGCTTCTTAGGCCTGGACTCCTTGCTAAGGATTTTGAAGTAGTTCTGAGGAATAGAAGAAACCTGAGGGCTAGTTTTGTATCCATCCCAGGACATATGGAAGCGTGGTATGGACCATGTGCCTGTTAGGGAGCAATAATTAATACACTGGCTCTTTGCTCAGGGAAACATGCAAAACAACTACACAAATAACTGGCAAGGCTTTTGCAGATGCAATGGCCACTTCAATCATGCTTGAAGTGGGCAGAATTAATGTAATTATATATACTTGTCTGTGTGACTTTTTGCTGGTGTCTAAACTAGCAGCCTGTAGCTAACAAGGATTAGTTATGTGTGGAAACACACCTAGAAAATCAAGTACAGCCGAGTGTGAAGTTTTAGAAAAGGATGCTACAGAAAGCTGTGTCCCTGATTGCCTGGTGGGAGGCTGATGAGGTGGAAGTGAAGTGGCACGTTATGGCCTCAGACTGAGAATAAATGCTGTCTTGTTCCTAGGATGTATGTGCTAATACTGAGGAAAAGATCACCTTGGAAGGAGAAACCTGCAACTACCATTTTGCAATGAATGGAAAGTCCTATCAGGTTATTGTAAAACACTTCTACAACTTGCTGCCAAAAGTAAGTTCAGAGTAAACAAACCAACAACTTGCTCTCCCTATTTTATTAACTAGCAGTGTTGTTCCAGTTGGGGAAAGGTTTCTCTGTTGGTAGCTGTGGCGTTGTCACTTCAAATTTTGACAACTCTGGCCACCCTCCAACCTTGCCTCAGGTTTAACCTAAACAGCTTGCTTTTGCCATCTTCTAAGACTTCAAATGACAGGGGTGGCTGTGGTGCTGCAAGCAGCTGCACAGTGGAGCTACTCCTCAGTCACCTTCTCAACTTCAGTTTAATTAAAAACATCAGCTCTAATCCCTTGTACCACTGCTATAGCTGGCAGCGCCTTCTGCTCAGAAGAAGCCTCAGAAACATGAAATACCCGTGTCTTGCAGCAGAAATCTTCAACTCCCATCCCCAAGTCCATAAAATAACTGACACTGTGTTAGATTTTCAGATTTTATACTCTCTGGCCAGATTTTCAGGTAGAAGAAACCTCAGGGTGAGCAGTGTTATTGCTGCTGTCATCAACCATCTGTTCTGCACTTGAGAAACTTTCAGTGCCTTGATGCTTTGCAGGCTGCTGCAGAGCACGTGGGGATCGCAGCTTCCAGCACCTCCTATGAAGAAGGCGAGGCAGAAACCAGAGCAGGATAAATCTGATGTTAGAGGAAACCTGAACCCTAAGGGTAGCAAAATCATGTTAGGGGTTGGGAGACAGGATTAGGGATTTTAATGAATATCAGGCACCCATCAGGGAGGCCTGATCCTGCCTTGGAATGGAACCAATGCCTGCCCGAGGCAGCCCATTGCTCTTTCTTGCAGATACTAGTGAATGCTACTGTCTTTGCTAGGATGTCTCCTGGTCAGAAGTCCACCCTCGTTGAGGAATTTCAGAAACTCAAGTAAGGTTCTCTTTTGTTTTCTTTTTGAACCAAAGCAATAACACATTTTCTTTGAAGTGTAATTGTCTCACCTAATGCTGCTCCAGGCCCATCTTTTTGACTCTTCCTTCACCTGTGATCCTTGTTCACATCCTTAATGGCCACCTTCTTCCCAGTTCCCCTTAGAGGACCTCTCTGCATCAGGAATACCTACACCCCTCACTCAGATTCAGCCACTGCTTCTTCCTGGTGCAGTCCAGAAGGCAGAATTAAATGAGGCTGAGATAAAAACACAGAGGCAGACCCCATGTATACAAATAGCCCCATGTCCCCAGCAACTCCTGCATGGCTGCTGGTGCTGTCCTGGCTGCAGCTTTAGCAAAGCTGAAAACAACCTGATGCAGTGGGGAGTTTGACCCCAAAGATCCTCCTTCAGGTCCCCCCAAGTAATGCCTCCTCTCTCAAACAGGACTCACACTAACTATGGATATTGCTTGCTAAGCATAAACAAGATGTGATACCTTTCTGAAAAAGGAACAGTTAATTATTGGTTATGAGGTGCTTCCTCTGGGGGTGAAGTTCCCTGCCCTCTCAGAGGGACCTTGGGTGTAGTGGTTTAGGAGCTGCTGTATGATTTCAGCAATTCCTGTGTCTTTGGCCACTGCCTTCTCCAGAGTCCTTGCTCTGATGTACCTGCAGTGCTAAGCCAATTCTCTACCATGTGCTCAACTACGTGCAAAGCTGAGATGTTTTCCTTCTTCTTCCTCCACCAGTTACTACGTGGGTATGTGTGGTGATGGTGCCAATGACTGTGGGGTATGTAGGACCTCATCTCCCCTTCTTGATACATTTACTCTCCTTCAGCCTAAGGGGTGCTGTGACAAGAGGCTGCCCAACAACACTTGTCACCAGCATTTCCCAGATTAGCCCCTGGGTACCCTTGGTCAGCATGTCACTATAAAATACTGTCTACACATGTTTTTTTTATATTAATATACACAGTAGCAGAGGATTACTGTTTTGTTTTTTTCCTCCCCAGAAACAGGGACAAAAGACTTTTTCTCACACATTTCCTACACAATTGTAAATACAAGGGTTCCAGTCCTAAGAGTAATTATTACATAACCTATTATAGTATTATAATACATTGTATATTATAACCTATTTAGTAAATTATAAGCAAACCTGAAGTATTATAATAAATACATGATAAGAATATAATTTTATAACAATGCATTAACTTTCTTTGTAAAAGTTGTCCATAGCCTACACCTGAGCACTAAACCAGAGTTCACATGGCCAGGGATCTCTTAAGACAGCAATAAAAGAAATATGAACAGGAGATTGAAAAGAATAGAAGGAGGATTAACTGGTCATTTAAACAGCTTAGAAGTCTGTTTAATAGGAGAGGTATGGACGAACTCCAGTGTGGGAAACAGCATGCAGGCTAGTTCAAGGGATTATAAAGAAGCATAATGAGATTAAATGAACAAAAGAAATATTTAAGCTTCAGGGAAGGGAAGATATCTGGAAAATGAGATCAACTAGGTGACAGAATAGAGGAATATTGATTATGAAAGACACTCAAAGCAAAACCTGTAAAGAACCAGTAAACATACTGTGCAGGTGGGAGGGTTGGATGGATGTCTCTCCATCCTCTGCCTCCCTTGGATTTCAGGCTTTGAAAATGGCTCATGCGGGGATATCGCTGTCAGAGCAGGAGGCCTCCGTAGCCTCACCTTTCACCTCCCAGATCCCCAACATCCAGTGTGTGCCCGAGCTGATCAGGTGAGTTTGCTGGGTGCTGCCCTGGTGCAGTCACGGGGTGCTGCTGCCTGCTTTGAGCTCAGAGTCTCAGGTCACGAGTGGGAGTGCACTGCTCTCGAAGATGCTGATAAACCAAACCCAGTTCCTCAGCAGCTATAAAAAATGTAAATAAGGGGTTTTGAACTGGTTTTGATACTAAGATTCCAGTGCTGAGAGGATTTTTGTGGTTTTTAGGAGGGTGTTGTCCATAATGGCTGATGTTTTTAGAACAGGAACAGAGTAGAGTCATGTGAAAGGGCAAGTGTAACAGTGACCACAGAATTTGCTTGCCATTACTTTAGAAAATATGTGTCCATATGCTGCACATGGTCATGGAGCAGCCAGTAATACTGCCATTTAGCCAAATGTGTGTGAAGACAACTACTGCTTTATGCAGAAATGCATTTGAATCCCAGAACTGTTGAGGAAATTGGTAATGAAAAAGCAACAGAACCTTAATCCAGGTATTAAAATTGTAGCTGCAGAATAAAATCAGAGAAACAAAACACTGCAGATGAAGGGTGGTTAAGTGGCTCTGCAGTATCTTGAGGCCAAAAATATTTGCCTATGGAAGTTGAACTGTTTTTTATTCCTCTTAGAGATCCCGAAAGCAGAAACCATCTGTAGCACTAAATCCACAGTACTGTAGCTGTAAGTGTGGTGGGTTTTTTAACTTTGTTTTGTGTTTTGAGTAGGGAAGGTCGAGCTGCTTTGGTTTCTTCCTTTGCTGTGGTTAAATACCTGGCCCTTTATGGCCTGATTCAGTTTGTTGGTACTGCTCTGCTGTTTTGGGTAAGTGTTTCGTGCCTTTCATTAGTACACTGTGCTCACCCTGGGTTTTTATCTTTAGAGGTATTACTGAGCAGGAAACGAAAGTCATACAGGGCTTCAAGGAATAACAAAAATGTGAAAAGCTGGGTAATTACCAGCAGGGGGTAGATTGGTTTTAGGGACCCCCAGAATCGAGGGAAAAGCCCAGTGCTAAAACTTCATCTTTTCCAAAAGAAAGAAGGGGATTCAGAGGGGGATGAGTCCTGCCTTGCTGGGTGGGAGGACTTGCTCTATAATACAGACTTTGGGATAGCAACTGTGTCCCTCAGCTGGGAAATAAAGCTTGAAAAAATGAGTGTCTCAGGCAGATGAAGGAGGGTAGTTAAGGAAGAATTACCATTACATTTCACCTGTGTGCAATGAATTCTCTAAAGTCTTAATCTATGCAAAAAACCACAACAACAAAACAGGGAAGGAAATTAATGTATGGATTTATTCAAGACCAAGTCTCTTGCCTCAGTTCATGCATATCTCTGTGCTCAGTCCCACAGCAGGTGAGGGGCTTCAAGGCCTGGCCCAGCCTTAGTGGCAAACAGGGAATGCTGGTGGTTCACCACAAGCGGATGGCTTCCCCAGCCACTAGTGTGGGTGCACCAACTTCGTCACTACTGAGAAGAGAAAGTGAAACTCAGGCAGTCGTTGCTGTGGCTGTGGGCTGGGAGTGCATGATCTGATCTGTGTAGTCCAGAGGGCATTTGCATCTGCTGGAAGAAGGGTGGAAAAACATTCAAATGCCATATTCAAATGTTGGGTCACCTACAAGTGCTATGAATTAGCAAGGGTTTCAGTGGGACCCATTTGATAGCTGGTCATCCTGGCTTGCTGGTCCTCACAGGGTTACATCATGGCCATGAGGCTGGTGTTGCTGGCATGACATTGCTCTGAAATAACACTGGATGCTGCAGTTGGTGCTGTCAAAGTTGTCATTGGTTCTCAGTTGGTGCTGTCTTTGTATTCCAGCAACTGCAAATCTTTGGGAATTACCAGTATTTGATACAAGATGTCATCATTACCCTTCTGGTTTGCCTGACAAGTAAGAAGCTTGGGGAAGCTGTGTCTGTTTGAGTGCCTGAGTTGACTTCATTTCCTAGTAAAAATTACAATGAGGAGACAAGTTCTGCTGTCAGTAACATCACAACCATTAACGCTAGAACAATGCCCAGTGCCCAGAGTGTGGGATTATAGTCCTTTGCAAACATGGCTGCAGAAGTCTGTACATAACAGATAGGGTTTGGATGTGAGAATCAACTGGAAGAGAAGCAGTTACTGGAGCTCAGACAGGCAAACATCAACTCCTGATCTCCTGTGTGCTACCTGCATGAAAACAGTATAGCTCTGATTCTACTAGAGGTACCCACCTGTAATTGAGGATGATATTCCCCATCTTCTCTTTGTGTTCTCCTGAGGGGGGGATTCGGAAGAGGCTCAGGTGGAAAATAGTGGAGATCAAAGCCCTTTCTTACTTACTATGGCCAGGCTTTGCAGCATTCACCTCTGATGGGCAGATGGGAGGTCTGAGTGTGGCTCAGCTTGTCCAGGAAACTCAGAGGCATACTGGTGAGCTGGGTTACCATGGACTGCAAATCCCTCTGGTTTCTCTCCAGTGAGCTTGACTGAACCTTATCCAAAGCTGGCACCTTATCGCCCTCCTGGCCAGCTCATCTCTCCTCCCTTGCTGCTCTCTATCATCCTCAACGTGTGCTTTACCATCATCATGCAAACCTGTGGCTTCCTCCTGGTGAAGCAGCAGCCCTGGTATGTAGCACTGGACGACCAGAGGTAAGTCCCTCTTTTGGTCTCTGATTCCCAGCTTGCAGGTCTCAGTGCTGCTGTCTGCAGGGACACTCCAGCCTTGCTGTGGCCTGCAGCCAGGCACATGTAGGACCTGACCAGGACAATCCCCCACCCCTTCCCCACCTGTGGGTATACTCAGTAGAGTGTTGCCAAGACAAAATTAAGTGGCTGCAGATGTCAGACAGAAATATGAAGGGCCAGCCTGAGGGCTAACACATGTGTGTTTTTCAAATGGCTCTTCTGGAGCTTGCTGTCTGTCTAGAAATGTGGGGAGAGGTGGTGGTGCCCATGTCACCAGGCTGAAGTGAATGGGAGACCATCCCCAAGGCCTCAGGGCACCACTAGCCTCTCTCCATCCCCTTTGTTGTCCCCTCCTGGTGTGTGGCCACACAGCTTTTCCAGAAATAGCCCTGGAGCTAGGTTTTGCTGGAATCCAGCCTGGCCCAACAAATGGTCGTGAGTTCAGAAGCTGGCTTGTTTCCATGTTTGTGACAGGTAGAAAGTCTTTCTCCATATTCCAGAGCAAATTTATACTATGCATTACATACATATAATATATATTTATAACCAGTTTATCATGAACACGTAGGGCAGGAGGCCCAGAGAAGTGTTTCAGTGGGATCCTCCTGAGTGCCAGGGCTCAGCCTGCCACTGCATGGATGCACCCTGGGGCGAGCATGCCAGAGTGGTGTGCAGCAAGTGGGGCACCCATTTTCATAGCTGTGTCTCTCAAACACTGCTATCCTTGCACACCTGAGAGATGAGATTTTGATGCAGACCAAAAGATTAAGCTGATATTTTTGTTTGTTTGTTTTGCTTTGTTTGGTTGGGTTTTTAATGTATGGTTTTCGCTCCTGTGGGTGATACCTAGTTATTTCAGCAGGCTGGGTTGGAAAGAAGAGGGAATTGCTGTTTACAGCTCACTGTTGCTGGAGAGATCAGGAACAAAGTGCTGGTGTTGCCTTACAGACATTGCTCTCCAGGGAACCAGACTGTGTCACCCGGCAGCCCAGGGGGAAACGGTACCAGCAGTGGTGCCCAGAGCACTGTCCTCAGCTATGAAGACACTACCCTGTGGCCGCTGTCTTCTATCAACTGCATCATTGTGGCCTTCGTCTTTTCCAAGGGAAAGCCCTTCCGGAAGCCCATCTACACCAACTGTAAGTAGAATCATAGAATGCCAGGTTGGAAGGGACCTCAAGGATTATCTGGTCCAACCTTCCTAGGTAATACTATAGTTTATATGAGATAGCTCAGCACCCTGTCAAGCTGAGACTTAAAACTTCCAATGTGGGGGAATCTACCACATCCCTAGGGAGACTATTCCAATGTTTGACTGTCCCCATGGCGAAAAATTTACCTCCTGTGTTCAACTGGAATCTCTCCAGGAGAAACTTGTGCCCATTACCTCTTGTCTTTTCCATGTGACTCCTTGTAAATACAGTCATTATATTCCTGGTAGCCACCCTTTAAGTACTGGAACATAAAGTCTTCCCTAAGCCTTCTTTTCTCAAGGCTGAACAAACCCAATTCTCTCAGCCTCTCCTCATATGGCAGGTTCTCCAGTCCTCTGATCATCCTTGTGGCCCTTCTCTGGACCCTCCCCAGCCTGTCAGCGGAGCTGGAGTAAGATGTACTCCACAGACTCCTGTTCCTGCCCCAAAATAACTCTGGTGGGAGAGGCTGCTAGGAAAGAGATGCTGTGGATTTTCCTGCACCAGTTACTGGCATGTAAAATAATTTTTTTAGTGTATGTGAGCTCCTACTTCTCTATTTTAAAAAAGCTCCAAGAGCACTGCTTATGTTAGCTTCTTCCTTGAGATAAGAGGAAGCGAAGCTGAAAAAGGAGACTGCATCTTCATTTGGAAAATATGTGCTTTCCAGAAGATAATGTGCTGGATTTAGTGCAGAGTGGTGCATAATTGTGAACACAGAGAGCATATGAGGATCAGATGTATTTGTTTCAAAATACACACATCAGAAAAGTTCCTCTCAGATTCACCATCTTACCTTGCCCAATGTTTGTGCATAGAGATGAGAGAGAAAAGCCTGTGGCAAAATATTGTTTAAATCCTCTCATAATAACATTTATTTTTTTGAATCTCTCAGAGATGATTTAGCCCTTCTAGCCATCGGTTGACAGGTAGCTCCTCTGCAACTGCAGCTCTTAGCTCATGAATGTTAGCAGAGTTGATTTTGTTAGGTATTTTGAGAAAAGGCACATCCCAAACCTTCACAGAGCACTGATCACCTGCAGAAGACAAGAGGCCAGAAAGAAGCTGCCCTGCAAGCAGCTGGACTGAGTAGGGACAGAGGACTCTGAGCTGAGAAATCTGCACATGAATATCTGTGTTTTATTCCTGTTTTGGGACAATCCCGAGGAGGATGCAGAGGGCAATTCCCTTGTTTTTGCCACCCACTCAGCCCTGTCCCCACTCCTCCTCCCTGGCAGTGAGAAGGTTGCCAGGAGGCTGCAGGGAGCTCTTAACCCAACTTGCCAGCTAGTTTTAAGATGTTTGGCCTGATAATTGCCAGGAGTTTGGCACCTTTGGACATCTGAGCCGTTTGCCATCACTCTGTGGTCTCCTGTTCCTTTGGAATATGATGAAAAGCCAAACTCTTCCTCTGGAAGGCACAGGTACAGCCCACCTTTGCATCAGCAGCACCTGACCCTCCCTCTGTTGTCTGCAGCCCAGGCATATGGCTAGGTACATGGAGGAATGAGTGCAGGGGAAGGGATGCTGGTGTGGCTTATAGCACTGCCCTTTTGAGGCAGTTTTCTGTAGTTGTATAAGAATCAGAATCTGCCAAATCACTTCTGCAAGAAAAAACAGTGTAGGTGGTGAGCTTTGCAACAGGCTGCTGGGGAATAGCTCCTCTAGCTCCTCTAGTTTCAATTCCACAGCTCTTCTTTTGGGAGACAAAAAAAAGGCAGGCATTTATATACATATATATACATATATATATGAAACTGGTGGCAGTTTTATAGAATTAGCATTTGGAACTCCTGTCACCATATTTGCAGAACTTGGTCACCAGCCTCCCTCCCTCCCAAGGTCACAAATGTTCTTCTTTCTCCAGATGTATTTTCAGTCCTCTTGGCCCTCCAGCTTGCAATCTGCCTCTTCCTCTTCTTGGCCGACATTGACGCTGTGTACAGTGACATGCAGGTAAGCACAAACAGCGTGTGAACGTCCTTTTCATGCCATAGGTTTTGCTGGCCCTTTACTTAAATGTACTGAGCAGAATCTACAGATATGGCCATCTTAGGAATAAATTCACTGATCTGATGCTAATGGGGCAGCTCTTTCAAACTTCTCTGACATCCTTCAGACAAGGGCTTGATTAATGTGGTAGTCCTTCTCTTCTCTAAAGACTGGGTGGCAACAGGGAGAAGAAAAAGTGTTTATAGCTTGATGAGCTTTTCTTCCTGACAGAAAAGCACAATAGGGTGGATTGTGGTTTTTCTTGTTGGCTGGAAAAGTGAGAGGGCAGAGATTGCTGCTGCCTGCCCCCCCCGAGCACCATGAGCTCACGTGGAGCCATGGCTGCCTCAGCCAACCCCTGGGCACTTGGCCAGGGCACAGCATGGGCAGCTGCCTCCAGCTGTGCTGCCCAACACTGGGAATGGCTGAGCCCTGCAGCTCGTCCCCAGGCACGCTGCACAAGATGGATTCAGGGGGAGGATTGCCATTAGGGCAGAGGGAGAGCTGCTGCATGTTGTGCATCAGCTGCAGCTCCCCAGAAGTATTTGAGCACCAGATCCTGCCCCAGGCACCTGATCCATGGGTTTCAGCAATAGCAGAAGTAGCTGAGAGGAGTTAGGCAGCTCTGTGCTGCGGGGAATCTGGCATCAAACCTTCCAAGATCTCTGTGACAAGGAATTACTGTCAAGTCCTACTGCCTCCTCCATGCTTGCCACTGGGAAAATGTTAGTCAGCCTCTCAAATCATTAGGAACAGATGCAAATTTTGGCAAGGCATTTAAGCCTAATTGCTGTTCATGTCTTTTCCAACAGTTTCTTTGCACTCCTATGATCTGGAGAGTTTATGTCTTATTGATGATCTTGGTCACCTTTTGCATATCTTTTTTTACAGAGGTGAGTGCATTTATTTACCTCTTGTTCCCTGAGGTGAACAGGAGCAGTGTCTGGTCAGGTTTTTCTGACCCATTTGCAGCCACACTGTCCTCCTGCAGAAGCACAAACCTTCAGACCTTTCCCCCCCCCCACCTTAAGTCTCAGAGTGTGTCAGTCAAATCCAGTTTCTACAGCCCCAGAGGTGATTTAGACCACATCTCTTAAGCCTTCAGAGAGGGAGCAAACTGAAGTGCAGCTACCTAGGCTCACAGGGGAGCAAACCACACCAGGGTCAGGCTCCTGGTAGTGATTTGAAAACAGCCATTTCCCTCTTGCCCTACAATTGACAAAGACAGAGACTGTGCTGCCTTGTGCCTTGATTATTGCAGTTATGATTAAGCGCTAAAGCCTTTTATGGGTCAAGGCTGGTAGTATCCAGCAGCAGGTATCATGCTCAGTCATCCAACAGCCCCAGGAGGGAAAACATGCCCCTTGATTACGCTCTTCAGCTAAACTGAGATCAGCACTGCCCTGACAAGACTGAGCAGAGCCTTCCGGTGCATGAGGAAGGTGGCATCTGGCAGCCTTCTTACCAACGGGGAGGGCAGGCAGCCGTGGGGCTCGGGGGGTTGCACATGTAGCACGGGGTGGCTCTTGTCCCAGAGTGGTGTCCCTTCCCCATGAAGGGCAGCAGCACTGATCCTGCACCGTGTCACTCCACAGGATGTCATCCTGCAGAACAAGCAGCTCTGGCTGCTGATTAAAGCCTGGTCTGGGTACCAGTCAAAGAGCCAGTACCGAAAGTGGCAGAGGATTGTGCAGAGGGACCCTGACTGGCCTCCAGTGAACACAAAGGACTTTGCAGCTAAAAGCACAGACGAGATTTACATTAACCCCACCTATGAGCACAGTGACAGGGACTAGGCAAGACCTTGCTGGCAGCTTCCCTGTCCACTGAACAGCCCAGGTTTTCATCCTTCTGTGTGCACCAGATTCAGATGTTTGAAATCCCTGCATAAACCCACCCATTCAGGGACAGGCTGGGCCTGTGCTGGCTGTGCCCCAAAACACAGCCAAGGATTATTCTCTCTGCTGGTAATTAACAGCCTTGACTCTACTCCATGTCAACAGCAGGTCTTGGCCTTGCTAACATCTCCTACAAGGACTCAAAAATACGGAATATGGCAAAGCAATGGCTTCTGCTGCTTTATGTCACACTTTGACTTGATGTTTTAGCCACTCTTTGTCAAATTCTGCCAATGGACCCACTGGGCTTGATGGAAAGACAGTCCAAAACAAGTGACCAAATCTTGACTGCACAGAGAAACACGTGTACAATTGCAAAATCCTGAGTTAAATGACATGCTGCAGCTTCCAAGAACTAGCATTTCCCAGATGAAGTAATTCCAGATTCCTTGTGTCCCAGAATGAATTACAGATATGAGTGGGTTCATAGGCTGCTCTTATCTGGCTCTCCCTTGCCAGTTCTTGCAGACATAATGCTCTGAGCACAGGAGAGTTTAAAGCTCACAGATTGCTGTAAGACCAGGCTGGGAGGGTTGGTGAGGATATGCCTCACATAAGCTTGCAAAATCAGAAGACAGCCCAGCTGCCACACACAACCCCCTACCCAGTTCATCCTCTGCCACTGCCAAGTCCTGGCCCAGGTTTGGTGTCACGTGGCAGAGAGCAGAGCTAAGCCCTGGCTTCTTGCATTAACTGGGTCATGCCAAGAAGCAGAGGTTAAAGTGCCCTGCTGCAATGGCTGCTGGACAGGTACAAGAAGCTGACCCTCTCCCTAACTGCTGTTTCATTTTCAAGTTGTTTAACCACCTAATTAGTTTGGCCATGAAAGAACATTTCCAGGAAGCAATAAAGGACTTTCAGGTTCAGTTTTATTAGAATATGATTTTCCATGTTATAAAATAATTTTATTTAAATATAGTAAGAGAAAACTACAAACACTACAAAATACAACCAGAAGTCTTGGCTTTGTTATTTCAAACATTGAAACAACAGATGTTTAAAAAAAGCTTCTGACCCCATTAGTATATGTTAAGAGCAGATAAAAATAGCAAGCCTCTTACAGACAGCTCTTTTGCTGTCCTCTCTTCTTACAGTCCAGGCACTTGTGGAGTATGAGAGCAACACAGGATTTAGTTTCTATAACATGATTTCAGACACACAAGACAGATACTCCTGGTAAAGAATAATAAACCACTCTTTTATAAAACTATTTCTTTCTTTGACAAGCTACACGTCAGTTCTGTAACAAGGAAATAGTGGGTCTCTCTAGCCTTGGAGAAGGGCACAGGTGCTGCACAGCAAATTCTACAAATATATGCTGGGGCTACAAACTGCTTAAATTTAACTTCTGGTCATTGTAGAGCCAAAGACCACAGCAGGGGAGGAGGTGGGGGGCAAAAGTTCCTGGCTGCTCTTGCAATCCATGGTGCTTTAGTGCTTTGGCAACCCAAGGGGTAAAATCACTGAATGGTTTGGGTCAGAAGGGATCTTAAAGATCCTCTGGTAAGTGTGATCAGGTCCAATACCAAAAAATACCGCACTTACAAGGATGAAAAGGGAAAATTCAGTGGCACAGTGGTCCTAACCTGGAACAAACAGGTGCCACTGAAAAAGCCAGCCGGGTTTTTTTGTCAGGATCACCCTCCCTACACACACACAAAACCCAGGCATCTGCTTGTTCCCAAAGGGAGTCAGAGGAGCTAGGGAAAGGGACACCTTTGCAGACAGGAAAAAACTGAGCAAAACACCATCATGCCAAAACCAGAGCACTCATTTACAACACTGAGGGACAGAGCATGTAAGACCTGCCTTTCTTTCCTACCTCCTGCCCTCGCAGAAGCAGCTCAGTTTAGGCACCACAGGCCATACCTTCTTGTCTGTCCTTTCACAGGCTTGGGAACCTGTGGCTTTCCACTTGCACAAGCCCTCAGCATTACTTTTAACATTACTTCTGGTTAAAAGAAAGAAAAATTTTAAAAAAGGGAAAAAAATTTACAAATGTTAAGGCTAAAATAAGTTATTCACAGAAAGAGCTCACAGAATGTAGCTCGTGAGAACAAAATATGTATCAAAAGCCCATGCCAGCCAGCAACAGGGCAGCAGGGGCATGAAGATAAGAGAATTTGCCTGTGGGTACTCCCAGACTAATACAATAAATCATCATAGGCAATTAAATAAAAGCAAACAACCTAGTGCTGCTCTCAGCAAAGGCGACAGAGTTATTAGCAGGCATGGTGGCAGCTGTGGCCACAAACTGTCATGGGTCCCTCCAGGCTGGGGGCTCCCTGCCCTACCCTGCCCAAGCAGCATCAGTCGTCTCTTTCTCTGGATCTGCTTCCGAGCCAGGCCAGAAGGGAGATGGCACCAGCAGCAATTGTCACAACGCCAACAGTGGCAACAGCATCAATGGCTTGGTTGACCTGCAAAAGGGAAGTAAAACACAGGCTGGAAACTTGATTAACTTTTTTTTAAGCCCCAGGCAGCCTCATGAAGAGGAGGCAGAGATAATCAAGGCAATTAAATAAATGAGAGACACCTGCCCCATAAGCAGCAGGGTAACACCCAGGCTTTTGGCCTTAGGCTGTGGCATTCAGTAAGAAGGCACTGCCAGGGTGTAGACAGACCACAGTGAACTTCCTGGGTCAGGATCTCCAGGTAAGGCCAGAGGGGGTTTGGATCCCATGCTTAGGGCTTTACTGTCCCCACGCAGTTTGCAGGCTGTGCCCTGGCCCAGGGGCTCACACGGAGCAGCAAGGAGGTGTGCTGTGAGGCATGCAGGGGCTTGCCCCGCGTTACTTACCTGGCCAGAGACTGCCTTGCCATAGCGGAGCTTTGTCACGAAGTGCTCGCAGTTGTTTCTGAGCACATCATAGGCAACCTCCTGGTCGATGGAGCACTTAGCGCGCCAGATAATCTCCCCCACCGGGAGGGGACGGTACTTGTTGTCGTACTTGTTGTTGATGCGGTAGGCGTCATTTCCCACCAGGTCCTTCAGGAGCTGCTTCCTCACCCAGGCCTTTCCGTTGAACACTGACCTTGCACTGCTTAGCATGTCTGCAGGGCCTTCATCTGGGGAAGGCAGGGACGGGGTGAGCCAGGCAGGCCCTGTCTGACCCCTCCAAGACCTCAGAGGTGTTTCTGGCTGGCTCCTGGAAAGGTCATCTACACACACAGGATCCACTGGCCCATGGAGGGAGATGAGACTCCTGGGTCACCCCAAAGTCCCTGCCGGGCTGTTACCAGCCTTACCTACGGGTGTCACGCTGATGACGTACCCATCCCCCAGGTAGAGGGCCCAGTGCTGGTAAGCTGGCCGGAAGATCTCGATCAGGTCACCAGGCTTGGGGACACCAGGGTGGCAGTTGAAAGCTTCCATCTCCAGTGCCCGAGGTCAGGAGATGCCCCTCTTGCAAGGCACAGCGAAGAGGGGAGGTCTGGGATGTGCACAGGGTAACTGCTGGGGGATGGCAGGCAGGGAGATAGTTAGGGCCTGGTTCTGGCACACCCCTACCGCGTGTGGAGCATCCTCGGGTGGCACCTGAGCCCTGCCGCGGCGGTCCCGCTGTCCGCAGGGCCCTGTCCGGGGTGGCCGGTCCCTCCCGCGAGGGACGGGGTAAGCGCTGAGCTCGCCGGGCGCTGCAGCCGAAGGGTGGAGCCGTAAGGGGGGGCGACCCAGCGCCTGCCCCGGCTTCCCCCGCCCCGGGCCGGCCGCCGCTCCCCTCACCGCAAGGCTCCTCCGGTCCGCTCCCCGGCCTGCTCCGCTGGGGCTCTGCGTGTGCCTGTACCGGGTGTCCGCTCCCCGGGGGAGACGCTGGAGTGCCGAGCCCGTCCCCCGGCCCTGTGGCACCGCCGGGAGCTCGGCACGCCCGCCGCCGGCACCCCTGAACGCCGGAGGGGGCCACCTCCCGCTGGCAGACACCTGCTCCCACCCCCGGAGCTCCCCCGCATCCCCCCACCTTCCGCCATACCCCGCTCACCCCCAGGGCCAGTTCCGCTGCCGCCGCTCCGAGGGATGGATGGGACGGTCAGCGGCGGAAGCTGCGCCGGGTCCTGGCTCCTCCCGGCCGCTATAAAGGGCGAGCAACGGGGCGGGTGGAGCTCGCTCGGGTCGCCTGTCGCCTTCCTGCTTGCTGCCTTCCTCCTAAGCAACCGCTCCGCTCCTCCAGTGGAGGCTCCGCTCCAGAGGGTGTTCCCAAATCCGCCCTTCGGGTGGAAATACGCGTCCTGCTGCCGGGGAAGAGGAGCCGCCGTCGCCTCCTTGCCCCGAGCCTCTGCCGCGGGGGTGGGCTGCGGGGTGCGGAGCGGGGGTCCTGCCAGCATCCCTCACCGAGAAACCTTTCGAGAGGGAAAGGGGGTGCTGCCGGTGCACCTCTTTGCTGGTGAAGAGAAGCAAATGAGGTGGGCCTCAGAGTAAATCCTAAAGGGCCATTTTAGGACAAAGAGATTTCTAGGGTGCCTTTTCATGTCGTCGCCCAGGAATTTTTTTCAGGACATCAGAAGCGCCTAATAATGTGTCCAGCACGCGTTCTCTGAGCTGAGGCTGAGCACAGAGGAGCAGGTGCCACTGTCCCTTTGGCTCTTACCGGCACAGTATGCCAAACAGGAAGGTTTGCTAGCAACAGAACTGTCCTTGGGGGGAGCTGAAATAGGCAGTGTTTTTAAAGCCGAGCATTTCAAAAGTCAGGTGAGCAAGGCAGCTGATTAAAAGATCAGAGCAGTGGGAGATTTGTCACCTTTCTGGCTTTTATTGACATGAAACAATTCAGTGGATCAGTGAATTGCAGTTCTGTGTTCTGTATCACCTCCTTCAAGTCTGAAGTATTTGTGAAGCTTTGTAGCAGAAAGCCAACGCAATTCTTGTGGTATTGGGGAAAAAAAAGAATAAAAAATAAATATATCTATAGAAACACAGAAACCTGCTTTACCTGGGGACAGCTGGGCCCTGTTTTTTGGGAGAACTGGGGCTGGGGTCCCACTGACTGGAAGGGGAGGTGAGTGTGGTTAGCACTGTTCTCCAGGCAGGAATCACACTGCTGGCAACTGCGAGGGCACAATGGGAAGCTGCTGCTGAACTGGCAGGAAAGATGCTTTTATAATCGTGATGCAATTCCAGCATAAGGTTGACAGTTGATTTGTGCACAAGTAGGTCCCTTGCGCTGATACATTTTCATTATGTAATGAGGCTTGAAAGCCCCTTTCCATTCACATGCTCTCCAAAATAGCTGTTCTGGGCGTGTATGGACAGCTGGTGTGTTCTTGAATGGACCACAATAAAATGCCTTTTATCTATCTAACTGTTCATGGAGGTTACAAATACTTTTCTGGCTAACAGCACACATGAGTTGATGGATAGAAGGGAATGAGGAAAGGGTAAGTAAATAATAGCCAGCACTATTGGCAGAAACAACAGGAAGCCCTCACTGTAATCAAAAGTGAGATTTCAAAGACCAGGAAAAGCATCAGCAAAAACTTAATAGTGCATTCTTTAAATCTAAAAGTTTCACTCATAGCACTGGAAATTTGTTCAGGGCTTGTAGATGGCCCAGGTAGTGCCTCAGTCCCCTGAGCCTTGTGAGTGGTTGTAGGAGAACAAAAGAAGGGATAGGTCCACCCAAGTAGTGGTTCTGACACTCCTATCAACTTGTGGAGTGGAGGCTGCCTGGGGTCTACTGGTAAATGTTTCAAACACTCACAGAAACTTTTTGGACTCTGCCCTGAAATGGAACTTGTTGGAAAGGAGTGGCCCTCACTAGTATAAAAGGGGGGCAATTGATGACAAAGGGAAGATTACTGAGGAATATCAGAAAATGATAATGGCCTTTATAACAGCCTTGAAGAGTTACAGGACTGAGTTAAGAAGACTGTACCTTACATACCTTAATAACCATTAATTTCCTGAAGAGGAACCTCGAAAGATAACATAGGAAACATTATGCCACAAGGCAAGAAGTCAGAAAAACTTGTGGTAACTGGGGAGAATGTTAAGACAGCAGGTGGGAGGTTGTGACCACTGACGCAATTCAGGACACCTGCAAGGAGCATGTGTGCTTGTTTATATAGTGAGCAGAGACAACCTAACCAACAGTAAATTATGTGGTAATTAAGAACCAATGAGCATGACATCAAATCATCTTATGCTATGCGTGAATTTGTGTATAAATCTGGGAAATAAAATCCCTAAGGGCTAACTTTGTGGATTGACCACATAGTACCCCTTTCTGCAATGACTGCTCTCCACACCAAACCCCCCCATTGGCTGGCCCAATGCTGGGTCCAGAACTGGTGATCTCTCTACCTTTCTTCTCCTATTCCCTTTCTTTCTCTTTCCCTTTTCCTTCCTAAAATCATTGAGTAACACAAGGAATACTACCATTTTTGGCATATAGGTACCACATTTTTTGTAATCAAAAGTATCAGCCTTTATGAGTTGTTCCTTCTATAGTTTTACTTAAAACCAATGTTCAAATACAGACCTTGAGTGTCATTTCACCTTAATCCAACCAAGGGGATTTATGAATCAGAGTCACCTTCTTCTATCTGTGGGGTGTAACAGTGGTCTGCCATGGGGTGGGTGTCTTGCCATGGGATGTGTCATTAGGCCTTGTCATGAACACCTTCAGTTTTCTGCTGTAGGGGGGTCCTTAGCATAGTCTGGGATGGAGTTGATGCAGATCTCTACTCACAGTGATCTGAGTGTGGCAGCTTCACAGCTTGCAAAGACCCCAAGGAGAGTTTCTGACAGGATTTCATTATTCAAAAAGTTTTTGTGAAGTTGTGCTCTTGCTTAGTCCCACAGAGGCTGGTGATAACCCTCTTTCTTGTCCATTCCAAACTGACAGCAAGGAGGCAGATCTCCTCCAGCACTCCCAAGGGAGACAATGAGGGGTCAGCCTTTTTACTGCACCTTTCACCAAGTGAGCTCAGTGTCATATATATTTCCCTCTCCAGTTGAACATGCCTCACTGGAAAAAGAGTAAGAACTCTGTCTAGCTCTGTCAGCTAATCCCCTCCCCATGGAAGGATTTGGGTAAGGTGATCTCATGAAGACCTGCCTGGGATGCTATAATTAATTCTGATTGCATCAGTCTATGATTTGCATATCTATCAGAGATGTGTATGTGATAGTGTGCAGCACACTTGTGCTGGAAAATTCTGTCTGGATGTTGTGTTTTTCAAACAACCTGTGAAAAGAACACAGTCTCTTATATGAGCAAGGACATATTTCATTTTGGTTTCACAACGTTGGATCAGAAACACATTTTACATGAACAATTTCAAAGCTTTTCAGTGAGTGCAATGATTTATTTATTATTATTTCTTCTCAAAGTATTAGAAACACTATTAAAATACCAGAGCAGAAAGTAATACAAATACATTGGAAAAACATTCTAACTGTAGTTAAGCATTTTGGGATTCATTTTGGTCAAATGCAGCATTCACAATGTAGCCATAATCTTGCTCATGTGTTCTCTCATCCAATACATGCCTGTACCTTTTCAAAGAAGTATCCCTTGATATTGTAACTTCATCTGTCTTTCTCTTCCTTCTGTACAATGGGGAAAAAACAAAAAACAACCACCATTTTAAATTCCTATTCTTAGCTGTAATGAGAGGTCAAATAATGATGCAAGTATGCATGAACTCAGATTTTGGAGAAGCCCAAGTGCTGGCATAGTGATGCATATGCCCTGTGTAAAGGAAATGGTGTATGTTCATTTCTGTAGAAGAAGCTAAGTTTTCCTTCACATTCGTCAAATGAATGCTGTGGTTCCTCTCTGGTCCCACAGATATGTGACTGATAGGAGTTCAGAGGTTTACAGGTGCTAAAGGGGGTGTATGTGTCTTCACTCTGCTGAATGTAGCAAAGCTGGGAAAAGCCTTACCTGTACAGGTACACCATAGAGGAGATGAGAATGACAATAACAACCACGCCTGCCACAACTCCAATGACGATGGCAACTGTATGGTTCTCAGAATTCTCTGTGGAAGGTTCTTCAACTGAAAAATAAATAAGAGCCCTGTCAGTGAAAGCTAATCATATAGTTTACAATGAGGAGAATTTTTTTTCTCAATCCTTTCTCTATCTCCTTGGTTTATACAGTGTTCTCTGATGAATGTGGCTTTCTGAAGCAGTGTCGGACTCAGGTCCTATATGCCCTACAGAGCCCTGCTATCATGCCTTCTAGCAGGTCTCCACCGGGGAATCTGATTCCCTTCTTTCTGCTTGGATGAGCATAGTTTTCACTCACTGGGTTAGTAATTTACAGCATGGAAATAAAAAGCAAGCTCAGTGTTCTCCATGATGACACACCCATTTTTGAAAATTATCTGTGTAATGCAGTGAAATTCTCAATAGTTTTATTACCTATCCTTTCAGCCTCACATCTTGGTCCTGTGTATAGTTCTGTACATTCACAGGAGAAGTGGAGGGATGTGCTGTTGCTGTTTTCAGAGCAAACACCATCATTCATGCAAGGATCTGGCATACATGGTCCACCTAGCATAAAGGAAGAAGAAACAGTTCAGACTCCCAAATAATCCAACCCTGAAAGAACTATTCCTGCTTAGATGACACTGACTCCTAATGCTGGAAATCCTCTGTATTTTAATTCATGTGACTTGTATGTGGCAATAGGAATAAGGGAAAGAAATTCTGTTGCTACAATGAAACATGATAGCAAGATCCCTGGTATACTTTTCTTCTGTATACATTACAGAATCACAGAATCTTAGGGGTCGGAAGGGACCTCAAAAGATCATCTAGTCCAATCCCCCTGCCAGAGCAGGATCACCTAGAGCACATCACACAGGAACGTGTCCAGGCGGGTTTTGAATGTCTCCAGTGAAGGAGACTCCACAACCTCTCTGGGCAGCCTGTTCCAGGGCTCTGTCACTTTCACAGTAAAGAAGTTTTTTTCTGACGATTCTGTTGCAACTATCCCCAACCCAGTGATGTCCTATAAGCAGTAAGTCAAGACTTCTTAGCATTAGAGACAGTGTGATAGTGGTTGACTCACTTCTATAGCAGCCCCGACTGTAGTTTGAAATGCCACAGATTTCATCAGATCCACATGCTATGTTAGAGCAGAAGACAGTGGAGCTTTCTGTGCACTGGCATCTCTGAGAGCAGTCATCAGTGGTGAAGGTTTCTCCAATCTGGAAGACAGCAGATAAATGTTGAAAAATATAAAAATCAGCCAGAATAACCATGAATGAAGCATTAGGGCCCCATGCTACTCCCTCTGCTGCCTTCCTGATGAGTAACAACAGGGCAGATTTTTTTTTAGCAGTTTGTAGAAAAAACAGAAAGCAAGTAATGTACTAATGCAACTCCTTAAAACTCAAGGATGGCCCAAAAAAGAAGGCAAGAGAAGAGTTTGGGATATGAGATCCTAGTCCCAGTGGGGTAAAGGTCAGAGTACAATCACATATTTTCTCCAAGTGCCTGCCTTGAGTATTCTGGCAGGCAGAATTTCAGAGGCAGACCAAGTGATCTTCTCTCTTCTCTCTTCCCTTTCTCCAGATATCAGAATTTGATTTTAATTTAAACCAACAGCTCTTTATTTCTAATGCAAAATAACAGGCTGATGAGAATGAGGAAATTGTCAAAATAATTAGCAGAAGAAAATCTTGTTTGGGGCTGTGGAAGCTGTCTGACCCACAGAAAGACTGTACCTCATAATATTTGTCAAGGTATGTGCAGCCACATTGTTTGTAAGGCACACAGGCAGAGCCACTGAGAACATAGCCAGGGACACATTCACAGCCTTCAACACAAGGTGATTCACACTCAGAGGGGCTGGTCAAGTCACTGCAGGATGCTGGGCACGCAGACATGCATGAGCTGTACTTGCTGTTGGCAGGACATGATAAACCTGTAAAAGTAAGGAGAGTTTGGCTGTTGTTCATTGCTACACAATGCCCTTGGAGATCCAGAGGACATTAGGATTTTGAAGGAGGCAATATGATGCACAGACACCACACATATACAGAGCTGTTTCCCCAGGAATACCAAGTCCTCTAAGCATGGGTGATGCAGAGGAAGTATGGTTTGATTAATCTCCCAACTTAAAAAAAAAAAATAAAAATCTGGAGAAAAAGGTAAAAAGGTTTGAAATTATTATAGGTTTTATTTCTGCACTTTTTAGTCTAAAAGATCTGGATTTTTCTTCTGAATCTTTTTTATCTTGAAATTTCACAGGCAAAAAAGATGAGTATATTTTGTAGATTTTAAAAGAGATTGACATGAAATGTTTATCATTTGGATTTGTGGCTTATGATGGTCTCCAGAATGGGAACTTTTCTGCCCAGTTGGGAGTGGGGACATTTTTTTTCTCTCACAAATCTTCTGATGACAGGGGAGCTGACAGATCTGCTTTCCTAAGTAGCTTTCTAAGCTGGGGTCTAAATGCAAAAATGAGCACAGGACACAGAAGAGAGGCCAGAAGAGCAAGTGTGATGCTAGACTGAGCAGTGATTGAAGTGTGAATCAGCATGCTTTTGCTCCTTGAGAAGCTCTAATATATGGTGTGTCTAGGAAAAGCCTCAGAACTCAGATTTTGAGAGTACTTTAGGCAGAAACTATCTGGTTCTTCCCGTGCTTACCACAAGCTGTCTGTTGCCTCCAGCCTTCCATAGTGACTCCCTGCTGCTGACAAGCCAGCACGTACTCCTCCAGACTGTGACACAAGGTATCATCCTCATTTCCTGATACACACATATCAAACAGGCAGCTCCTGTGTGCACATGAGAAAGTGTTATTTTTTTTCAGCAGCTTTTCTGCCTGACTTTGAGTTACTTCTGTTTTCCTGTACCTGGCTGACGGGAGAACAGAAGAATTAAAAAAAAAACCCAGCCACATGACTGGGAAGATCAGGTCATTTGTTATGCAGCTACTGATAACATGTGACAGAGAATTCTGTTTTACCCGTGTTTGTTTGTCAGAGCTACCTTCTCAGCTTTGCTCATTATCTAAATATCCACAGCTTGATTTTCAGAGGCATTGAGATCTGAAATGAATTGAGATCTGCAGGTGTGTAGCACCTCAGAAAAATCAAGCAACCACTAAGAAGGCAGAACAGGCTACCCTACCAAATTGAGGAGAATAGGGGGCTTGTGTTAAGAATCAGGATATATATTGAAGTCAGTGGTCCAGTTTATTTGGCCTAAGATACCTTCACATTCTTTTCACAGCTAAGAGAGACTTTGAGGTGGGCATTATCTATATTTAAACATTAGGTACAAATATTTGACTAAAGAAAATGGCAGCTGCTTGGGAATTTTGTGGCTGATGACAAATAAAGAATGAATATGGGTACGAATCAACAGGTTTCATACAGCTCAAAATTAGATGTGTAGGAATTGTTTATGCAGGAGGTTAGAATACCTTTGAAAAACAGCAGGGGAAATTTTTTTGAAGATACCAGGCTAGTTAGTTCCAACTAATTTGTGTTTTCCACTTCTCCATGAGAAATTCAAGAAGTGTCAATGACAGCTTCAGCATTTGTGGCTATAGCATGAAGGCTAGATTTTATGAAGCTAGAATTGATAAATGGAAACTAATAGAGCCAGGTACCAAATTCTCACTGAATGTGGAAGACAGACCTTCACAATTATTTAAAAATAAATAAGGGGCTTTATATATATGAATAATTTAATCACTGGGCCAAGTTCTCCAAAGACACTTATTATTCTCAATTCCTATCAATATCCTGGTGACTGAAGATGTAAAGTTCTTGTCAGAAACGAACACAAACATTATTTTGCAAATGGGGAGAACAACTGTCTGCAAATAGACACTCACGTGAAATAGAAATCTGGTGAGACCACAGAATGACACTTTACAAAAGGACCATTTGAGTCAGTCATGATTTGACATCTAGAAGTCATGATTTCTTGCTCCAGCTGATTTTTATCGCAGCCCTGGAAAAGCCCTGGATCCAGTTCCTCCTCAGACTCATTTTCTGAATTGTCATCTCGTCTGGAAACAAAGTTATTGTGAAACCATCAGTTCCCTGTATGTCCAGCAGTCATGGTACTACTCTCTAAGTAACAGCACAAGAGTACTTCTGCCTTGTGGTGTAAGCCTGAGCTTATTTCTCACTCATGATTTATCCTGAATGCGAAGGAGACAGACACATCAAATCAAAGATGTACTAGAACACTTTCTAACATCTCAGAGATTTATGGGTGTTTAAATCAAAATGGATGGCTGCAATTATCTCTTTGGAAATTCTGCATGACATAGGCTTTGTTCAATGCCTCCTTCATCCAATCTATTCAGTAAAACTCAAACATTAGTCAGAAGGATGCAGCTGGAATAGGCCACTATTTCTTGGACATATGCTCACTTTGACTGAACAACCACCTGTGTGCCTGAAGTGCCAGAGCTCTCCTGCAGGCAGAGACTCCAGAGCCCCTCTATGCTCAGCACTAGCCCACATAATGCTTCTACAAGTCTGGCAGACAAGTTTTTGCAGTTAATACAATTTACTTGCCAAGAAAGTTCTGTGTTAGTGGCTAAGCAACCTTCAATGGTCTTTCAAAGCAAATTTAGGAAAGGAATAGGAAAGGAAAAAGAAAAGGAAAAGGGAAGGAAACTTCTTTCCCTACATGTTTTGATAATGGACTCATTAGCACAGAATTTGCCTGACCACAAATATCACGCTCATTTATACTCAAAATAATGTTCTTACTTTTTGGGTACTGGCAGAAAACACTGGATAGCCATAAAAGTAAGAAAATCAGATTCTTCCAGAACCTCTCTGGGAGGAACTGTGAATTCATCTTGATGGGTTTCAAAGCTACCATCAGATTCCAGAGGAAGGCTGACACTAAACCAGGATTTGCCCTCCCTCAGGCTCATCCAGCACAACATGATGTTTATTCTTATGTGGGGGGAGAGAAAACGGACTGTTCCCCACAGGCTGTGACTCCAAAAAGGGGTACTGAACTGGAGTAATGCAGGGATAGTTCAGGCTTCTCTTGGCTAGACAGAAGGACATCAATAGTTCACCTGAGTGATGAGCAGGAAAAGTTTCTACACACAGACCAAGGAAAGAAGACCAGAAATAAGACAATGTAGTTCTTTCTGGATATTAACTAAGGCTTAATTCACTTCCAGTGGCTGTACTTGCCACAGATATTAAGTAGAAAATTAAGTACCTGAAACGAGAGGTTGTTCTTTTCACAGGAATTTTCCAGCTCTCACCAAATACATTCACGTACTTCACTGACCTTCCATCTGGCTTTGTGAAGTCATTTCTGTATCTCCCATCAAAGTTGCCACACAAGCCCTCCACTCTGTTTCTGTAGGTGTTGGCCAGCTTTATATCTAGGGACGTTCAGAAGGAAAAGTAAAAGAAATCAGAAATCTTTGCTTCTGGTTGTAGGCAAGAGATGGAAAGCAGTGCCAAGTACCACACTTCCTGATTCAGGTTGGAGTTGGTCATGTGACACAGGCCTCATACATAGGATATGAACACAGCCCTGGACATGTATGTTCATACATGAATTCACAGGACTGTTTCTGTGCTCTGCAACATGAACCATGAAAAAATATATATTTCTTGCAGCCAATAAGGCAATATACACATAATGTTGCCACCTGAGTGCTTTTAGTGCATGCTACTTTGCCACAAAATGAATGCACCATCCACGTTTTGTCCTTTGTCCTTCACTTATAGTGCACTTGCTTGTTGAGAAACAGAATTCCTGTAAAATAGATCTTTTATTTCTGCAGTTGGAATTCTATGGTTTGGAATGATGGTTGTGCGTAGAGATGGGCTGGCACTTTCAACATACACTCAGAAATAACATGGCTTTATTCTGTTGTAAATCAGGGTTAACTCTGCTTTGAACAGAGGAGGTAACGTGTGTTCAATTTACATGAGTGAGTTGTGTATATATGATAAAAGAGTCCTGCTGAGAAACACTAAAGAAAGGGATTATTTGGAATAGGCTTGAGAGGAAATATGTAGGAGGATGCACTCACAGCTGTATAGCTTGAAGACCTCAGCCCTATGACTGGGTTAAGCTGATGAAGGGGCAGACCCAAATTTCATCCCAACATCCCAGCAATTTCAAGTGATTTCTTTTTATCACTTGGACCTTATTTAACATGAACAAAAGTAGAACAGTCTGACTCTACCTCATTTCTCCTAAGTTCAGGTGGATCCAGATAAAGATACAACAATTTTATGTTTTTTCTGGTTCCTGGGAAATGCTTTTTGTTTTAGCTTTCTGGAAGTTTATATCGAAAAGGATGATAGGCTCAAAGAGTGAAAGTTGCTAATTTTGTCTCAGGTTTAGACCTCCTTTGGAACGAGAACATGTTTTGAGACAGTATATAAATATTCCTGTACAGTATCTTAATATCTCTTACCTGCATTTTGATTGCCATCAAAGCTCAAGTATAAGCCAAAGTCTGTCTCCAGGTAAATTCTTGTTGTCCTCTGATATATACGAAAACCTTCATGAGGATTAACAGGGGGTCTCACGTTCACACCATCCAACTAACAGGGAAATAATAAGTTAAAATTCATAATACATAGGCCAAATTAAAACCTGGCTTCACTACAGGTCAGTGCTACACTCCTCTGGTTTTATGGTAAATACATCAGATAATTTTACCAAGTAAAAAACGTCAGTATTCAATTTTTTTAAAGTTAGCAAAATCATGTATTGAGGAAAATGATCTGGATACAGTATTTTCATATGACCCAAGCAGATTTCTATTATTGAGCTAAAAATGTATATATGAGCTATCTATACTTTTATGCATTAATAAAGAGGAAGGAAATAAAGTTTTCCTTGCATAATTCCCAATTTTTCCTTTCACTGATAAGAATTAGTATGGCATTATTGTAAGTTTTGGCATATTGGGGTATTTATTTCTAAATCTATATTTCTTAATTTGTTTTTGAATTAATATATAGATTTTTGAATTTATATATAAATTCTTAATTTATATTTGAAGTAGAATTGTATCCTTGGTAGCTATAGACAAAAAAGCCTCAACACAACTGAAAACCACATTTGTGGTTGCCCCATAGCACTGATGTAATAATATAGTTACCTTTAACTGTATTATTTCTATATTAATTAGTATTTAACTATGTTACTATAACTATATTAATATTTAAATATATTATAGTTCTTATATATGATGTTTTACTCCCAGGGAGAGCTTTTCTCTGTGCTCTGCAGTCAGGGAGAGACTTACCAACAACTGCTTGTTCTGCCTGAATCTCACTGTGTGATTGTAAACATTGACAAGAATCTCCCTCAGGTAAGTGATGCGTCGGCTCCGACGGAAAGGGTAGTTCATGCCTTCGATCCTGAACTGTGTCAGAACATCAGGTAGGTCAGGGATGGTCTGAACCAGAATATAAGTGTACCTCCCTTGAAAGTGGTGCACTAGCCCATCGAAGGTGGTGTAGTGTGGATCACCCATGATCCGGCACCTCCCAAAACCTAAAAGGGAAGAGTTTCATTAGTCTCCAGTCTGAACGTGCATGTGTCAGATCCCAAGCATGGACCATTTGAACATAAGTTAGATCAAAATAATTGCTGCTAGCATGCAGGTCTCTTAAAATAAAGATGAGTGCACAGGCACCATCCTAGTTAATGGGCACTTGAATGGAGAGATGGTCAGAGAAGCTCATTCCTCTGCTGAGAACTAGTGTGAGCCAACTAGACTGAAGCAGAACATTAAGGTTTATTTGCTTTATAGAGACTAAGCTGCCCACATTGGTCCTCTGCAGAGGAATGACTCTGCCACACAGTACAGCTTGCAGTGAGCTCTTAGAGATGTTGGTTTCACAATCCTCAGCAATGTGTTTCTACAAAATTACTGGAACATGAAAAGGAATGTCTAATTTGGCTGACTCACTGATGTCACACTGATTGCTTCTGAAGTTACTAAATTGACCGTTGGGTTCACCACACCTGACAATCAGATGCGACTATTGTCTAAGTATTCTCCTTGACCCTGGAGTGCAAAGCAAACTGTTATCCCAGGACCAAGACTCTCCTGAAGACTGCTGGGTTGCCTCTGCTGTGGTATTTTGCCAAAATGGAGCAGGTGGAAGCTGTATTTGCATTATGCTCTTGTACTGATCATCAATACTGTTGGACCTATGTCATGCTGTTCTTCAAAATTGCTGTGTAGAGTCACTAGGCAACAAGCTATCTCCTAAACAAGACAATTCACTCAGAGAATATGGGATTGACTTTCTTTCCCTGTGAAAAAGACTGGAAGTGCCTCGGAAGATGGAATGAACACCCACATCCTCCCTCCTTCTTCAGCCCTCATGGAACACCTGGTGAAGGCTTCTCATACATACCTGTTGGGTTGCACTTGTGTTTTCCATTTTTGATCACACAGGTTTCTTTAGAATCACAGCTATAGCTCTTGCACTGGATGACACCATTCTTCTGACATTGGCATCTTTTGGTGCAGTGTGGGGTTATCCAAGTCTCCCCAGCCTGGAAACAAGTCATGTTAATAATATGTTACCAAGGTGCTCAGCTTTGCTGAAGCTTTTAGTAATCAGGAAAAAGGTATCTAAGAGGCAGACCCAGAAGATTGTTTTTCTCTTTCTCTCTCTCTCATTCAGATGAACAGGGGAACAATTTTCTACAAGTTTTGCAGGCAGAGATTTGCTTCACAGACAAACTACTTACACTGTAGTAATTGTTGTCATCATCCCTGCAGCCACAATTGCTCAAGGGTACACACTTGCCATTGCTGAGCACATAACTATCATCACACTCACAGCCCTCTGTGCACTCTTCTGTCTTCTCACAAAGGGAAGAGGCAAAAATGTCATTGCATGTTGATGGACAGGCGGAGACACAGCCTGTGTAATGGCTGTAGGTTGGACAGGGCAAGGCTGAGTGGGAGAAGAGGAAAGAAACAGTGTTATTAAATACATTTAGAAGGTGTACTGCAAACATGTGCCTGCCTGAAAACTACGACTTAGCCTATAAAATGGTAGTAAAGAATTGCTTTTTAATAGTGGATTTTGATCATCAACCAGTCTTTATTTTTATATTTTATTAAAAAAAAACCCTAACAAAACCAAAAGAGAGAACCTGCTCTGGAGCTGCTGACTGAGTTCTACTCCGGTTGTGTCTGAACTGGTGGCACCTGGCTCTAGGTCATTGAGATTCAGTATTTTAGTTCAGCTGCAAATGCTTCTTTGGGCACTGCTAAAAACGAGAATCTTTAGGGCATATTCCATATAATGTTCAACCCTCCAGCAATGAAAAACAGGTGTATATTTAGCTTAACCACTGAGATAAACACAAGGAAGAACAACTGAAGATTCATCTAGTTGTATACCCTGTTTCTGCCAATGACTAGAGATGAATAAAGGGACAGTTTAAGGAACAGGGTAGCAGGACAAAGAATTTGTTTGTCCAGTATTTTCCTCCACTTGTGGCAAGGAGGCAACTAGGAAATTCTGATGAACCTATTCAACATTCATCTGTCTTGTTTTTTAACCACTTAATTGCTTTTTAACCAGTTAATTGTTTTGTCCTCCACAACATTACCTGATAATTAATTCCACAATGTAATACTTAATTTTGAAAAAAAATGATAAAAACTAACTCAGTATGTAAGCGTTACTCATCTTTACATCATTTGTTTATAGTTTTGTTGAATGGGTGGAGTGAGGCACATATACTGGAAAACTACCTGAGAACATGATCCTTAATAAGCTACTTTTAGCCAAATTACCAGTTTTCATTCAAAACACAGTGAGTGGCATTGAGCCCTGTTTCCTAACACACTATCCCACTTTGTTTTAGTCTTTTGGTTATATTGATTCTCCATTGTAGGCTCATTGCAATATCTTATGGCACTCATTTGGCTATTAAAGACATTTTAACTCCACATTACTGTCCATTACCTGTCCTGAGTTATCTCTGGGTTTAGCTCAACATGAACACAGTCCAGTGCCACAATGGAGTTATAAAATAATATTAATAGAATTGAATTTTATGAGAAATTGGTTTTAATTTTCTTTTACATAACTTGTTCACCTAATACTTCTAATTTCTTTTTGTGCTATCAGCCATACAAGTTTCAGTTTTTTCACTTGCTGTGCACTTACGACAGAATGTGCTGTTCCTCCATTTAATGGTGATTCCATAGTTTCTGCAGGTGTCCACGTAGGCTTGAACTATGTCACAGAGAGCAGACTTCATGCCATCATATTGGCACATGTCATAGATGCAGATCTGTATGAAGTCTTCAGGCTTGACTAGATTATGACATGCTTTAAATTTGTCGGATTTTAGGACATTGCACTGGCTTTCAATGACTGGTTTGTTCTCAGCAGCGCAAGGAGGAGCATCATCTTCTCTTGAGTCTGATAAACAACTGCATGAAAGCACAGACACAGTGGCATGCAAATTTCAAAGTGTATATAAATGGAGACTGAAATGGAAAAGTTTTTTTTCTACTGAAATGTATTAAACAAATAATGCTTGAGACTACAGTCTTCTTTCTGTCTGTGAGTGAAAGAAGTAGAACTTCTTTCAGAAGTAGACCTGCCTGGCAATTGTCATGCTGTGTCTGACCCTTGTTACACTCACTGAACTTGAGTCAGACTAGAGAATTTAATTCTTAGCTTGACCTTGGACCTGTCTTGTCACTGCAAACTTGTGTGGTGATCTTGACTCTTGGTTGAGCCTGGCTTCCACCTTCAGCCTGTCCTGCTTGCCTGGCTAAGCTAGTGTGGCATGAGACCTGGCTGGTGAGGCCAGAGTTCTCTTGCCTGTATTATCACACTTGGCTCCTTATCCTTTGGGAAGCAGCTGGCCCTCACTGTTCCCCAACACCATTGTCCTGCTCTAGGTATTTTCAGTGAAAAATAAAGGCTATGCCATGCTGTGGGCTGCCCCAAAGCCTAGTTCCCCAAGTGTGCATGTAGATCAATAGGATCTGTGGTTTCCCTCTGGCCTGTGTGGTGGTTCCCTGTGGTGATGGCTTTTTTTTTTTGAGCTTCAAATCAAAACGTCCCACATACACTGCTTGTGTGCTACAAAGAATGAAGAAAGGTATGAAAAGAAGCTACATTTACCCTGCATCACTGTCTTCCTCCACTTTCCAGCTATTTCCAAACTGTGTGACATTGACAAGAGTACCATTGGGCAAGGACAGATCATCTTCATGATTGTCATTGAAGTTACCACACATGCCATGTACCTGCAAATGAACAAGAACCGTATTTTAAGCACAATCTGTTCTATATCAGCTTCCCCAATATCTTCTTATTCATTGTCTATGAAATTATGTGACCAAATCACCATCAAAAACCAATCTTACACCAGACATTTCAGACATACTATCTACTGTCTGACCTCACGCATGGAGAAATAAAATATAAACTGCAGTAAATCTATGGTTCCCTAAGGCTTCAAGGCACTTAATTCTGTAAGCTGGATGCATTTTCCTAGTCAGGTCATTTTCCCTAACTACCCCCTTGGAACACAAGGAAATTGTTGTGAAGAGAAAAAAATATAAAAGGGAAAAAATGAAATATGTTTCAATACAGCTACAAAGAAAGATGCAATAGAAAAACACAGGAATAAAAGAATTTAAGAAAATAAATTAAATTAAAAGTAAGTGCACAAAGCAGCACTTTTGAAGCAGTGTCAAATGCTCACATATGAAATCTTACCTTTGAGTAATAAGACTGTGGGAGGGTGATTTCCAGATGGTGATTGCCATCATATTTCACTATCACACCAAAGTCAGTTTCCAGTACCATGAATCTGCCAACGTTTCCAATGGACACCCCTCGCAATCGGCTCTCCACTGGAGTGTAGACCCTCTCATTGTTCAGCTGGAGAGACATGTCATTTGTCAGTATGGACATTCTTCCATTAAAACTTTTCTGCTCATAATCTATATTCCTTGCAGTGCTGAAGTTTCCTCTATGACAGTTTTAGCTCCTTTACACTTCCACCATTGCCTTTTATCTGAGGAGAGCTGGGCAGGAGTCTGTGCCTCTATGAGGAAGCTGGGAAGATGCCTGGAAGTGAGCAAGCTCTTACCCACCCATGGGGTGGATTTCCTGCTGCTCTTGTTAGCTAGCTATAGGTGATAGGGTTGACAAACTGAAGTGGGGAACCCCTTCTTTAGTTCAGTCAACAGTTCTCCAATCTGAAGGCTCCAGCCTCCATCTCCAAGATACTGCCAATAGAACAGTAAGCCCAAACCAGAAGGCTTGGAAATTAGAGGGAAATGGTATGATATACAGTTACTGGAGGTGCCCAAAAGTATTACACATATATGTACATAGTCCTTAGGAAACATGAAGAGCCTTGCTTCTACAGCTACTCTAGGGAGCTAATTTTGAGATCTTTCTTGCCAGAATAATGAGCACTACCACCTACCAGGATTCCTTGGCTTTTCTGAAGGGTGATTCGTACATCATGCAGGTCTATATAGACTTCTTTCAGGTATGTGGCCCCTCTTAGCCCTCTGTCTTCATTTTTGCCAAGGATGGTTATAGGAATGACACCGTTGGTATTGATAACCTCAACCAAGGTGTAGGTGCAGGTACCCACAAAAGTGTACATCAATCCATCAAAAGTGAAATAATGGGGATCTCCCATTACTTGACATGTTACTTGGCCTGAAAGTGAAAAAAAGATCTAAGAACTTTGGACCGGACTTCACCATGGACTCAATTTACCAAAGATGTTTGCATTAGAACAGAAACCTAATCCTGATCATTATTATGTGGGCAAACCCTCACAGAGGTATCTCAGGTTCATGCCAATTACATTTATTTGGAAATAAGAAATTTCCAGAAAGTGTCTCCTATATTTAATTTACACATTATGTATGAACTGGCAACTTGGCAGCAAACAAACCTCTTTATAACATTTCTATATGCTATAGTAGCTATGACTTATGGTAGTTGAGATAAACAGAGAGCTTTTCTACTTACCTATATAAAAATACATAATTATATGTATAAAATTAGATGTAAATATAAAAGTAAATAAATTTGCATCTATATATAGAGATACTTAATGGACTTGCCATCACCCAGACTTTCAGAAATACAGTTCTCAATTATTCCCAAATTTAGAGGTTGCAGCACTGGTGACACAACTTGGGATTTGGATTTGTACTATGAAGATGAAAGGAACCTAAGTGACCATGCAAGCTTTTGAGCAGCATCAGTTTTTGCTAATATCCACTACAACAGAAGGGGATCTGTGCTTGCAAGACAGATCATCATGTCATTTTATCTCTTAGCACTGGCAGCAGGCAGCTGGCACTTCTTTTCCATCACATATAAAAAGGTATTTATAATGAAGCTAGAAGGAGAAAAAGGATCTAATTATGGAATTGACTTTAAGAACCATTTTCAGGCAGGATTTACCATTGGAATGACAGCCCAGCACACCATCCTTAACACTGCATTCCTCTCGGACTCCACACTCCCAGGATGTGCATACAATGGTATTATTAGCCTTGCAGGTGCAGCGTTCAGTGCAGGGGTAACTGGGGAACCAGCTTTCATCCAGCTGAGTGGAAAAAAAGAGTGTAGAATTATATACTATAAGATAAATTGCAAGATAATACCGTAACAGACAATCAAGTCAATAATATTTGAATTTGGGCAATTGTAGCCACACAGATCAAGAAGGCTGGCAAAGTGAGTCTATTTTGTCATTATTAATAGTGTAAATAATAATTGTTAGTGTTAGTTGTTAGTCTTACTAACATTTTTTTGTCTTGGTGATAAAGAATGAGATTTAAAAATTTTTTAAATTTTTCTTTAAATGTCTGCAGTAACTTGCCTCGTGATACTGTTTTTTCTCATCAACACAGCCACATCTGCTTTCTGGCACACATTTGTCTCCACTCAAAACATAGCCTTCCTTACAGAAGCAACCTTCCACTGGTAAGGAACTGCAGGAATCAACTGCTGAGATGTTCAAACAGGTAGAGGGACACCTAGTACCACAGCTCTGGTAGATGCTGCCTCCAGGACAGGACATTGCTAGAGAGAGAAAGAAAAAAATAAAATCACTCAAAAGGGCAAAATCATGTTAAAAGTTTTCCTGACACTTTCACAGTTTGCTCATGAAAATACACAAAATTTCTGCTAAAAAGCCTGACCCTGGAGAGTGCTACATACAAAGGATTTTCTTGCAGTGTGGCTTTTGGTAGGTGAGCATAGGACAAGTGGGCCACCCCGTGCTTCACCTCACCGAGGAAGTAAAACTTGGCAGGCTCACTTTGAGGGGTAGGTCTGATGTGATCATACAGGACTAATGGTGCTGGGTTCAGTAAATCTTTTTTTCTGCAGGTTTAAAGACAAAGTTGCTCATTAAGGGAACAGAAGAATCTCTTCACGTACTAGCAGATATGGCCCCATTACTGTAGTTACTGTTTGAACATCTGTCATATATTTAAAAATAGAGCTAAAAACCAGACTGTCTTCCACCGAGACTCCTTGAGGAAAATGTATTGTCACAACTCTCCTGCTCATGAAAGAATTGTGCTTCTGTCACTCAAAGCATGCTCCCCAGGGAAGACATTACATTTTATAGAAGACCTGAAGTATTTGGCCATTTCTGTCATCTAAAAAACCCCTAAATACTGATTCTGGATAGATGCGGTGATAAATCACCACATAAGATTCTCATTTACTTCTGTCCCTATGGCAGGATTTCTTAGTCCTGTCAGGCAATTACAGCCAACATTTCCAGTCACCTAGCCAGAACACCTGTCCTTTGTCAGGCTCTTAATTGAATTTTTACTTTGTGTAACTGATGGGGGGACCACTTGAAAGTCAATCCTCTTAATGTGACGTGAGTCCTCTCTACCACTACTACCAGCGAACCTGCCCCGCCTGGGGTGGGAAGTGGGAAGCGGGAAGCGGGAAGCCAGGCGTGAGCGTGGCTCCCTCACACCCCGCGGGACCTGCTGGGCTGAGGAGGGGGATCTCGCTTCCCTGCCGAGTGTCTGTGTGGGTGCGAGGGAAGAAGCTCGCCACAGGGGAGCTGAGCGTCAGGCAGGCCTGCTCTGGGGGCTCCGCAGTCCATCAGCGGGCCCTGCTGCCTCGCCCGGGGTCTCAACTGACCCACCGGACTGAACTTGTTGTGCAGGAAGCCTTTCCACACCTGGCGCCAGCACTTCCCAGCGCCGGGAGCCTGTCTCTTCTCGGCATGGAAAACGTCCAGAGAGGCAGCGCCAGGGCTGGGCATCCCGTCCCCTCAGAGGGCCGGGCCCTGACAGGGAGCCCTGTCCTCAATAGCTTTGTGCCTTCGACTACACAGTCATTTACAAGGGGACAACCTGTTGACTGCCTAGCGGACCAGTATTAAAAAATAATTCAGATGAATTTACAGATTAACTATTGCAGTGAGCTAGGCTGTGCCTTCACAGAAATGGATGTAGCCAGGTTTCTCTGCAAACTCCTAAGCACAAACTACTTGCTGTACATGGCCATTAGGAAATACACTGTTTTTCCCTCCAATATTTTCCCCCAGGTCTCAATATTTCATCACAAACCTTACAATGTTTGTTAGAGAGTCTCTAATTGCATTCAAACAAAAAGTCAAACTAAAGACTTAATACCTATGAAGGAATATTTGAAATTGTGATCCAAATGTTCTTAAAAGATTTCAAACCCAGAAAGATATTAAAAAGTATTCAAAACATCATCTGTGTTTTCTGTATTGTGATCTGGCAGCACTGATGCTTTGGGACATGGTTTATTCATGGACGGTTGGACTTGATGATCTTAGAGGTTCATTATATGAAATTTTGCATAGGGAAATTCTGAAGAGAATTAATCAGGATGTTGGGCAAGAAAAATTTATTTCTTTGGTTTACAGAGAGATACTCGTAAACTTGCCAGAAACAGCTCTTTTTCAAGTTCTCTAATTAAACTAGTTTTTTAACTAAAATCCATTGATAAGCATTTGTGTGTGGAGGGCTACCAGCTCCACTTACACCGGTGATGGCAGATTTTCAGTGGAGCCAAACAACAGTTATTTCCCCAACGCAGAAGCTGACATAAGATACAGTTTAACATAAATTTTTTTTCCCAATAAACTCATAGTAAATTATTAAAATTTTAAGGATTTTAAGGCCTACTTATATCCCAATGTTCATGAAAATTAGTGTTTTATGCAAATACTGGAATCACAAAAGGTAAACTATACTCAAAACATTACATAAAATGAAATAAAACCCATGAAAAGTGTCGAGGGGTATATGCATACTTTTGAAGTTTAAACCCAGGATATTTATAAGTCACAACACTCACGGCAGAGAGTAGCATTCCTCCACTCTATGCATATTCCAGCGTTGATGCATGACTCGGCATAGGCCTGCAGTCCATAGCACAAGGATGTTGCCTGTCCACCAGTGAAACACATGTCATAAACACAGTTTTCAAAGAAATTCTCTGGAGGCACTTTGGTATGACAAGCCTTGAAGATTCCTGTGTAAATCAAGAAAGATGTATAGAAGCATAGGAAAAAAACAACCTGGGAATGATAAGATCACCACCACCATCTACCTTCTATCACAGCAAATGCATTGTGAGTGCTCCAGGACAACTTTGTTAAGTAAGTTAAACCAACACTTGAAACAGCATGCACAATGAGACTAGGCCCTCTGGACCAGGCTTTCTACTTTTTGCATGATTGATACAACAAAAGAGTTACTGGCTAGGCAAGCCAGAAAACTGCAAGATTCTTGAATTCTACAATTCTACAATTCTAGAAAGCTGCAACAGCTCTCCAATACAGGAAACAACTACAAAATTTCAAATGAAGTATCTGTAATACATCCAATGACAGTGCCCTCTGAGCTATTCCTTTTAGCGAGCAGGGCAGTTATTGCTCCCTGCACCCACTCTGAGAGAATTTCCGTGGGCACATTCTGAATGGTGGACTTGTCTTGACCAAGCACATGTTTCCAATGTGAGCTTAGAACAATGGACTATAGCAAGGAGACATGAGAAGCTCTGAAGTGCTCCAGTTAACAGAGAGGTACCATCACACTACCTGCTGGGTCTGTGATCATGCCACATGTCGTGTTCTTCTTTGCTTCACTCTCCAGCACAGGATCACATTGCTCTTCTGTCCCATTTGAGCATCTGGGGAAAACAAGCAAAATTAAATGTGTTTTGCATTCCTTACTATCATATTTTCAGTGGAAGACTGACACACGACAAACCCTGCACAACAGGGTGTATTTTATCAGTCACAAGAATTTATCCAGTTTCTTTGAAAAGCTGATGTCACCCCTGTCACTGAATGCACTCCATTTTAATGCCTTCTGGGCTATTCAAAGGCTTATTCTTAGCTGAAAAAAAGACCTATAGGATCCAATAAGTTATGGTTTCCAACCAGGGAGCTGAAATGAAGTCCCATCTCTCCTCACAATCAGTGGACAGTTTCTGCTTTGGAAAACAAGACTTACAGGACACAAGCCCTCTTCTCATTCCCTGTGTAACGTAAAGGGGCAGCTCCCTACTTCTAATGGGCAGCTGAAAGATGTAAAATGGTACTGGATGACAAAGCCAGCAAGTGGATAGATGTTTGATTAGCAAATACCATGTGATTAAATCAATATACATACATGGTGTTATTCTCAGGTACAAGCCAGCTTTGCCCAAGATCAGTGGAACCACTTGCAATGTCACCATTGGGCTTTATGTTGTCATCATTTGGATCACCATTATAATTACCTGTGAGGGTAAAAAGAGATTTATGAGGCACTTGAAGTTCACTCCTGTAGAACAAACCTAGGCTTCAGACTGTAAAAGACTATATAAACAACATCAGCATGTAGTGGGCAAAATAAGAAGAGCTCAATTGTGTTTTAGACTTCGACCACTGACCAGAGTGGCTGTTCAGAGACTCGTGGATGTGAAGCAAGAAGTCAGTAAATTCTTTAATCCATCACTCTACAGGTAGGTTCCAAGGAAATGACTTGGAGTTTTTTAGCTAAGCAATTAATCCTTGTGATCCAGTTCCATAAGAACATTCCTCACATCCAACAAAAAACAAACACATCAGACTGCAAATAACAGAAAAATGTATTTGTAGAATTCTTGACTAGATGTATGGAAATCATTACTCTTCCTAAATCTAAAGTGCAGAACTGACATGATGTTTTTTCAGTTGGCTAAAAATATTATTTGTAGCTATGCCTCACAACATTCCAAATGGATAACGTGTTCCAGGAATTTTGTAAGTAACTATCCTTAGAAACTGAAAAATTCTAGCAAATTTTCTTCACTGCTGTAAATTTGAGTCAATTTGACAGGGACTAATTGTGTGTAGACTAAGTATGACATGCTGAGAAAAAAAGTTTAAGTAATCACCAGCCTCCACAACTCACTAAAAAGTGACTAAGCCCATGACTTACCACAGAGGCCACAGAGGAGACCATGGTAACTAGAGGGCACAGAGACTTCTGCATAGTGATTTCCATCATATCTCACCCACAGTCCAAAGTCAGTTTCCAAGAGAATATATCCACCACTGCTTTGAATACTGATCTTCTTTTCAATAAATACAGGCAGGTTCATTCTGATGCCATTCACCTGTACGGAAAGTTGTAAAAGTTGGGGTATGGCTGCTGGAACTCTTACCACTACCAGCACCAAAAATAGATTAGTTAAAAGTATGATCTTGTGCAAAAGGGAACTGGAAGCAATTAAAGAACACTTCATTTGAGACAATTCATTGGACATCTCATTAAAAAGAGGTACATTTAAATAATAAAAAAAGAAAGTGTGCTATGAACCCCACATTCAGAATAAGTATTTGATTATTCACATGCCAGTTTAAAAATATTATATGTATTTTAAACAAATATTTTCTCACATTCAATTTCTTGTTTTTCAGCAAAGAAATCTGGTTGCCATAGACTTCCACTTGCACTGACTTCACATAAGAGACTTTGGTGTTGCCTCCTCTGTGCTCATTCGTTGTGGACACATCAAAGTATGGAAGCCTCTCAGAGACATTGCACACTTTGGAGAGGGTGTAAGTACAATTTCCCATGAAATTGTGAACTCTGTGGTCAAAAGTGTTATAATGGGGATCCCCAGAGGCACTGCAGGTAGCACGGCCTGGAAAGAAAGAAAGAAATTGTGGTACCAGACTTCTGCAGTTGCTTTGTTCACACTTGTTTTGTTTTACTTTGTAATTGCTGCTCAGAGGTAGCAGTGGTGGCATCAGTCAAGAACATTCTAAAGCCCAGCCCAGCCTCTCGTCTTTGGTCCCATAAAGAATCTGTACTCTTATATATAAGAAATCTGTACTAGAGTTTGAGGAAGAAATATAAGCAGAAAGCTTTAATTTTAAAAAAAGCTTTGCTATTAAGACATAATTATATAAAGCAGAGCAGTGACTTTTTAGTGTCCATGTCTGAAAGGCTATTTCTGACTAAACAGGAAGAATCTGCTAAAAATCTTTGTAGGGCTGGTTAGCCAGAACAGATCACTGTACTACCAGCTGTTTGGGGTTTTGTACTCCAACCAGTTAGGGAACTCCTGTTGAACACTGCATACAAAAGATGTCCTTCACACACTTCTAAAAAATATCAAAGTTATTTAACCAGTGCTAATATGTACAAATGGAGGTACACAGTGTGTGTGCATTTGTGTGTGTGAGATAGGCAAGGTTTTGAGTGCTAATAAAAAATTCCCATTTTCATTAAAAAAAAAAAAAATCTTCCCATCAAATCTTAGCAGAGCTGAGCTTGCAGGTATTTTATGGTGTTTATCAGCAACAATGAATTATGAAAAGAGGTCCTTACTACTTCTCTGCTTTTCAATGGCATCCTACAAAAATAGCTATACTTATGGTTTTGTCTGCTTGTCAACCTTAACTGCTTACAAACAAATAAAACTCCAGGAATTACATACATAACAATTATCCAAAATATCCAGAAGACATCCAAACTGAGTAGGTGAGGTAACACTCTCATGTACTTAACAAGCTGACACATGTAGTAGACTTAGTCTTAAAATTGAAGGAAAGAAGCAGTAAAAACTTCTCTAAACTGACATTTTATTGTATTTCCTAAAGTACTAATATAGCAATAACCACAATGACTCAGACTTTTCCAGGACCATATAATTGGATTATATCCAAAATAAAACCAGAATTGGGAACCTAAATTAAATTTAAAAAAACTACAAACAATAACACCTGTATAAGAAGAGAAAACTTACCATAGAAAAGGGTAGCTTAAATATTTACAGACATGGCAAGAAAAGGTATGTGAGATAACTATGAGGCAGCTTATCTACTGTTACCAAACAGCCCAACACTCTAGCAAAAGAGACCCAGGGTAGAACTTCAATAGTGACACTTCAGAAAGAGTCCCAGCGCGGAAGGACTGTCACACCAGTGGGACTGGGTGAGCAAGTAAAAGCTCTGACAGTATAAAAACTCTCTCACCTGGTTTGAGGGACCTGCATTAAGAAAACTGAGCAGTTACGACAGGTAGTAAGAGATGGGGATGGGAAATAACAGTACCTGAGCTCGGTGTGGGTCTTGGTGTTGATGGCGTGGGTGGAGGCTGTGTTGGTGGACCTAGTGCAAGAGAGAGTTAGAGGAGATACGTGCCAAAATTGGAGTTTTGCTGGCAGCTGGTCTGTGTTTCCCTAACACCCAGTACCATGACTAGAGAGACCCAGGGTGGGGATCACACAGTGACTCCGCAGCAGATATTTCTGCTCTGAAATGCTCTTCCACCAGCAGAGGTGGAGGATAGAATGAAACATGTATGCCTCTTGACTACAGACTCTCCATTCCATGGTCAGAGGCTTTGGAAAAAGTGAAATGAAGAGTTTCCACAAGCAGCAGAAGTTGGGGATGGAGCACGAGAGTAGGCAGCCTGTCCACCCTACCTAAACACCCCAACAGCATGACAAGGGATGCCCAGGGCAGCAATAGCGGAGTGTGATCTCAGAAAGAGCCCTGTCATTCAAGGGCTGTGTCATCAGCATCTCTGGGAGACAAAAGCAGATTTGGCCTGTCAGCACCTATGCTCCACTTCTTGGCTGTGGGCCAGGAAGTACATGGACTACACAGTGACAGAGGTCAGTGCCAGGGCTCCAGTCTCCCAGAGGAAAGCCTGATTGGGCACAGGCTGCTTCACTGGCCTACAGGGCCCTGAAAAACCAACCTGTGCTCCTGCCTATAGCACAGCCTGCCACCTCAACTGGTGACATGTCTCAAGCTGCCCTTCCCCAAGCAAACCTTTACCTGCACAGGATCCCTTTTCAATGGACAGATCATCCAATGCCACTTCACTGCGGGAATCTTCACCCCATTCTCCCTCCAGGTCAATCTAACGGAAGGGAAGGTCCTCAGCATTAGCCCCAGCTGCATGTGTGAAATGCCATTATAAAGTCTTGTTCATCTCAGAGGATAGTGAGAGCCTGTGCCCTTACCTGCAAGTTTCCTGTGCTCTGCACTGTGACCTCTCCCAGGTTCCACCTATCCCCGTGGTTCCCAGTGTTTTTCCAGATTGGCACTAGCTCATTGTCCTTCACCAGGTTCACTCGCAGGGCCATTGTTTCAGAGGTTCCGTACATGTGATACCAGAAGCGGAAGCAGTGTGGTCCTTCTGAACTGCACACTGGGCTGACCAAATGAGCTGAAGCACCAGGAAAGGCATTGATTCCTCCTTGCAGATAGATGTAGTAGCCGTCTGAAACAAAATGTGAGCCACACTGTCACACGCATATCAAACCTAGGCAAAGCAGCTGAGGACAACTCAAGGACAGTTGTGGGAGCACCCCGTGCTGCATTTCAAGGCAGATAAAAGAAGGGGAGAGTAAACAGAGGTCCTTTGCCAGCCATGACATGAGTCCAGCCCTGAGTCCACCTAGGAATGGGGCTCTCTGGGCCATAGCAGCTGAATGGCTTGGACGGGGCAATGACATCACCTCCAAAGCATTGACACAATTCTGACATGGCTCTGTAGCTTTGGGCCCCATTCATCACTGGGTTCTGGAGAAGCCAGTGTCTCCTAAGAGAGAAACCCATTCCTGTTTGCCTGAGACAGCCTGGTCATCAAGCTTTGCATTATTTTCACCCTTGCACAGCAGGTCCTCGCCTGTCCTGAGGGTACCATAGGCTGATTCAAAGGGCTGGAAATCTTCCTAAAGGCAAGGTATGGCTCTTGGGGAAACTGCCACAAATGACACTGGATCAAGGCCAGAAATCACGTGGCCTGTATTTGCTGTTAGAAGAGGTTTGTTGCCACCTTCCCAGGGACACCCTTCTACCTGAAGGACTGCTGTGTACTGACTGCTGTTCTTACCTCCTGTTGTGTGGTCAGAGGAGGGGCCAGTATTCAGTGTGGGTGTTGGACCCTTGTTTCTTATCCAGTCAATGCTGCTGTAATCTGCTGTGACCCACTCACAGAAGTCATCATCGAATGTGCAGGCAAAATTGCAGTCTGTGGGGGAAGCTGGATATGATGCAGAAAGGAAAGCAAAGTTTCTAGAGAGTGTAGGGTCACCTTTTCTCCCAGCCCCACAGATAAATCCCAGGCATGCTTGCAGGTAGGTGAGGATGGCCAAAAATGTGGAAGTAGGCATGAACTGATTGTCTAGCACAGCCAGTAAGAAACATGGATTACAGAAAACAAACAGTGCATGTGCTTATTGCAGGTGCTGGTGGCAGTGTTGTATGTGAAGGTGCCCTCAGGTGTCTGGCAAGGAGAAAGATGTTGTAGGAGTTGCACAGTAAAAAAGCAGTGGAGAAGATGGGTTTCATTATGAGGATTAGTGCCCATATGAGGATGTTGTATACTTCCAAAACATGCCCACACGATGATAAAAGGAGCAAAGTACACAAAATCCATGGCATCTTTGACACAGTCACTTTACCCAAGGGCTAGCAACCCAGAGATGTCAGATAACACACCTAGAAACCTTCACCACAGCTGTGAAATTCCTGGAATATGGGAAACAAAGGAGGTGACAGAACACTTACCACAGACAGTGCCAGCACTCCAGTCTCCCAGAGCAATGCCTGCCTCAGCACAGGCTGTGGCATAGGCCTCCAGGTCACTGCAGAACTGCTCTGTGCTGCCACTCGTGGCACACTGGTCATAGACACAGCTCTCAAAGTACATCTTGGGTGGCAGAACTGCGTGGCATGGCCGGAAGGGCCCACTGAGTTGCGTGAGGATTGCACAGGTCTTGTTAGCTGCCTCTTCCTCAGAGGGGGAGCAGGAGGCAGGCGGGCTGATGGCTGGGTCACACCTACAGAGCAGACAAGACAGGCCTGAGCTCACAGCAGCCACACCCTTTCCTGACCTCCTCCCCAGCCAAAACCTGGCACACAGGACATCCCACTGCTGGATGGAGCAGAGAGGTGAGATGCAAGGTTGCTATGTCTGCTGCTGTGGAGCCACTACATGCTCTCACACACCTTCAATCCCACAACTGCCTGCCTCCTCTCCCTCAACCCATGCCTGCCATTGCCAACCGCCCATCCTCCTGCTCCTCACAGCTCCCCTCTCCCGTGCTCCCTTTTGCCCATCCTCTACGTGACAGAACAGGGACTCACGGCCACTCATCGTCTGGCTGCATCCAGCTGGCTCCAAAATCATTGAAGTTGGGCACAACAACTCCATCGGGTCGCATGAAGTCGTCCTGCTGACTCCCAGTGTACGTCCCGCACAGCCCACACAGCTTGCCCTTCAGCTTCTCTGACACCGTCACTAGAAGCTCCTGGTCCCCATTGAACTGCAGATGCAGGCCCAGGTTGGTGGAAACTCGCACGTAGGAGCTATTCAGGGAAACGGTCACACCAGGTGCAGGAGAAGCAGGCAGGGAGACGGGAGCACCATTAATCTGAAGAAAGGGGGAGAGAGGGAGACAGACACATGAAGAGATGGCCTCCACTGAGAGGTTCTGTGATTCAGAAGCATGCAATGGCAGGAGAAGCCCTGAGCAGGCCTGTGAGAACAGCAGCTGCTCTACACATAGCACACTGAAACTCAGGAAAAGAAGCTGAAAACTTGTTGCTGTGCAAACAGCTGGAGCTGTGCTGCTCAGAGCCTCACTGCTCTTCTGTAAGCATGCCCACAGGCACAGGGAATAAGAAGCTGTTCTTGGTGGCAGAGTGGTATTTAATGGTGCCAAAGGCATCTGTTGTTCTCAGGTGTAAAATGGAGGGGCTTACGTAGACTGCCTTGCTCTTGCGCAGTGCAATGTGGAGGCCTTCCATGGACAGTGCCACCGAGTTCAGAGCTGTCCAGCTCTGGCTGCCGCGGTGCTCGTTGCGGGTGGTGATGCTGAACCCAATGGAGGAGTTGTCACAGCCCGTCACCACCGTGTAGTTACAGGAGCCCTGGAAGTGGTAAAGCTTCCCATCGAAGGTGCTGTAATGTGGGTCGCCATAGATGTGGCAGAGAGCAATGCTGGCTGGGTAACAGCCTCTCTGGCCGTTCTGGATCTTGCAGACCTCGTCCATACCACAGGACAATGCGGAGCAAACCATCTGGCCGTTGGCTTCACAGCGGCACTGGCGAGTGCAGTTCTCGTTCACAAAGGACTCGCCTTGCTGCAGGCAATGAAGCACCAAGGGTCAGCACATTGGGCAGGAAAGCAGAGGCGAGGGAGTGCCCTGTGAGGGCCCAAGCTAGGGCAGGGTTTTCACTCACGCTGTAGTAGTTGCCCTCAAAGAGGCAGCCACACTGGGCCTCAGGCACACAGGTGTCTCCGCTGAGGAGGAAGCCAGAGGTACATGCACAGCCCTCGACACAGGGCTTGGAGCAGTTCTGCGGGGCGTGTCGGTCAACGCAGGTGGCAGGACAGCCGGTCATGCAGGGGTCGTAGTAGCTGTTGGTGGGGCACAGCAGGGCTGCAACGGGAAGGGGACAATTAGGACCAGTAAGCCTATAAGGAAGGACAGCCTCCTGGGAAGGTCCTGCTATTGCCAGGAACTTCCTTTGGCCAGAGGTTCTGGGCAGGGGCAGAGGCATGTTTCCCTCCTGGCCACTGCAAGGCAGGTACTCACGGCAGAAGGTGGCATTCCTCCACGGAAGAAGAGTGATGCCAGCTGCCTGGCACGCATCAGCGTAAGCCTCCAGAGTAGCACAGAGGAACTCCTGGCCACCATTCAGGGCACACAGGTCATAGAAGCAGCTGTCGAAGTAGCTCTGGGGGTTGATCACGGCGTGGCACTTCTCAAAAGCACCAGGACGGGCAGTCAGCATGCCACAGAACTGGTCGGATCGGTAGAGCTTCTCCTCTTCTGCACTGCAGGGTGGGGAGGGGACGGGGACCCCACAAGAGGGGTCGTTGTCTGGGACCTGCCAGCTCTCCCCCAGCGCATTAGTGTTTGCAGCTTGCTGCCCGTTGGGCATCATGTAATCGTCCTCTCTGCGGTTGTTGAAGTTCCCGCACATGCCACAGGTCATGTTGAAGTAGGTGGTGGGCACCTTCACCTCCACCGAGTGGTCAGTGTCGTAGGACACTCTGAGGTTGAAGTCTGTCTCCAGGATGATGTAGCGGCCGCTCCTGCTCACGGTGATGGCACCTCCTGCTGCGCTCACTGGCAAGGTCTGGCGCACATTGTTCACCTAGGGTAGACACACGGCAATGGACCCTGGACTCACACCCACAGGCCTGAGTGGCTTGCAGAGCCATGTCTGTGCTCTGCACTCAGCAGAGGCCTCTCTTCAACACGGGCCACATTTCTCCCTTTGCCTCTTCCTCCTCCAACCCCTCCAGAAAGGAAAACCCAAGTAACCCAGAAGCTTGAGGGGAACCCACCCGGGACAGGGACCAGAGAGATGTCTGCGTTGTGCCAGAGCCTGCCAAAAGAAGCCAGCCCTGCCCTGCAGCCACGCCACGCTTGTGACAGCCCCCCTGCTTACCAGCACTTGGCTCTTCTCCTTCTTGACAATGGCAATGTGCACTCCATACACCTCAACCAGGACTTTGCGCACATAGGACACTCTGGTGTTCCCACGGTGCTCGTTCTTGGCCTCCACATTGAAGTAGGGCAGGGAAGTGGTGTTGGAGCACACTTTGGCCAGGGTGTAGGTGCAGGTGCCCATGAAGCTGTGTGTCACTTTGTCAAAGGTGATGTAGTGAGGGTCACTGTGGATGTGGCAGATGCCGTAGGATTGTTCGAGGCACTCTGGTTTCCCATTCTGCACTCCACAGTACTGGCCTGCAGGGCAGGAGGCACTGGAGCACTGGACTTTGCTTCCCCGTGCAGGACACTTGCACTTGGAGGAGCAGGTGTTGTCTGTCCAGAACTCTGAGCCCACGGGGTAGTGCTGCCCATTGTGCCAGCACCCACACTGGTGGCTGGGCACACATCGGTCATTGTAGAGCAGGTACCCGCTGTCACACACACAGCTCTCCACACACGGCAGGCTGCAGCTGGCAGGAGCCATTGGGTCAACACAGGTGGCAGGGCAGGCTGCAGCACAGGGCTCATAGTGAGTGTTGGCTGGACAGGCGATGGCTGCAGAGACAGAAAACATGGTTATTACTTGGGGAACAGAACACTTCTTTGTGCTATAATAACTTCCTTGGCCCCTGGCAGCCTAACCACTCTGTGGTTCTACATTTTCTCCTTTGAAAAATGTAGGGTCTCTTATCCCTAGTGTCTGTTTGGTTCCATGGCAATTCTACGCCACAGCTGATCAAACAAAGCAGAAGAGTGTGCCTCTGATTCTGACAACTCCCTGTAAATTCCCACGGCACACAGTGACAATATTTCTTATTTCCCACTCTTGCATTCCTCTTCTGTGCTTTCCTGAGAGTGGCCATCCATGGTACTGTGCGTGGACTTACGGCAGAAGGTTGCGTTCCTCCACACGGGGATCTTGACGCCAAGGGCCTGGCAGGCGTCCGCGTAGGACTGCAAGCTCTTGCACAGGGCCTCGCGGTCCAGTCCCAGCTCACACAGGTCATAAAGGCAGGTCTCAAAGTAGCCGCTGGGGCTCAGCACAGCGTGGCACGTCTGAAACGGGCCGCTGGTGTCATTGAGGAGCCCGCAGAAGCGGTTGCTGGCAATGACTTGCTTGTCCGTCTCATTGCAGGCCGGGGTAGGGCGTGTTCCGGGTGAGCAGCTGTGGAAAGACCAGGAGAAGGGCCCCTGAGTCATCTGTGGGCTTCTTGTGGTGCCTCCCCATCCCCTTGCCCAACACTTCCCCAGGCCTGCTGGTGGGCCACACACACCTGCTGTCGTTGTACACCTGCCAGCTGTTGCCCAGGCTGGTGGAGTCTGGCTCCAGCCCGCCTTCCGGGTTCAGGAAGTCATCTGCTGCCATGCCGTTGTAGTTCCCACACATGCCACAAACTTTCTGCCCGAAGGTGCTTGGAAGCGTCACCTCCACCCGATGGTTCCCATCAAACTTCACCTTCAGGCCAAAGTCTGTTGTGATCACTGTGTAGAATCCGCTGGATGAGACCTGCACGCCTGCCGATGGGGTGCAGGGCAAGACCTCTGCCACTCCGTTGACCTGCAAGGACAGAAACCAAGACAAGGTTGGAGCAACACCTTTGGCTCTGCTCTCTTCTTGCACAGCCCCACGGCCTCTGGCCTTTGTGCTCACCGTGACCGCTCCACCTTTCCCCAGCCTTATCCGCTGGCCAGCCACATCGACGTCCACGTATCGGACATAGGACACGCGAGTGTTGCCTCCCCTGTGCTCGTTGGCCGCTTCCACGTTGAAGTAGGGCAGCGAGCTGTTGCTCTCGCACAGCTTGGAGAGGGTGTAGGTGCAGGTGCCCATGAAGTGGTGTAGCTGCTTGTCAAAGGTGTGGTAGTGAGGGTCTCCTTCCACCACGCATGTCCCTGACAGTGGAAAAACCAGAGGAAATGTTCAGTTAAGCACCTCCTGCTGCCTTTGCTTCCCAGCCTACCCTGCACAATGAACATCAGCCCCATGATTGGTCTCCTCTACTCACCTGATCCTGGCATGGGTGCTGGCGTGGTTTCCTGTCCTGAAGGTGTGGTGGTAGGGATGCCTGGTGTTGGAGTCGCATTGCCTAGAAGAGAGACAATGTTACAAGAAAATCAACCCTCCCTGATCATCGCCTATTCTAGACAGATACTGCATTCAGTGCCACAAGAAGCACAATGTTCCTCAAGCTGCCTCTCCCTAAGCCATGTGCCTTATCCAGTCTGTGCTGCTGTCATCTGCATGGACACACTTACAGAAGTCGTCACATGCACAGGCAAACTGAAGTTTGTGGTGGGAGCTGGGTATGGTGCAGAAAGGGAAGCAGAGCATTTAGAGTGAGTGCGGGTGGGGCCACCTTTTTCTCCTGTCCCACAGGGCACACCTGCAAGCCATGCTAAGCATGGCCAACCAAGTGGAAGTAGGCAGTTTGTTAGTGTATCTGAGAGTAACCTGAGGACAGACAGGTTGAGGAAAAGGTGATTTTTTGGGTTATCATCCCCACATTGGTTATCCCATATTGTACATTAATCAAGGCTTATATCTTTCTCCCTGTCTCCCTTCTGTTCCCTCTTCTTCTCTCCACTTCTGTGGGTCGTACCTTGCTAAGACTCCCACAAGGTCAGGGGCTCTGTCTTGGGATGGAAGCTACCACAGATTTTCTAGAACCTTAAGACCTTTCTAGAAGTTGCACATCACATGGAGTGAAGGCCAGCAGACAGTGAATCCTTGTCCTCTCTTGCCTGGCAAGTGCCTTGCTACCCACCAACATCTCTTAGGCAGTGTCTGTCATCATACCACAGGAAAGAAGCTGATACAGCACCTTGGCCAGGCCACTCCTGAGCTAAGGACAAACCTACACTGGCCTGAACATACTGGGCAGGCCACCTATGAAAACAAAGGGAAGACCAGTGCAAACTGCCAGTGTCAAAAGGGCTGTGCAAAACGAACAGGTTTGCTGAGATTTTATGAGTTTCCTAAATCTTAAACCCTAGGTGTAGGAATTACAACCAAAGGACATAAAAGAAGAAAAGAACATCCATGATCTGCAAAACAAATGGAATGACTGCTGTTTGCTCACTCAGAACATGTGCTCAAGGACTGTTAGATATCACTCATGAAAACACATCCCAAACTGAACACTTACCACAGACAGTGCCAGCACTCCAGTCTCCCAGAGCAACGCCTGCCTCAGCACAGGCTGTGGCATAGGCCTCCAGGTCATTGCAGAACTGCTCCGTGCTACCACTCGTGGCACACTGGTCATAGACACAGCTCTCAAAGTACATCTTGGGTGGCAGAACTGCGTGGCATGGCCGGAAGGGCCCACTGAGTTGCGTGAGGATTGCACAGGTCTTGTTAGCTGCCTCTTCCTCAGAGGGGGAGCAGGAGGCAGGCGGGCTGATGGCTGGGTCACACCTACAGAGCAGACAGACAGGCCTGAGCTCACAGCAGCCACACCCTTTCCTGACCTCCTCCCCAGCCAAAACCTGGCACACAGGACATCCCACTGCTGGATGGAGCAGAGAGGTGAGATGCAAGGTTGCTATGTCTGCTGCTGTGGAGCCACTACATGCTCTCACTCAACTTCAAACCCACAACTACCTGCCTCCTCTCCCTCAGCCCATGCCTGCCATTGCCAACCGCCCATCCTTCTGCTCCTCACAGCTCCCCTCTCCCGTGCTCCCTTTTGCCCATCCTCTACGCAACAGAACAGGGACTCACGGCCACTCATCGTCTGGCTGCATCCAGCTGGCTCCAAAATCATTGAAGTTGGGCACAACAACTCCATCGGGTCGCATGAAGTCGTCCTGCTGACTCCCAGTGTACGTCCCGCACAGCCCACACAGCTTGCCCTTCAGCTTCTCTGACACCGTCACTAGGAGCTCCTGGTCCCCATTGAACTGCAGATGCAGGCCCAGGTTGGTGGAAACTCGCACGTAGGAGCCACGTACAGTAATGGTCACGCCAGGTGCAGGAGCAGCAGGCAGGGAGGCAAGAGCATAGTTGATCTGAAGAAAGGGGGAGAAAGGGAGACAGACACATGAAGAGATGGCCTTCACTGAGAGGTTCTGTGATTCAGAAGCATGCAATGGCAGGAGAAGCCCTGAGCAGGCCTGTGAGAACAGCAGCTGCTCTACACATAGCACACTGAAACTCAGGAAAAGAAGCTGAAAACTTGTTGCTGTGCAAACAGCTGGAGCTGTGCTGCTCAGAGCCTCACTGCTCTTCTGTAAGCATGCCCACAGGCACAGGGAATAAGAAGCTGTTCTTGGTGGCAGAGTGGTATTTAATGGTGCCAAGGGCATCTGTTGTTCTCAGGTGTAAAATGGAGGGGCTTACGTAGACTGCCTTGCTCTTGCGCAGTGCAATGTGGAGGCCTTCCATGGACAGTGCCACCGAGTTCAGAGCTGTCCAGCTCTGGCTGCCGCGGTGCTCGTTGCGGGTGGTGATGCTGAACCCAATGGAGGAGTTGTCACAGCCCGTCACCACCGTGTAGTTACAGGAGCCCTGGAAGTGGTAAAGCTTCCCATCGAAGGTGCTGTAATGTGGGTCGCCATAGATGTGGCAGAGAGCAATGCTGGCTGGGTAACAGCCTCTCTGGCCGTTCTGGATCTTGCAGACCTCGTCCATACCACAGGACAATGCGGAGCAAACCATCTGGCCGTTGGCTTCACAGCGGCACTGGCGAGTGCAGTTCTCGTTCACAAAGGACTCGCCTTGCTGCAGGCAATGAAGCACCAAGGGTCAGCACATTGGGCAGGAAAGCAGAGGCGAGGGAGTGCCCTGTGAGGGCCCAAGCTAGGGCAGGGTTTTCACTCACGCTGTAGTAGTTGCCCTCAAAGAGGCAGCCACACTGGGCCTCAGGCACACAGGTGTCTCCGCTGAGGAGGAAGCCAGAGGTACATGCACAGCCCTCGACACAGGGCTTGGAGCAGTTCTGCGGGGCGTGTCGGTCAACGCAGGTGGCAGGACAGCCAGTCATGCAGGGGTCGTAGTAGCTGTTGGTGGGGCACAGCAGGGCTGCAACGGGAAGGGGACAATTAGGACCAGTAAGCCAACAAGGAAGGACAGCCTCCTGGGAAGGTCCTGCTATGGCCAGGAACTTCCTTTGGCCAGAGGTTCTGGGCAGGGGCAGAGGCATGTTTCCCTCCTGGCCACTGCAAGGCAGGTACTCACGGCAGAAGGTGGCATTCCTCCACGGAAGAAGAGTGATGCCAGCTGCCTGGCACGCATCAGCGTAAGCCTCCAGAGTAGCACAGAGGAACTCCTGGCCACCATTCAGGGCACACATGTCATAGAAGCAGCTGTCAAAGTAGCTCTGGGGGTTGATCACGGCGTGGCACTTCTCAAAAGCACCAGGACGGGCAGTCAGCATGCCACAGAACTGGTCAGATCGGTAGAGCTTCTCCTCTTCTGCACTGCAGGGTGGGGACGGGACGGGGACCCCACAAGAGGGGTCGTTGTCTGGGACCTGCCAGCTCTCCCCCAGCGCATTAGTGTTTGCAGCTTGCTGCCCGTTGGGCATCATGTAATCGTCCTCTCTGCGGTTGTTGAAGTTCCCGCACATGCCACAGGTCATGTTGAAGTAGGTGGTGGGCACCTTCACCTCCACCGAGTGGTCAGTGTCGTAGGACACTCTGAGGTTGAAGTCTGTCTCCAGGATGATGTAGCGGCCGCTCCTGCTCACAGTGATGGCACCTCCTGCTGCGCTCACTGGCAAGGTCTGGCGCACATTGTTCACCTAGGGTAGACACACGGCAATGGACCCTGGACTCACACCCACAGGCCTGAGTGGCTTGCAGAGCCATGTCTGTGCTCTGCACTCAGCAGAGGCCTCTCTTCAACACGGGCCACATTTCTCCCTTTGCCTCTTCCTCCTCCAACCCCTCCAGAAAGGAAAACCCAAGTAACCCAGAAGCTTGAGGGGAACCCACCCGGGACAGGGACCAGAGAGATGTCTGCGTTGTGCTAGAGCCTGCCAAAAGAAGCCAGCCCTGCCCTGCAGCCACGCCACGCTTGTGACAGCCCCCCTGCCTACCAGCACTTGGCTCTTCTCCTGCTTGACAATGGCAATGTGCACTCCATACACCTCAACCAGGACTTTGCGCACATAGGACACTCTGGTGTTCCCACGGTGCTCGTTCTTGGCCTCCACGTTGAAGTAGGGCAGGGAAGTGGTGTTGGAGCACACTTTGGCCAGGGTGTAGGTGCAGGTGCCCATGAAGCTGTGTGTCACTTTGTCAAAGGTGATGTAGTGAGGGTCACTGTGGATGTGGCAGATGCCGTAGGATTGTTCGAGGCACTCTGGTTTCCCATTCTGCACTCCACAGTACTGGCCTGCAGGGCAGGAGGCACTGGAGCACTGGACTTTGCTTCCCCGTGCAGGACACTTGCACTTGGAGGAGCAGGTGTTGTCTGTCCAGAACTCTGAGCCCACGGGGTAGTGCTGCCCATTGTGCCAGCACCCACACTGGTGGCTGGGCACACATCGGTCATTGTAGAGCAGGTACCCGCTGTCACACACACAGCTCTCCACGCACGGCAGGCTGCAGTCGTAGGGTGCTGTTGGGTCAACACAGGTGGCAGGGCAGGCTGCAGCACAGGGCTCATAGTGAGTGTTGGCTGGACAGGCGATGGCTGCAGAGACAGAAAACATGGTTATTACTTGGGGAACAGAACACTTCTTTGTGCTATAATAACTTCCTTGGCCCCTGGCAGCCTAACCACTCTGTGGTTCTACATTTTCTCCTTTGAAAAATGTAGGGTCTCTTATCTCTGGTGTCTGTTTGGTTCCATGGCAATTCTACGCCACAGCTGATCAAACAAAGCAGAAGAGTGTGCCTCTGATTCTGACAACTCCCTGTAAATTCCCACGGCACACAGTGACAATATTTCTTATTCCCCACTCTTGCATTCCTCTTCTGTGCTTTCCTGAGAGTGGCCATCCATGGTACTGTGCGTGGACTTACGGCAGAAGGTTGCGTTCCTCCACACGGGGATCTTGACGCCAAGGGCCTGGCAGGCGTCCGCGTAGGACTGCAAGCTCTTGCACAGGGCCTCGCGGTCCAGTCCCAGCTCACACAGGTCATAAAGGCAGGTCTCAAAGTAGCCGCTGGGGCTCAGCACAGCGTGGCACGTCTGAAACGGGCCGCTGGTGTCATTGAGGAGCCCGCAGAAGCGGTTGCTGGCAATGACTTGCTTGTCCGTCTCATTGCAGGCCGGGGTAGGGCGTGTTCCGGGTGAGCAGCTGTGGAAAGACCAGGAGAAGGGCCCCTGAGTCATCTGTGGGCTTCTTGTGGTGCCTCCCCATCCCCTTGCCCAACACTTCCCCAGGCCTGCTGGTGGGCCACACACACCTGCTGTCGTTGTACACCTGCCAGCTGTTGCCCAGGCTGGTGGAGTCTGGCTCCAGCCCGCCTTCCGGGTTCAGGAAGTCATCTGCTGCCATGCCGTTGTAGTTCCCACACATGCCACAAACCTTCTGCCCAAAGGTGCTTGGAAGCGTCACCTCCACCCGATGGTTCCCATCAAACTTCACCTTCAGGCCAAAGTCTGTTGTGATCACTGTGTAGAATCCGCTGGATGAGACCTGCACGCCTGCCGATGGGGTGCAGGGCAAGACCTCTGCCACTCCGTTGACCTGCAAGGACAGAAACCAAGACAAGGTTGGAGCAACACCTTTGGCTCTGCTCTCTTCTTGCACAGCCCCACGGCCTCTGGCCTTTGTGCTCACCGTGACCGCTCCACCTTTCCCCAGCCTTATCCGCTGGCCAGCCACATCGACGTCCACGTATCGGACATAGGACACGCGAGTGTTGCCTCCCCTGTGCTCGTTGGCCGCTTCCACGTTGAAGTAGGGCAGCGAGCTGTTGCTCTCGCACAGCTTGGAGAGGGTGTAGGTGCAGGTGCCCATGAAGTGGTGTAGCTGCTTGTCAAAGGTGTGGTAGTGAGGGTCTCCTTCCACCACGCATGTCCCTGACAGTGGAAAAACCAGAGGAAATGTTCAGTTAAGCACCTCCTGCTGCCTTTGCTTCCCAGCCTACCCTGCACAAAGAACATCAGCCCCATGATTGGTCTCCTCTACTCACCTGATCCTGGCATGGGTGCTGGCGTGGTTTCCTGTCCTGAAGGTGTGGTGGTAGGGATGCCTGGTGTTGGAGTCGCATTGCCTAGAAAAGAGACAATGTTACAAGAAAATTAACCCTCCCTGATCATCGCCTATTCTAGACAGATACTGCATTCAGTGCCACAAGAAGCACAATGTTCCTCAAGCTGCCTCTCCCTAAGCCATGTGCCTTATCCAGTCTGTGCTGCTGTCATCTGCATGGACACACTTACAGAAGTCGTTGTCACATGCACAGGCAAACTGAAGTTTGTGGTGGGAGCTGGGTATGGTGCAGAACGGGAAGCAGAGCATTTAGAGTGAGTGCGGGTGGGGCCACCTTTTTCTCCTGTCCCACAGTGCACACCTGCAAGCCATGCTAAGCGTGGCCAACCAAGTGGAAGTAGGCAGTTTGTTAGTGTATCTGAGAGTAACCTGAGGACAGACAGGTTGAGGAAAAGGTGATTTTTTGGGTTATCATCCCCACATTGGTTATCCCATATTGTACATTAATCAAGGCTTATATCTTTCTCCCTGTCTCCCTTCTGTTCCCTCTTCTTCTCTCCACTTCTGTGGGTCATACCTTGCTAAGACTCCCACAAGGTCAGGGGCTCTGTCTTGGGATGGAAGCTACCACAGATTTTCTAGAACCTTAAGACCTTTCTAGAAGTTGCACATCACATGGAGTGAAGGCCAGCAGACAGTGAATCCTTGTCCTCTCTTGCCTGGCAAGTGCCTTGCTACCCACCAACATCTCTTAGGCAGTGTCTGTCATCATACCACAGGAAAGAAGCTGATACAGCACCTTGGCCAGGCCACTCCTGAGCTAAGGACAAACCTACACTGGCCTGAACATACTGGGCAGGCCACCTATGAAAACAAAGGGAAGACCAGTGCAAACTGCCAGTGTCAAAAGGGCTGTGCAAAACGAACAGGTTTGCTGAGATTTTATGGGTTTCCTAAATCTTAAACCCTAGGTGTAGGAATTACAACCAAAGGACATAAAAGAAGAAAAGAACATCCATGATCTGCAAAACAAATGGAATGACTGCTGTTTACTCACTCAGAACATGTGCTCAAGGACTGTTACATATCACTCATGAAAACACATCCCAAACTGAACACTTACCACAGACAGTGCCAGCACTCCAGTCTCCCAGAGCAACGCCTGCCTCAGCACAGGCTGTGGCATAGGCCTCCAGGTCATTGCAGAACTGCTCCGTGCTGCCACTCGTGGCACACTGGTCATAGACACAGCTCTCAAAGTACATCTTGGGTGGCAGAACTGCGTGGCATGGCCGGAAGGGCCCACTGAGTTGCGTGAGGATTGCACAGGTCTTGTTAGCTGCCTCTTCCTCAGAGGGGGAGCAGGAGGCAGGTGGGCTGATGGCTGGGTCACACCTACAGAGCAGACAGACAGGCCTGAGCTCACAGCAGCCACACCCTTTCCTGACCTCCTCCCCAGCCAAAACCTGGCACACAGGACATCCCACTGCTGGATGGAGCAGAGAGGTGAGATGCAAGGTTGCTATGTCTGCTGCTGTGGAGCCACTACATGCTCTCACTCAACTTCAAACCCACAACTACCTGCCTCCTCTCCCTCAGCCCATGCCTGCCATTGCCAACCGCCCATCCTTCTGCTCCTCACAGCTCCCCTCTCCCGTGCTCCCTTTTGCCCATCCTCTACGCAACAGAACAGGGACTCACGGCCACTCATCGTCTGGCTGCATCCAGCTGGCTCCAAAATCATTGAAGTTGGGCACAACAACTCCATCGGGTCGCATGAAGTCGTCCTGCTGACTCCCAGTGTACGTCCCGCACAGCCCACACAGCTTGCCCTTCAGCTTCTCTGACACCGTCACTAGGAGCTCCTGGTCCCCATTGAACTGCAGATGCAGGCCCAGGTTGGTGGAAACTCGCACGTAGGAGCTATTCAGGGAAACGGTCACACCAGGTGCAGGAGAAGCAGGCAGGGAGACGGGAGCACCATTAATCTGAAGAAAGGGGGAGAGAGGGAGACAGACACATGAAGAGATGGCCTCCACTGAGAGGTCCTGTGATTCAGAAGCATGCAATGGCAGGAGAAGCCCTGAGCAGGCCTGTGAGAACAGCAGCTGCTCTACACATAGCACACTGAAACTCAGGAAAAGAAGCTGAAAACTTGTTGCTGTGCAAACAGCTGGAGCTGTGCTGCTCAGAGCCTCACTGCTCTTCTGTAAGCATGCCCACAGGCACAGGGAATAAGAAGCTGTTCTTGGTGGCAGAGTGGTATTTAATGGTGCCAAGGGCATCTGTTGTTCTCAGGTGTAAAATGGAGGGGCTTACGTAGACTGCCTTGCTCTTGCGCAGTGCAATGTGGAGGCCTTCCATGGACAGTGCCACCGAGTTCAGAGCTGTCCAGCTCTGGCTGCCGCGGTGCTCGTTGCGGGTGGTGATGCTGAACCCAATGGAGGAGTTGTCACAGCCCGTCACCACCGTGTAGTTACAGGAGCCCTGGAAGTGGTAAAGCTTCCCATCGAAGGTGCTGTAATGTGGGTCGCCATAGATGTGGCAGAGAGCAATGCTGGCTGGGTAACAGCCTCTCTGGCCGTTCTGGATCTTGCAGACCTCGTCCATACCACAGGACAATGCGGAGCAAACCATCTGGCCGTTGGCTTCACAGCGGCACTGGCGAGTGCAGTTCTCGTTCACAAAGGACTCGCCTTGCTGCAGGCAATGAAGCACCAAGGGTCAGCACATTGGGCAGGAAAGCAGAGGCGAGGGAGTGCCCTGTGAGGGCCCAAGCTAGGGCAGGGTTTTCACTCACGCTGTAGTAGTTGCCCTCAAAGAGGCAGCCACACTGGGCCTCAGGCACACAGGTGTCTCCGCTGAGGAGGAAGCCAGAGGTACATGCACAGCCCTCGACACAGGGCTTGGAGCAGTTCTGCGGGGCGTGTCGGTCAACGCAGGTGGCAGGACAGCCGGTCATGCAGGGGTCGTAGTAGCTGTTGGTGGGGCACAGCAGGGCTGCAACGGGAAGGGGACAATTAGGACCAGTAAGCCAACAAGGAAGGACAGCCTCCTGGGAAGGTCCTGCTATGGCCAGGAACTTCCTTTGGCCAGAGGTTCTGGGCAGGGGCAGAGGCATGTTTCCCTCCTGGCCACTGCAAGGCAGGTACTCACGGCAGAAGGTGGCATTCCTCCACGGAAGAAGAGTGATGCCAGCTGCCTGGCACGCATCAGCGTAAGCCTCCAGAGTAGCACAGAGGAACTCCTGGCCACCATTCAGGGCACACAGGTCATAGAAGCAGCTGTCGAAGTAGCTCTGGGGGTTGATCACGGCGTGGCACTTCTCAAAAGCACCAGGACGGGCAGTCAGCATGCCACAGAACTGGTCGGATCGGTAGAGCTTCTCCTCTTCTGCACTGCAGGGTGGGGAGGGGACGGGGACCCCACAAGAGGGGTCGTTGTCTGGGACCTGCCAGCTCTCCCCCAGCGCATTAGTGTTTGCAGCTTGCTGCCCGTTGGGCATCATGTAATCGTCCTCTCTGCGGTTGTTGAAGTTCCCGCACATGCCACAGGTCATGTTGAAGTAGGTGGTGGGCACCTTCACCTCCACCGAGTGGTCAGTGTCGTAGGACACTCTGAGGTTGAAGTCTGTCTCCAGGATGATGTAGCGGCCGCTCCTGCTCACGGTGATGGCACCTCCTGCTGCGCTCACTGGCAAGGTCTGGCGCACATTGTTCACCTAGGGTAGACACACGGCAATGGACCCTGGACTCACACCCACAGGCCTGAGTGGCTTGCAGAGCCATGTCTGTGCTCTGCACTCAGCAGAGGCCTCTCTTCAACACGGGCCACATTTCTCCCTTTGCCTCTTCTTCCTCCAACCCCTCCAGAAAGGAATTCAAGTAACCCAGAGGCTTGAGGGGAACCCACCCGGGACAGGGACCAGAGAGATGTCTGCGTTGTGCCAGAGCCTGCCAAAAGAAGCCAGCCCTGCCCTGCAGCCACGCCACGCTTGTGACAGCCCCCCTGCCTACCAGCACTTGGCTCTTCTCCTGCTTGACAATGGCAATGTGCACTCCATACACCTCAACCAGGACTTTGCGCACATAGGACACTCTGGTGTTCCCACGGTGCTCGTTCTTGGCCTCCACGTTGAAGTAGGGCAGGGAAGTGGTGTTGGAGCACACTTTGGCCAGGGTGTAGGTGCAGGTGCCCATGAAGCTGTGTGTCACTTTGTCAAAGGTGATGTAGTGAGGGTCACTGTGGATGTGGCAGATGCCGTAGGATTGTTCGAGGCACTCTGGTTTCCCATTCTGCACTCCACAGTACTGGCCTGCAGGGCAGGAGGCACTGGAGCACTGGACTTTGCTTCCCCGTGCAGGACACTTGCACTTGGAGGAGCAGGTGTTGTCTGTCCAGAACTCTGAGCCCACGGGGTAGTGCTGCCCATTGTGCCAGCACCCACACTGGTGGCTGGGCACACATCGGTCATTGTAGAGCAGGTACCCGCTGTCACACACACAGCTCTCCACACACGGCAGGCTGCAGCTGGCAGGAGCCATTGGGTCAACACAGGTGGCAGGGCAGGCTGCAGCACAGGGCTCATAGTGAGTGTTGGCTGGACAGGCGATGGCTGCAGAGACAGAAAACATGGTTATTACTTGGGGAACAGAACACTTCTTTGTGCTGTAATAACTTCCTTGGCCCCTGGCAGCCTAACCACTCTGTGGTTCTACATTTTCTCCTTTGAAAAATGTAGGGTCTCTTATCTCTGGTGTCTGTTTGGTTCCATGGCAATTCTACGCCACAGCTGATCAAACAAAGCAGAAGAGTGTGCCTCTGATTCTGACAACTCCCTGTAAATTCCCACGGCACACAGTGACAATATTTCTTATTCCCCACTCTTGCATTCCTCTTCTGTGCTTTCCTGAGAGTGGCCATCCATGGTACTGTGCGTGGACTTACGGCAGAAGGTTGCGTTCCTCCACACGGGGATCTTGACGCCAAGGGCCTGGCAGGCGTCCGCGTAGGACTGCAAGCTCTTGCACAGGGCCTCGCGGTCCAGTCCCAGCTCACACAGGTCATAAAGGCAGGTCTCAAAGTAGCCGCTGGGGCTCAGCACAGCGTGGCACGTCTGAAACGGGCCGCTGGTGTCATTGAGGAGCCCGCAGAAGCGGTTGCTGGCAATGACTTGCTTGTCCGTCTCATTGCAGGCCGGGGTAGGGCGTGTTCCGGGTGAGCAGCTGTGGAAAGACCAGGAGAAGGGCCCCTGAGTCATCTGTGGGCTTCTTGTGGTGCCTCCCCATCCCCTTGCCCAACCCTTCCCCAGGCCTGCTGGTGGGCCACACACACCTGCTGTCGTTGTACACCTGCCAGCTGTTGCCCAGGCTGGTGGAGTCTGGCTCCAGCCCGCCTTCCGGGTTCAGGAAGTCATCTGCTGCCATGCCGTTGTAGTTCCCACACATGCCACAAACCTTCTGCCCGAAGGTGCTTGGAAGCGTCACCTCCACCCGATGGTTCCCATCAAACTTCACCTTCAGGCCAAAGTCTGTTGTGATCACTGTGTAGAATCCGCTGGATGAGACCTGCACGCCTGCCGATGGGGTGCAGGGCAAGACCTCTGCCACTCCGTTGACCTGCAAGGACAGAAACCAAGACAAGGTTGGAGCAACACCTTTGGCTCTGCTCTCTTCTTGCACAGCCCCACGGCCTCTGGCCTTTGTGCTCACCGTGACCGCTCCACCTTTCCCCAGCCTTATCCGCTGGCCAGCCACATCGACGTCCACGTATCGGACATAGGACACGCGAGTGTTGCCTCCCCTGTGCTCGTTGGCCGCTTCCACGTTGAAGTAGGGCAGCGAGCTGTTGCTCTCGCACAGCTTGGAGAGGGTGTAGGTGCAGGTGCCCATGAAGTGGTGTAGCTGCTTGTCAAAGGTGTGGTAGTGAGGGTCTCCTTCCACCACGCATGTCCCTGACAGTGGAAAAACCAGAGGAAATGTTCAGTTAAGCACCTCCTGCTGCCTTTGCTTCCCAGCCTACCCTGCACAAAGAACATCAGCCCCATGATTGGTCTCCTCTACTCACCTGATCCTGGCATGGGTGCTGGCGTGGTTTCCTGTCCTGAAGGTGTGGTGTTAGGGATGCCTGGTGTTGGAGTTGCATCGCCTAGAAAAGAGACAATGTTACAAAAAAATCAATCCTCCCTGATCATCGGCTGTACAAGAGAGAAACTGCATTCAGTGCCACAAGAAGCACAGCGTTTTTGCAGCTGCCCTTATCAAGGCTGAGCCTTGTACCTGTGCAGTATCCCTTTTCAACGGACAGATCATCCAATGCTATGTCGCTCCGGAAATCTTCACCTATCATGCCTTCCAAGACAATCTAAAGGAAAGGACAATTTATAGCATTAGCTCCAGCCACAAATATGGAACTATGGTTACATACATGATTAATTTCAGATGGCACTGACAGCCTCTGCCCTTACCTGAATGTTTCCTGTGCTTTGCACTGTCACTTCTCCAAAGTTCCATCTATCCCCTTTGTTTCCAGCTTCTTTCCATACCAGAACTGATGTTTCATTGAGAGCTACATACACACGTAGGGCCATTGCTTCAGCCAATCCATACATGTGATACCAGAAGCGGAAGCAGTGTGGTCCTTTCAAAGTGCACACTGGACTGACCAAGCGGGCTACATCACTTTGCTGGTGCTTACTTCCTTGCAGGTAGATATAATAGCCATCTGGAGAAAGCAAAGTGTCAATTTCACATTAATGGGCCAGGACAAGTAAAAGTCACTTCATTTACAGATTATGTAGAGCTCAACATTTCTTCACCCAGCACCTGTATTTAACTTTCAGTACCAAAATTGATTTCCAGCATATTACACTTGTCTTCTACTTAGGGAAAGTAAGTCCTTCTGAGGGAAAGTCTGAGTGCCACAGTGATCCAGTCTCAGCCTGGATATGCCTTTGCTGAATCATCTTCACAGGAACTTATGCTAACAGATCACATGTGCATCAATGTGCACTGTTCATCCACCCCATAAGATTTCTGACTACTGCAGAAACACAAGGCCTGGATTTGCCATTAAAAGAGGCTCTTGGCTTTCTTCCAAGAAAAGCACAGCCAGGTACTGTTTGCTGTTCCTACCTCCAGTTGTGTGGTCCTCAGAAGGGCCAGTATCTGGTGTGGGTGTTGGCCCCTTGTGCCTTATCCAGTCAAAGTCGTCACTGGTTGCCTGTTCCCACTCACAGAAGTCGACATCAAAAGTGCAGGACATATTGCAGGCTGGTGGTACAGCTGAATACGGTGCAGAAAGAAAAAGTAAGTTTCCACAATGAGGTTTGGAATCTTCTCTCTTTTTTCTGCCCTTCTAAGTTTCATGAACCCATGTTCATAAAAAATTTGAAGATGTTATGATGAAAGTTTAAGTGCTTGAGAATGTGTTATTTTACAAGTCCCTTCCTCAATTTTCACCATACTATGCTAATATCCTTTCTTTTTTACACGGTGCCATAGTCAAATTCCTTGCTCATAGAGAATTGCTCAAAGATGTCCTATTTAGCTCAGTAGTATTCATCTGGCTCTCAAACTTCTGCTTAGGTGGAAAACTAGACATTGCAGTGATAACAGTATGACATTTCTTTTTACTTATAAACTGGATGAGAAGTATTATCTGGGAATTGGAAAGAAGTTAAGGAATGCCTTGTCAAATTAGAGCCTCATACTTAGGCTGTCATTTCTGCTGGTTTGGATACTCACCTCTAGTAGTTCTACAAGAAGCAATTTCTTACCTTTAGCCTTACCTCTCTCTACCTAAATGATAAAGGCCTAATAGTGTTATGACTGCAAGACTGAATGGACCACAAGCTACAAGAATCTCCTTTATTAATTTTAAGTCTCCATTTTATATACTTCTGAATTTATTTCACATGCTTGGTGAAATCCTGGAGCTGTAGACAGGTTGCATAAGTGATGTATTAACACTTCTCAGAAAGAAATAGTCTATTAAAGCCAAAGTAGTGATTTTTTAGACAAGTGCTCAATTGTCCCCCACTGAGCCCTTAACTGACTGTGTGTGTTGTCTTTCATGACCCAATTCTGCACAACAGTCTTAGGTCAAAAGTGTTTAAACATTATATTCTAAAGTGAATACTGGAAGCCCTTTAGAAGCTTAAATCTGAAGCCCAGTTCCAGAGGTGCTAAGAATTTGAAAGCTTTTTGTGTCTCATTGAAACTCCTTTATCGAAATTGTACTCAGCTTCTTAGTCAGTCGAATTTATACTTGCAGCATGAGGATTTAATTGGATGTCTATTTGCTAAATGACCTAATGACTTACCACAGATGGTATCTTTCCACCATTCACCGAGATTCACACCTCCAAGTTCACAGGCAGCAGCATAGGCCTCTAAGATCTTGCAAAACTGGTCAGAATTCCCCTCTGTGGCACACAGGTCATAGACACAACTCTCAAAGTACAGCTGTGGGGGAATGTGCCAATGGCAGACCTGAAAAGGCCCATTATTTTTCAAAATTATTTTGCAGAGTTCTTCATATTCTTTCTCTTTTGTTGTGTCACAAGCGGGTGGTACAACTGAAACTGCATTACAGCTGCAAAAAAATAAATAGCAGCATGGTTATATAATAAAACTGTATTCTGTTCTATCCTCTAAGACATACCTCAACAGTAATAGATTCTGTGGATTTGGTGTATAGTCATCTTTAGTGTGTCAAACCCAAAAGTGAGAAATATTACAATTACACAATCTTAATTGTATTGTAATGCCTATTAAGACTGTAACTATGAATTAAAATGTGTGACTGTCTATTCATAGACTGTAGTCCAAATGAAACAAACACATCAGCTACCTAACACAAGCAAGATAATTTCATTTCACTGTTGCATATAGTAAAAGTAGTAATTTGTATGTGAAAACATTAGTAGACAGATAAATGCCCTGTGCCTGTATTAAGCAGTGTGGAGTTATCTTAGGAGCTGAATCTGAGACATACGTTTATACTTCCTGTAGTAAGGTAATATAAAGGAGATATTTTAGAGTAGAGAAGTAAGGGGAAAAATTAAGCTATGTGAAAAAAATAAGCCAAATTTCAAATAAAATCTACAAAGTTCATGTGGAAAACCTCTGAAGGGTGGCTTTAAAATTTCAATGCTTTCTATTGAAAAGTAGAGCTATTGAAAGATGAAAATGCTACCAAACAAGTAATACAAAAGAGGGGCTACAACGGAAAGTAGGCAATGTATGTTAATCCTGTAATTAGATTATTCATATTTCAGGCATTTTCTTGTTTTCTAAAATGTTGTCAGATACTTACGTCCTGTTGTCATCCTTCACTAACCAGCTATCACCAAATTTATTTGGATCCTGTTCTAGGACATTATCCGGTTTTAGAAAATCATCCAGTTGGTTGTCATTGAATGTCCCACACAAACCACACAGCTGTCCTTTCAGACTTTCATCAACCAGAATAAAAAGGTCCTGGTCACCATCAAATTTCACCTGGATCCCTAGAGAGGTATCAATGACCACATAAGGTTCTTTTATGGTTACTCTGGCTCCATGGTTCAAATCCACAGGAAGATGAACCTGAACTCCATTCACCTAAAGAAAAAATGCACACAGGTCAATCAATAATTCTCCCACACAGAGAGGCGAGTTCTACACAGCCAGTACTATAGCTTTCTTTGCCACATCAGCCTTATTCTAAAGAATCATGTAGAAGTTTGAAGCTCAGCAGAGACTATTGCACTGTATACTTATCCCACATCATGAATAGTGCTTTGAAGCAGAATGTGAGCTCTGTGCTGTCACAACTACACACATAGCAATGCTTGGAATATCTTGTTTAAAGCTAGTTCTGGTATGTATGAGTCTAGGGGTGTATAGCAAAAATACTGTTTCTATTTCAAACAACAGATCTGTAAAATTAATACTGAGATTAATTTAGTGAAAGTTTTCTATTATAGAAGAAGCTATAAATGAAGCTTTTTTCCTACAACCACATTTAGAAAATATTTGAAAGGACAGAAGGAAGCACTGTTGATTTCTGCCTTTTTGAAAAACAGAACAGATATTTCTGTGACTTTTAACATGTGCAATCTTAGAAGTGAATAAAACAGAGAAGCCTGATCCAGCTCTTTTGGACAGAAATGTAAAGTGAATAGATGTGAAGAATTGTTTATGCTTAAAGTAGAACACTTACATAGGTCTCCTTATTTTTCTTCAAAACAATGTGAAGATTTTTCAGTGTGACAGCAACGGAGTTCAAGGCTGTCCAGTTTGGGTTTCCTCTGTGTTCATTTCTCGTTGTCACTGAAAACCTTCCAGAAGAATTTGTGCATTTCTCAACAACAGTATAATTGCAGTCTCCTTGGAAATGGTAGAGTCTCCCATCAAAGGTTATATAGTGTGGATCCCCATAAATGTGGCAGGTGCTGGGATTCAATGGATAACATCCCAGGAGTCCATTCTGCACCTTGCAAACTTCGCTTACTTCACACGTGTCTGAATTGCAAACTACAGTCCCATTTCCAGTACATTCACAATGGCCTGCACAGTTTGTTTGCCAAAAAGATTCTCCTTTCTGTTAAGAGACAACAAAATAAAAATAAATTAGAAGAGTTAATGGTAATGATGAAATGTGAAATAAGCCCCTGAACTATGTGCCAGAACAAACCTCATAATATTTGCCATTCTGAAGGCAGCCACAGTTGGTCGTGGACACACACTGCGCCCCACTGAGTACAAAACCACTGTTGCATTCACACCCTTCTACACAGGGTCTGCTGCAGTTCTTTGGTGCAAGAGGGTCAAGGCAGGTGGCTGGACAAGCACTGGTGCATGGATTGTAGTGACTATTGGGAGGGCATGCAACAGCTGAAAAACAATGAAAGGCAATGAATCTACAATCACAACTCAGATGAAACTGTGATCCAAAAAAGGGATTATTTTGAATTAGTGACAAAATTAGCATTTTTAAGCCTGAAATTATTTTCCTATTTTGGTATCAAACAGTAAAATAGAGAACATTGTACAAGAAATAAAGCATGAATGTTAACACATATATCCTGGATGTTAAGCATCTCCAAATGCAAGTTAAAAACAATGTCTATATACAGTACATCTAGTACTGAGCTGGTACATTTTTACAAATACAAAGAGTGCTAAAGAAATTACATGTAATGTGAAAATGATCAAATGTATGAAAGAAAAAACATCAAATGAAACTCGGAGATAATTCCACATTATCAGGGAACTATTGTACTGGTTTTGTACTGTTCGCACTGTTGTGGATATAATGAAAAAAATTCGTCTCTGCTCTCTGGAAGAAAACAATAATGAAGTGACTTCTACAGAACCTTATTTGTCAATATTTTGTATGCAATTATGTGATGAATTTAAGACCTCTAAACTATGTCAGTTATTGGCTAAAATCAGCCATATAAGAGAACAAGGGAGCTATAAAAAAATCTAGTTTTCTACAGAAACTCACGGCAGAAGGTGGCATTCCTCCACGGAAGAAGAGTGATGCCAGCTGCCTGGCACGCATCAGCGTAAGCCTCCAGAGTAGCACAGAGGAACTCCTGGCCACCATTCAGGGCACACATGTCATAGAAGCAGCTGTCAAAGTAGCTCTGGGGGTTGATCACGGCGTGGCACTTCTCAAAAGCACCAGGACGGGCAGTCAGCATGCCACAGAACTGGTCGGATCGGTAGAGCTTCTCCTCTTCTGCACTGCAGGGTGGGGAGGGGACGGGGACCCCACAAGAGGAGTCGTTGTCTGGGACCTGCCAGCTCTCCCCCAGCGCATTAGTGTTTGCAGCTTGCTGCCCGTTGGGCATCATGTAATCGTCCTCTCTGCGGTTGTTGAAGTTCCCGCACATGCCACAGGTCATGTTGAAGTAGGTGGTGGGCACCTTCACCTCCACCGAGTGGTCAGTGTCGTAGGACACTCTGAGGTTGAAGTCTGTCTCCAGGATGATGTAGCGGCCGCTCCTGCTCACGGTGATGGCACCTCCTGCTGCGCTCACTGGCAAGGTCTGGCGCACATTGTTCACCTAGGGCAGACACACGGCAATGGACCCTGGACTCACACCCACATGCCTGAGTGGCTTGCAGAGCCATGTCTGTGCTCTGCACTCAGCAGAGGCCTCTCTTCAACACGGGCCACATTTCTCCCTTTGCCTCTTCTTCCTCCAACCCCTCCAGAAAGGAATTCAAGTAACCCAGAGGCTTGAGGGGAACCCACCCGGGACAGGGACCAGAGAGATGTCTGCGTTGTGCCAGAGCCTGCCAAAAGAAGCCAGCCCTGCCCTGCAGCCACGCCACGCTTGTGACAGCCCCCCTGCCTACCAGCACTTGGCTCTTCTCCTGCTTGACAATGGCAATGTGCACTCCATACACCTCAACCAGGACTTTGCGCACATAGGACACTCTGGTGTTCCCACGGTGCTCGTTCTTGGCCTCCACATTGAAGTAGGGCAGGGAAGTGGTGTTGGAGCACACTTTGGCCAGGGTGTAGGTGCAGGTGCCCATGAAGCTGTGTGTCACTTTGTCAAAGGTGATGTAGTGAGGGTCACTGTGGATGTGGCAGATGCCGTAGGATTGTTCGAGGCACTCTGGTTTCCCATTCTGCACTCCACAGTACTGGCCTGCAGGGCAGGAGGCACTGGAGCACTGGACTTTGCTTCCCCGTGCAGGACACTTGCACTTGGAGGAGCAGGTGTTGTCTGTCCAGAACTCTGAGCCCACGGGGTAGTGCTGCCCATTGTGCCAGCACCCACACTGGTGGCTGGGCACACATCGGTCATTGTAGAGCAGGTACCCGCTGTCACACACACAGCTCTCCACACACGGCAGGCTGCAGTCGTAGGGTGCTGTTGGGTCAACACAGGTGGCAGGGCAGGCTGCAGCACAGGGCTCATAGTGAGTGTTTTCAGGGCAGGTGAGTGCTGTGCAAAAAAGATAAACCTTTTCATTAATCTTATAAATACCAAAGCATTGCATTGTGTTTCGTATCATATTGCATTTTGCTGAATAAAACTGTAGGGACACCAAGTCTGTTTTAAGATGGACTAGAATGTATTTTCTTGTTTCATACAAAGCAGCTTAATTATTTTCATGAGAATGATTCCTAAGGAATCAAACTGAGGACCATATGCAACTCTGAAATCTTTAGTCTAATCAGTGTCTTGTAATGCTTTATCTTCAGAGAGTCCTTATTATATTCTGCTGACAAGTGCTAATTTCCAGTATCTTTGATACATACGGCAGAAGGTTGCATTTCTCCATGGTGTCAGCTGAACTCCTGCAGCTTGACACACGTCTGCATAAGCCTGCAGGTTCTGACAGAGGGCTGCATTGTTCAAATGCAATTCACAGAGATCATACTGGCAGGAGTCAGAGTAACTTTGTGGATCAACTACTGCATGACAATTCTGGAATGGACCATTGGGATCTGTGATCAGACCACAGTATTCACTGCTTTGGATCATATGTTCTTCATCAGCAGTGCAATTTGGAGTGTGGCCATCATCTGGCAAGCACCTAGTATGGAAAAAAAAAGATGTGGAAAAATTCATCAGTGACCTTTGGATGCAATAGCACTTCAGATGCTTTTCAGATCACATTTAACAAAACTACAGGGCTGTCCCCAGGCTAAACATGACATATTTTAAAGCTCTAAATTTTGAACACTTAGGATAGAAATTAAGATTTTACTCTGTTCTCAACCTTATAACCTTTGAGAAGCCTGGAAGAAAACCAAATATCTTAGCTTTATTTTATGTCAAGTTTTCTACATGGAAGATACCAAGGAATAGCAAAGTAAAAACATTCAACGTTAAACCTTTAATATCATTAAACAATGTATTTTGAAATTATAAAATAAATAACAAAGTATTGCAGAAAAGTTCAAAAAAGATCTTTAAGTATTTGCATTAATATACTGTAAAAATAACTGAAATCTTAATGGTCATCTGCAGTGTTTTACTCATTTTTTCTCTTTTTAAGCCCAGTTAAATTTGCTATGAAACTTTACTTAGATAAAGTAAGTAGACTGACAAGAATATACTTCATCCCATGCACCTGATATTTTTGGCCCACATACAGCTGTTGCTTAAAATACAGGTCATTGCATAACAAACAGCTAAGGTCTTGCATCCCAGCTGGAGTCCTACCTGGAGTCATTGTAAACCTGCCAACTGTTGCCAAGGTCGGCTGAGTTTGTTTCCATCTCTCCATCTGGGTTGAGAAAATCATCTGCTTTGTGACCATTATAATTTCCACAGATTCCACAGACTTTAGACATATAGGTACTGGGAAGAGTGATTTCTGCTCTGTGATTTCCATCAAACTTGACATTCAGCCCAAAGTCAGTAGTAACCACAACATATTGTCCACTGAAGGAAATACTGACTCCCTGCTCCAAGGTCAGAGGGACCACCTGGCTGACTCCATCAACCTGCAGGCACACAGGACAATAGTTAAAATCACTTTAAAATAATTAGTTTTAATGGTGTCCCTCTTTTGATCAAATCCTTATATTTAGCATATAAATTGCATGGTAAGCAGTAAGAACTCACATTGTGTCAAGTATTAGTTAACATGAATGTTGTATATGGGCACATAATCTAGGGCTTTGAGGTCATAATATTATAGCTTCCAAGTACAGTCAAAGTGAGCTTGGTGAACCAGACCCAGCTGGTAAAAGTCCAAGATTTAGCATGGTCTGTCAGCAGTAACTGCTTACAGACCTACGTTTTATGGAACAAAAAATACTTTAAAAATATAGTTAGAAAGGATTCTCAGAAAATGTTTGGGACTGGAGACAAATCTTGAAAATGTTTCTTTTTTGTTTCTTCCTCTTTCTCTTCTAATTTTTGTATTTGATAATACCAGACAATAGAAAGTAAATGTCCAAGTAAAATTTTCACTGTATTTAAAGTTTATGAAAATAAGCATATTTTGAACATGTTCTCATTACATATGTAAGAAAATTTGATTTACTTGGAAACACATGTATAGTAAAAATAATAAATAAAGGGGAAAGGTGTAGAAGAGAAGCTATTGGGCAAATGTGGATATGCGAGTTCATTGTGTTTCTAAGATCACATGGGAAAGGTCTTGGTGCACATTTAAGCCTTTATCTCCTGTCACATAAATCACTGTATGATTTTCTTATAAGAAGGGTGGTAATGAAGTAAGGAGATAATTCATTTATTGGGCACTTGAATCAAACATATCTGCTTGGCCCTTTACGGACAGGAGTCTTTAGTAAGTCTTAAAAATTGCTGGCCAAGTGACTAAATCAGTATGAGTCATCAGATTGTCACTCTAAGACCCTCTCATCTGGCCCTGCTTTATGGAAAAATGAAGTTAGCAGTGAAAATGAAGTTAGCAGTGATGTGGAATAACTAGATGGTGATAACTGGGGTGAGGATGCAGCTTTACAGGCTACCACACAGGATTGGGAAGTAACCACCAGCATGGACTCAGTTTTATTCCCTGATGCAAATCAAGTTTGAGCATGGGGGGCAAACTAGAAAGGTAGTCTAACCCATCAACCCCATCTGGAGTGTCAGCTGTAATCCTACCTTTTAGCAGAACAGCACAAAATTTTAGCCTCTCTTTTCAGTCCTGAAATTCCAATGTTTAAGAACGCCACACTACTCCTACTCCTAAATATCTGACTGCCCTCTAAATATTACTGTATATGTGCTGGAAATTTGTAGTTATACAACAGTTTCTTCATTCACACTGTGAGTTACTGATGACAGACAGATACCTCCAACCTCACCTTAACAACTCTGTTTTTATCCAGATGAATCCTGTAGCCATACACATCAATGTCCACGTATCGGACATAGGACACACGAGTGTTGCCTCCCCTGTGCTCATTGGCTGCTTCCACGTTGAAGTAGGGCAGCGAGCTGTTGCTCTCACACAGCTTGGAGAGGGTGTAGGTGCAGGTGCCCATGAAGTCATGACGCTGCTTGTCGAAGGTGTAATAGTGAGGATCCCCATGTATACTGCAGATGGCTTCTGGAGACAGAAAAAAATTAGTATGTTCCTGATAGCAGATGGATACATCCAGAAAAGACATCTCATTGTGCAGTGTGAAAACACAATCATCCTGATTCTGTAGATTACATACTACTGAAACAGAACAGGCAGATTTATATGGCATAAGGCAATGCCATAGAGAGATAACTAAAGAAATTAACTAAAGCAAATAGTAACACTGGTAGTAAAAAAATTTTTGTGCCTTTCTGCAACCCATTGACTAGCATTTGTGATTGGCTAAAATTACCTGTCACTGGAAGTGGTGTAGGTTCTGTTGGCGTAGGTGTTGGTGGTACAGGAGTAGGGACAGCTTCTGTTAGTAGAAAAGATCAGGCAATACAATGAGGTACAGTATTACAGGGTAATCACTACCTACACACCACCATGCATGACTTTACTTACTCTTCACCAACATAAAGTTCAAAGTTTTTCACTGAAACAAGAGGAACTAACTATATGTAAAAATGTGGGTATGTAGGTCTTTTGAGTGCTTAGGAAAGCTTGTCTGATTGTTAGCTTGGTAAAAGTGACTGAGCTCATGCCAGTGCGCTTCTCTAGAGCTGAAATTGGATTTACAATTGGATATGTGACTCCCTCTGGTGTGTATGTTAAGGCATGAAGGTCACAGTGTCTGCAAGTGTTGACAGGTCTGGGAGTGAGTAGCCAGCCAGCAGATGCCATATAGCAGGAACAAGTAACTCTCAGGGCACTGGTGGTTTCTAATCAGAGATTTATGTTTTGTTTTGTTTTGTTTTCTTCAAAGTGCTATTTATTTCTTAGGAACGGGACAGCTGGAAGAGCTTTTTACTGACAGACAGAACAAACAGTCCTGTTGAGGACTGCTTGCTACTGCTTGCAAACAAATATTAGCCTCTTTTCCACCTATCATTTATCCATCACTTCTAAAATAAGTGTTCCTCTTGCTGTACTTGTATGTGTGAGCTAGAAATACCAGTGTGAGTATTCTTCTGATGTTGACATGTGAATGAGTGATGGATCTAAATCACTGGAAGTACAGCAAATTGACTAAAATCATCAGAGCACATGTGCATTCACTCCTGCCCCTTTGCAGAACAAAGGAAAACTCTTCTCATTCAGATACTCTCCTATTGGACCCTTGTGAGCCCTCCAATATACTTCAAGTGCATGATCACAGTGTATGAGGAGGTAACCAAGTGATGAATTGATTAATGGAAAACAAGTCTTTCCAACCTACTTATGGATGCACTGTAGGTTGTCCTAGTTTAATGCTCAAACCTGGACACAGGTACATAACCATCCAAGTGAATCCACAAGTAAGGCCATTGCTCTTCTGTATTACTGGTAATGCTAATGACATTACTTATAGGGATTAAGTTGTAATAGAGAAAGTAAGTTTTATGAGAATGAGTTAGAAACTTTTGAATTATGATGCAGTAGCTACATGCTATGATGGTACTGTTTTTGTGCAAACCATGTGATTTAAACTCAGCTGGATGTGGGGAATTAGCAAGATACTTACAATTTAGAATTCTAAGCCCATAGATTTCACATAAATTGAAGTCTAGTGAATAATGATACATCTCTGCACAAAATGATCCTGTTCACTTAATGATCTCTAACTTCAAAGCTGAAGATATTTTATAATAACCTGCCTGCAAAATGGGATCAGCTCATTTCCATGTACTGGTTTCTTGTACACCTACTTCTTCTCAACCAGCTTCCTACTCCAGTGTAAACACAGATTTTACATATCTAGCTGGGAACTGATCTTTTTGCTCTTTCAACATTGATGAAAAATTACCAGGAAAACCTGATAGTGTCTGCATTCCCATAATAGATAATTGCCAAAAAGCTCTAATTCAACTTTGTTGTAGAACTGACAGAAAACCAAACCAAACAAAAAACCCACAAAAAACCAAACCAACCAAACAAAAAACAAACCAGAAATAAAACATCTTCCTGAGATTATTGTCCCTTGAGCTCTAAGGTGAACAAGTTATGCAAATGACAACATGAATATCAAACATCATAACCTAAAGACTACTTGCTAAGCTTGCCTTGGAAGGTTATTTTTTATGTGACAAGTGAAAATATATTTAGTTTTTCATGAGTCTGATTAAAATTTCTATTTGAACAAAAATTTTTTTGTAGAAACATTAGGACTGGAAGAACTTTGACTTTTACCAGACCTAAGAGTTAACTTTCATCATATTGGTAGCAATGCAGGTGAACCGAGGAAGGAGCACTTTTCTTTTTGAGTCACCTTAGTGCACTATCCAGTGGCTGAATTCTGTGCCAATATGTCTGGGAAAACTAAACACTGGCTCTTCCTAACCCCATCCCCCCCAAAAAAAAGGCCCCAAATATTTTTTTCACAGAATTTTAAGGAAAATTACATGTTCTGAGCACGTGGACCTGAAAGGAAATCTTAGTACTGGCTACTGTAAATTTGGAGACTTTTTTTTTTTTGTTATTATATGAGTAGTGTTGCACAGAGAGACGTATTAAGATCTAATAATTCCTTCTATGTAACTTTCAGTGAGTTTCTTTCTCAACTCACATTTTTTCAGTATTGCATGCTTGTCAATAAAGATAGGATGAAACTGTAATTCACTTCCAGATCCTAGTCATCCACAGATTGTGCCGTTCTTGGCTGATTTGTTGCAAGATCAGGGTTCAACCTCAAATTCCTGATGCCTAGTCAGAGCTGGTAGTGCAACTCTGTTTCATTCTGGTTTGTTTGTGGTTTCTTTGTGACCTATGGCAGTGATGTTTATTTGCTGAGCTCGTATGAACTGAGATTTCCTGTATAATGCTGATTAGAGCATTTACTCTGGAATTCAAGACCAACACGCATAGCCTTGGTTGGGTCCAGAGTTGCACTTCAGACTTAAAACACAAGTAAAGTTTTCTGGACCTTGTGAAAATAGTCTCATTTGAAGAGAGGGGAATAACTTCATCTGAACATCTGAGGTAGTGAGGAAAGATTTGGGAAGAAATTACAACAAACTAGAAAATATTCAAATGAAAAGAGTTATAATGCTTTTTCCTGTTTATCTTTTGTGGTTTGAAGTTATGGGAAGTTTCTGTATTGTATATGGAAAGAAGTAATGGTCAACAGTTTAACTAGAGATGAGGAAGGAATATACACAAAGTGCAAATATAAACTTACCACAGGGTCCATCTCTTACTCTCACATTGTCCAGTGCTGTATCCCCGTACTCTGTTAGTCCTCGGACAGCCTCAAAAATTACCTGGGCAGGACACAATGTGAATTACTGGATCAGAGTTGTTTATATAAAAAGGACACCATTTTCCTTAGCATGTTTTAAAAACGTTCTGTCTGGTCTGTTTCTAAAGGTATCAAGTTAGCTGAGGCTATAACTGTTTTCCTAGCTTCCCTCAGAAGCCTAAAATATGTGTTCTATAATAAGATAAGGACTTTAAGAAAAATTGCCTTCTATATTGGTGACTGATAAATTATTTATGAGAATTAGTTGTCTGGATTCTACAGAGGAGTCCAATGTAGGCAGCAACTCAAAGCTCAGACCTTAATTCACAACAGTCAAAACTTTATTTAATTAAGGTACCTAAACTCCTTGACTTCATGATGAAATGAAGAAGAGAAGGGAGGAATAAGAGATATTATATACTAAATATGTTTTACCCCCTAACTAACAGCACCAGTAAAGCTCATGGGGTGTTATCTTAATTTATTGGCACAGAACACGAGGCCATCATATTTACAAAAGATAAACCAAGCAAATCTTGGTTATATTTTCTAGCTTACATGCACAACTTTTGCAGCCTGCAAGGGGACATCAAACACTGACACTGTACAAGAAAATTAATTTGGAAAATATATTACCTTTATATTTCTCTTTGTTGGAAAATTGTGAGTGATGGCACCATATAGCCACAAGGAGCTCTGGTTTCCCTTCCGACTCCACACCATAGACTCCCCTGTGCTGTCTTGGATGAGCACTCTCAGCTCATTCATGTTTTCTGACCCAAACATAAAGTACCAGAAGTCTATGCATATTTTTTCAGAAACCACGGTATCCGGGCTCTCAAGTCTGTTAGTGTCAAATGGGATCAGATTGCTTGCTTCTTGGTAGATGAAATAGCCTTCTGCAGAGTGAAAACAACATAAAATATGGTGTAACCTTTGTAACTTGTTAGGTGTCATTTAAAACTGAATTACAGCCCAACTCTGGAAGAAATAAAGGGCATAATTAGCAGTGCAAAGTAGCAAAGCAGAAGGTGTTTGGAATTTATTTTGCAATGGTTAGCACCATGTAGTTATCCAAACTAGAATGTGAGCTGGAGACCAAAGCAAATACATCTTATCTCACATGAACAGTTATTTTGGGATTATAAATAAAGATGCAGGCCTCTTTCAAGAAACAGCACCTTCAGACATAATGCCTCACTGCTCCATGATCACTTTCCTCTTTCCTTAAAGGAAAATGATGTAACCTGCTATACACCTTCTAATGTGGGATATATTGATTTCCAAAGATTTTGGTCTCAAGATGAGCAAATCCCTAGGCCAAAGAAAATTCCAGCCCATCAGCATTTGTTTTTGTCTGAAAAGGGAAGGGATAGAAAGCAATGGAATTAATCAAGCTAAGGAAGGAAACTTTAAAAAAATCAGAAATTCATAGTATTTCTTCAAGTATTCTAAATACTGTAGTCTGTATTGGTTCAAAATAAGATAATATTTTACTTTATTAGGACAGAAATTTTTAACTTCCCATGGACTAAGACCAAAGCTACATTTTCCCTGACAGTTGAAGTTCAGTCTCCCCTATTTGGCTATGAAAAGGAATCAAAAAGAAACAAATTACTGTTTATGTATGGTCAAGTATGGCTCCACACATGGCATCTAACATTCTGTAATATATTTTACTTTGCAAGAAAGTGTAAGCCACATTTAAAGTTATATGGTCTGTGTCAATTAAAAAAGCAAAACATTAGTATTTGTGTGAAACCGAATTAAAAATATTTCATTTCTTCTTTCAGCAGGAAATTTCAATTTTTATTATCAAAATACAGAAAATGCAGAAAATTATTTAGCAGAAATCCCAACTAATACTGTTCCAATCCATCTGCCAGCTGACTCTGACAGTAGCTGGCCTTTCAGTCTTGGGATAATTACAGGAAGCAGCACGGCTGCAGGCTGATCCCCCATTCATGGATCTGCGAGTGCCAGGACAGCAGTTCAGACAGATAGGGCTGGAGCCTACTAAGCACTTGTTTGATGATATGACCATGCCAAACCCCAGTTTTTCAATCAATTGTAGCAGAGAATAAGCTTTGTAAAGATAGTGTTTAATTTTATACTTGATCTTGTAACAATTTGCTAGAGTGAACATTATCTAGTTTCACTGCAGTGGTGATTACATTTGTTGCTATTAACTGGTAATAGTGGAATTTGGCCACTATACCTCTTTGAATAATGATCTGTTGCATGTCACTGCATTGTCTAGGAGGCTTTAAGCATGCATAATTAGCTTCCTTCTACTTTCTTGCACTTACAAAGGTTTTCAATCCATGATGGAGCAACCCAGTTTAATTTACTCACAACTGGCATGGTGAAAAGTCAAAGACAGGTGTCAGCGTGAAATGATACATTTCATTAACCACTTTTCTCTTTCAAAGAAAGAAGAATAGAAGTAGTCAAACTGTCTTCAAAACAAAATAAATAATGTCACAAACAAGAACTTACTTCCATCAGGATAGTCTCCATCAGGACCTGTTCCATGAGTTGGAGTGTCATGCTTGGTTCGTATCCACACTCCCTGGTTAACACTGCAAGGTTGGGTCCAGTCACAAAATGGTCTTGAGTTGTTGTTAAAATCACATCTGGTGAGGTAAGCTGAAATACGATACATTAAAGTAAGGAGAAGGAACTAGTATGTTGAAAAGCTGCCTTGGATTTTAACAGCATTAACAATATGCAATTACCTGTTTCAGGATCCCATGTTCTCAAGCCACCAGTTGGTCTTTGCTTGAGCCTGCCAAGAAAAAGAACAAAATGAAGGCATTGTGGAATTAGCAGCTCAAAAACTGTTTAAGAAAGAATGTTGGACCTCAACATATGTCTTTGAGTATTTCACTGAATAACTGAGTGGATCCAGGGTTTCATTCAAGTCTGACTCTTTCACTTCCCATATGTACCTACTTCTTCACAATAAAACTCTGAGAGTGAGTCAAAGGTGGGATATGTTCACTCCAACTAGTGTGTAAAGATCCTCTGCTCTGTATCCCACATAACTGAAAGGAGAACAGCTTTTCTAGGTACAGAGAGCTACTGAAGGGTTGGATAAACCTCGGACAATACCAGGATAATAGCAAAGAGTTGCTATTAACTTGCTCATGGCATTGTCATCCCCACTGCTGCAAAACAAAATGTTTAAATGCCAATAAACTAGTGTACTCTGTTATTTGTTGGAAGGATATGTATCATTCAGCTCTTCTAATTTACCCCAAAAATGGTGCAGAACAAAAGCAGTTACAAATGCATAGTCTTTGTGGTGCTACTGAGTCCTGCAGAGATGAGCTGACACAAGACCAAAATGCCACTACAGATCACAGTGTAGATGGCTCTACTCTTTATGGGTGCTGCATAGGGAAGGAATTTTCAAGACTCCAAGGCTACAACTGTAGTTCTTGACGTGGTCTGAAGGTGGTCCACAATTTCAGATGGCAGGATTCTTTTCCAGCCTCTGAGGTGCCTTATCCTTAATTATTGTTATTGTACTTGACACAGTACAGAAAATCTGTCCCTAAGTGAATACATCACAGTGAATTTCCCCACTGCCCCTCAAAAGCTAAGCAATGAAATTCAGAGAAACTAAGAAAATCAGGAGCCAATATCACACAATCTGTTCATCAATGAAATGCATCAAGCAACTGGAAAACAGGCTGAGCTAAGGCTAAGGAGAAAAGAGAATATATGGAGACAGATAAAGAGAGAAAATTTTATTCACTCTTCCTACATTTCTTTTTCCATGAGAAAGTGAAAGCTGTGACAAGTTGCCACTTGGTCTCTATTCAGTGCTATCTCTGAACAGAGACAAATCTAACATCAGGCAAATCCTAAGGCAAAGGTTAGTGTAAGTATATTCAGAGTCAAAAGGATTTTATAACTACTGCAGTTATTTTGTCAAGATCTCTCCTCTTTGGATGTATCTTTAGAAATCCACACGTTACAGATTTCTCTCACAGACATAAGCCAGTGTAGAACTGGGCACCAACAAAATCTCTTCTTTTAAAAAATGACTTGGTTCAGTTGTACATCATTCCACATTTTAAGAACGAAGAACTATCCCCCATTTTAAAAGTTAAGACAGGATATTTATCATTAATAGCTAAGCTCCCTGAATTAAGCTACATTCAGTACTGTGCTACTCACCCTGTGGTATTCAGCACTGAAATACAGAAAAATATCAAAGTGTATTGCAAGTGCCAGAGAGTCCCCATGCTAGGAAACAAAGTAAAATCTTCTGTGTCCTACAGTTTGCATAGTAATCCACCAGGAGTTCTCAGCAAGGAGGAAATGAGGACGATCTACAGTGAAACAGGAGAATATATTGACCAGAGGGTGGAGGCGATTATAAAAATCTGTTCAGCCATGCATCAGTTATGTTCCCTGGGTTATCTATCTCCAGAAATACACATATGAACCAAAAGCTCATACTCTGTGTCACTTGCTTTGACACCCTTAGTTTGCTGGAGAAATTTATTTGATTTTGGCCATTTTTGTTGCTGCTGCTGTATGTTTTTAAAGTCTGCAACTTTAGAGGGATTTTTTTCTCACATTGACAGCAAGACAACTTTCTTCATTTTAAAACTCCTGCCTAGCTTTCACTGATAGTATAACTGAAGCTTCTGATATTGACTAAGTTTTCTGCCTTTCTGAAACTAGTATTCAACAGACCAGGTAACAAGCTTTCAGTTTACACACAAGAGTCGTGTCATCATAAGCACCATTCAGGAACCTGCTGAAATATTATTGGTACCATATTGCTCCTGCTTAAAAATAAAAGGACCATTTCCTGAGCTGGTTGGTGGCCCAGAAAAAGCAGGCAGATCATTCCCACTGCCACTCTGGCCATTACTTTTCCATTCTTTTGCAACATTCCTTACATTGCAGTCTACAAAGACATGGCTCAAATGTAGCCAGATTCCCTACTTTACCTGAATTTAATGAGTGATGAGAATCAAAGGAGTGTGAAAGTAGAGGAGGAAGTGTACAGTGTTTCCTCATATTGCCTCGAAACACTCTTTTTTTTGTCTAAATGTAGGATGTCTCTGGGAGTGAGGCTTTCTGGAAGAATGGCCTCTTAGTTACAATCACTTTACTTCTGTGATTATATTCTGATTATTAAGGTCATTAAGGCTTCATAATTCAAGTATGGAATTTCGTCTACTCCCTTTCCCCCTGCTCAGCACAAAGTATTTTCACTTGCCTTTGACAAGTAATTGAAGAGGTGCTTACAGAAACAAAGAGAAATGAGGAAGGATCAAGGGAGGCTTAGCAGAAACATAAGCATTTGAATTTAGGTGTTAACTGATGTGTTGACAATGGGCGTGGTGCTGCATTCTGCCACAAGCTCATGCTTACACAAACATTTTCAAAGCCAGAGCATGGATGTTCACTTCACTGTTAATCATCCAACTCCAAGGAAAATAATTCCCAAGGAAAATGTGTGTATTTTTGCCAATCAGTATTGAGGGAAGAGGGTTTCTGTGATTTAGAGACAAAAAAGACTAATTCCTTGCCCAAAACCATTGACTACACTTTTTTAGTTCAGTTGAGGAGAGCTCAGTGTGAGAGGGAGAATAAAAGTGATCTTCAGATAAAAGTTGCGTTGAACACACTGTGTTTCCAGCAGGGCTGCTGAGATGCAGGTCCAGGAAATGGTAACCCCAGTAACAGCACTGTAATGGGCAGCAAAGGGCCTTCCAAGTATGCACATGCTTTTCTTCTGCAGGCAATTTAGGGATTCCTCATGAATCTTATGCTGTTCTGTACGTTTCTGAGAAGAGGATGTGAGCGTATCTTGGAAAGAAAGTAACCCTCTGGTAAATCCATCCACCCAGATGATGCACTGCCTTTGAACCCTCCTCACCCATAGCAAATACAAAGCTCTGCAGCACCATGAACACTCCTGTTATTAGACCATGGCATGCCCTCCAGCCATGGTGGGTAACATTTGTTGTCACTTTGTCACTCCTGTTCAATGACAACTCAGGTCCATTGGGAAAGGTGAACTGGAATACTGATTAGGGATTTTCAGTGAGGGACAAATACTAATAAGTTTTTTTACATATGGGAAGAATGACAGGGAAATTTCTTGCCATTTGATTCCAGTGGGATGTGGCAGTACCCTACATCCCTGACAGCCAAATTAATCACCTTGCAGGCCTACTATTTCTCTTCTCCATCTGCATCTCTGAAAGGCACCTGGAAGACACTGGCATTTGTATAAAAATACTGGTTTGGACAGTACAACACTCTGAGGAGGACCAGGAAGAGCATCAGTTCTTAATTTCTAAGAAAAAATAGCTAAAATTTTCTCCAGTGAATGGCGTTTATAGACAATCTTACAAACAAGTGATGTTTTAGTTCTGCCTTAGACCAAGGATGCAAGTGATACACACCTGGCAGCTAATCCCTTTGACTGATTTCCTAGTGCTCTCTACTGCTGTGTTTCTTTTTGAAACCAGGCATCAAATTTTACCCCATCTGCAGCCATCATTAGACATTCTCTTTGCCTGCTGCCTGTTGACAAGACACAGTGGGGCTACTCATGGGAACTAATTGACTTTAGGTAGCACAAACAGATTTTCCACATAAAATCTGCAAAAGAAG